>NC_036237.1:27153052-27202907 GCF_002742605.1 Olea europaea var. sylvestris
TTAAATTTCTTAAGTATAGTCTCAACATAATGTGATTGAGACAATGACAAACCATCGGATGTCTTAGAGATTTTAATCCCTAATATTACATTCGCCACTCCCATATCCTTCATGTCAAAATGTTTTGTTAACATTTTCTTAGTCGAGGAAATGACTTTGGAGTTATTTCCCATAATTAGCATATCGTCAACATATAGGCATATGATTACATATTCATTAGGTGCGTTTTTAATGTAGACACATTTGTCACATTCATTGATTTTGAAACCATTTGACAACATAGTTTTATCAAACTTTTCATGTCATTGCTTCGGTGCTTGTTTCAATCCATACAATGATTTTACAAGTCTACACACCTTCTTTTCATTTCCTGGTGCAACAAACCCTTCAGATTGTTCCATGTAGATTTCTTCTTCTAATTCACCATTTAGAAACGCGGTTTTGACATCCATTTGATGTATTTCAAGATTATGCAATGCTGCGATTGCAATCAAGACACGTATAGACGTAATTCTTGTAACGGGTGAATAGGTATCAAAGAAATCTAGTCCTTCTTTTTGTCTATACCCTTTGGCTACTAATCTAGCCTTGTATTTATCAATTGATCCATCCGACTTCAATTTCTTTTTGAAGATCCATTTACAGCCTAATGCTTTGTTTCCCGGAGGGAGTTCAACCAATTCCCAAGTATGGTTACTCATGATGGATTCAATTTCATTGTGTACAGCTTCTTTCCAAAAAAGAGCTTCGGGAGAGGACATTGCTTCATCAAATGTCCTAGGATCATTTTCAAGTAAATTGGTTACGAATTCTGGACCGAATGTCTTTGGAATTCGTTGCCTTTTACTACGTCTCGATTCTTCATTTACTTGAAGATCATCATTCTTTCCATATATGTTATCATAAATTCGTTTATTTGAACTTAGTTCCTTTTCTTTACACGGAAAACTGTCTTCAAAGAAGACCGCATTTCTTGATTCAATAATTGTACCTACGTGTACATCAAGTACTTTGGATTTGTGAACCAAGAATCGACATGCACTACTATTGATAGCATATCCAATAAAGACACAATCAATTGTCTTTGGTCCAATCCTAACTTGTTTAGGTTTGGGTATTTGTACTTTCGCTAAGCACCCCCACACTTTGAGATATTTGTAGGAAGGTTTCCGACCTTTCCATAATTCGTAAGGTGATTCAACCTTATCTTTGTGTGGTATTTTATTAAGGATATGATTTGCAGAAAGTATGGCTTCCCCCCACAAGTTTTGAGGTAAGCCCGAACTAATCAACATTGCATTCATCATTTCCTTTAACGTTCAATTTTTGCGTTCAGCAATTCCATTAGATTGTGGTGAATATGGTGTCGTTGTTTGATGAATTATTCCAGATTCTGCACAAAATTCTTCAAACGGTGCAACATAATCTCCACCTCTATCACTACGAATTATTTTAATTCGTTTTCCAAGTTGATTTTCAACTTCATTTTTGTAGTGTTTAAACACTTCCAAAGCTTCATCTTTGCTTTTCAACAAGTACACATAACAGTACCTTGTACAATCATCTATAAATGTGATGAAGTACTTTTTACCACCCCTTGTTTGTACGAACTTCAAATCACACACATCCGTGTGAATTAGTTCTAATGGTGTGGTGTTTCGTTCAACCGAATGAAATGGTGTTTTGGCCGCTTTTGCCTCGACACATGTTTCGCATTTTCCATTATTAAAATGCATATTCGGAAGTAAACTTAAATTCATTAACTTTCGTATTGAATTAAAGTTTGCATGTCCTAATCTATGATGCCATAGATTACATGACTCAAGAATATAAACTGAAGATGATGTTTTATTGATTGTAGCATTTGGCACAACAGTTAGGACATTCATTTTGAATAGTCCATCTTTTACATAGCCTTTGCTTACATACATATCATTTTTGGTAAGTACAAACTTATCCGATACAAAGAATAGTTTAAAGTCATTCTTGCTTAACAAAGAACCCGACACAAGGTTCTTGCAAATATCCGGTACGTGAAGGACATTATTGAGGCTAAGTTCTTTTCCCGACGTCATCTTCAAGACCACTTTGCCTTGTCCTTCCACTTTGGATGTTGAGGAGTTCCCCATAAACAATTTTTCTCCCTCAGTTGGAGTGTATGATGTGAACATTCCTCTATCGGCACAAATGTGACGGGTTGCACCCGTATCAACCCACCATTCCATGGGATTTTCAACAAGGTTGCATTCAGAAACAACTGCCGATAAATTCATATCGGACATGCCATTTGATATGGCATCAGATTCGACAATGTTGGCTTGGGATTGCTTCTTAGGTTTGCGACAATCAACCGAGCGATGTCCAGCCTTTCCACAATTGTAGCAATTGCCCTTGAACTTCTTTGCATTCTTCTTTGTAGATTCAACGGAATGCTTTCTCTTCTTTCCTTTGTTGTTGCTAGATTCTACCACATTTGCCTTTGCTTGTGGTATGCTATTCCCAACTCCTTTTTCCGAACTTCGGTTGTTTTCTTCAATCCTCAATCGGACCACAAGTTCTTCAATGTTCATCTCCTTGCGCTTGTGCTTGAGATAGTTTTTGAAGTCCCTCTACATGGGTGGAAGATTCTCGATAATTGCAGCCACTTGAAATGATTCGCTCACGGACATATTTTTCGCATGAATGTCATGGAGTATGACTTGCAATTCTTGCACTTGACTGATGACGGTCTTCGAATCTACCATTTTGTAGTCTAAGAATTTTCCCACAATGAACTTCTTGGTTCCGGCATCTTCGGTCTTGTACTTCTTTTCCAAGGACTCCCATAGTTCCTTTGCAGATTTCTTGTAGCAATATACACCGTATAAGGCGTTGTCCAAGCCATTAAAAATGTAATTCTTGCATAAGAAGTCCGAATGTTTCCATGCATCCAAAGCAATCAAAGATGCCCTATTGTTTTCCCCTTCTTGTATGGCGGGAGGATCTTCATTCAAGAATTTCGCCAAGTTGAGGGTTGTGAGATAAAACAACATTTTCTGTTGCCACCTTTTGAAATCAACCCCAACAAATTTCTCCGACTTTTCCCCATGTGAAACTGAGTTTGAATGTACGATAGTAGGGGCACCCACAACCGGAGGAATCACATTAGTAGTAGTTGTATTCAAAACGGAAGGAATCACACCGGTAGGAACACTTCCATGTTCGAAGTTTCATTCGAAGTAGTATCGGTATTAAGAACCGTATTCATTTCTGTTTACGTAAAACAGAAGATCAACCAAAAATAGAAGTGAAGAAGAAGTTAAACTTAACAAGTTTATCCAAACAAGAATGTCACTTTCACAAAATATATACAAACTTCGACTTAAGATTGTTGGAGGAATTTTGTGAATAGTGACGCCAAAATAAGTATAATGATGGTTTGAAATCCGTGCCGAAAATTGGACAGAGTAACGGCAAAGAAAACACAAACAAGAAGAAGAAGAAAGTAGGGACAAAGCCGAGGCAAGAGTTGGACTCTTTGTCCTTAAGTCAAATTTGCCCCGCAACGGTGCCTACGGATTTCGGCAATCGACTCCCAAGATACAACAGCTACACTTGTATTTGTAGCACTCTAAAACACAAGTACAACGAACCAAATTTAGGCATATGTACTCCAAGGATGAAAAGAAGGAAAATCAAAATAAATGAAATGATTTTGATTTTGGATAGAAAAGAGGATGAGAGATGTTTTGCATATCAAATTGTGAGAAATAGGACACCCAAAGGGTCCTATTTATAGACCATGAAAGGGTGTGGACGAAATGATTGAGGCCAAACCATGCACCCTTTCCAAACAATGCACCTTTATGAAAAGGTGTCTATTCACTAATGGTTGAGGCCAAACTATGCACCCTTTCCAAACAATGCACCTTTATGAAAAGGTGGTTATTCACTGATTTTCGTCCTTTTTCGTAATTTCTCATTCATCCGATATTGGTTTACGAAATGCCAAATATACCAAACAATTTTGCCTAAACGGATTGAGTCGAGCTTTTGAGTATTTGGCCGAAGTCGATACGAAGTCACTTTAATCGATTTTCAATTCTCGATTTATTTAACCAATATCCAACAATAAGTTGGGAGAGTGAAATTTTGGATTGGTGCAGTATTTTCAGATTTCATATTTCGAATTTGAGGTATATCTCTTCCTTTCTCCCATCACAAAAAAATTGAAAGCCGTGGTCCAATGTATTTAGATGCGGTCCACCATTTTGCCGAACAGAACTAATGCTAGTATCAAGAAATTATAAAAGATAGATATGTCAATCTGTAACATTAAAAACTTAAGCAGATGAAATTATTGTCTGGACAATTCAGTTCAAATGCAATGATCAATTCCGTAACATAACAAGAGAAAACAGCCGGCACCGCCTCAGAGCTTGAATCGGACTTCAAATCAACTCAAACAAAACATTCTCGGATGTGAAACATCTATAGTTAACAAAGTGAAGAACAATTGTAATTTATGAATTTAGTTGGTTTATATAAGATTATTTAAGTTACAGTATCTCTCTGTGATCTTTCTTTTCACCGTGACTCAGTTGTCAAACTATTAGGTTATTCTTTCACATTGTTAAAACAAACAAGGAAAATAAGCAGAGGGAGTGGAAAGAATTAACAGGTATTTCTCTAATCTCAAGTGTACGATATCTTACCCCAAGGGAGAACAGGGAATTCCCACTTCCGCTTAGGAACAGTAATAAGATAAGCAGCTACCTGTGAAGCATAGAGAACTCTTTAGACGAAAAGGAAATGAGGAAAAAAATGTCAAAATTTATAGCCATTACATTATAAGAACCAAGAAAATGTAAAAGACGTGCCAATATGGATGCAGCCAGAGAACGGGGAGATCTGTAAAGAACTGATGTTTCTTCCTTTTCATAAAGTAGATCCATGATATCCATACAAGCTTCAAACTTCACATGTTCTCCAACTCGGGCAACTTCCCTATTTCCAAAGAGAGGAGTTTAAAGAAAAAATTTAGGTCGTTAGGATCAACATACTGATGGTGAAAGAGTTCTAAAAATATGATTCCAGTAGTGCAAATATACTACTTCATGTTGACAGAAAAAACTTACCTTAATTGAATAAGAAGCTCTTCAACAAAGTTAAAAGCAATATTTGTCACACCGATCCCAAATTCAATAACCTTAAAAAATTTTATCTTCTCAGTTAATATACAAGAAGGAAATTCAGCGCTAAAAGAAACCCAAGAGTATAAAGAGGAATAGCACTAAATTTAAATATCAGTTACCTGCAGAAAGGTCATCTCCTGTAGAATCCTTCATTAATCACCATGAATAAGACCAAAATAAACGAACAGATTCTTAGTACCATTTATGGAATAGCTAGCTTACAGCTTCCAAAAGATCTCTAGTTGTAAAATGCTGTTCCTTAATGTATTTGTCTGCCAAAGGCTTCAAGTTTTTGATGCATAGGGGAGGAGTATCGTGCATCTACAAATTAGGCACCTTAGAAGCAAGCAAAAGATTGAAGATAGAGAAATGCTGATAAATAGCCGAAACTTACTTTGCTTGAGACCCAGATTGAAATAAGACCAAATAGCTGTAAATTGCTTTCTCTCAACGGAAGTAGAAGCCAGTTGTCTGGGCTCTTGCCATCTCGGAGAAATCTGGCTCAGTTGAACAAACGTGTCAACTGAAAAACAAAATATATAGAAGAGGAAAAAATAGTAGGCTTCTTACTCAAGAAAACCAGAAGGAAAACAGGAAGAAATTTCAGGTCTTTTAACTCCATGCCAAAAGATTTATAAACGAAATATACAATGTTTAAATAACTAATAAGATATCCACCAGACAGTTTTATGGTGAGAGTAGAACAGTGTTGATCCAGTCAGAAGAAAAGAAAAGAAAAGAAAAAGTTACATACCATAAGTTAATTGTCAACTGAAACTTTCAAGAGATTCAACAATGCAAGTTCAAATATTCGAAGATACTCCCAGTTCCTCTACTGCATTTTTCGTCATAAATGAAAAAGATCTTGAAATGTTATCATTCTCAACTCCCTTGCATTTTTATCCGGCTCTGTTGAAAGCTTTGACAAGTTGCGAGGTTAGACTTAAGCTGAGGTGTCCAAGAAATTCACCCAAATGTGGACAAAAAACCAAAGTTCATGAGGCCTATACCTCCAAGAAGATGTCAAACCTACCCCAAGGGCATTAGTTAACTGACAAGGATATAGGGAATAACATCCACTGTCGTTAGCGTCAGTTAACATCTCGTAATAAAAAACATTTATCGCTTCTCAGAAGCAAGGTAATAAAGAAACTTTCAAGCCTTAGCCATTGAAGGCAAGGTTATTTTAACTGTCATTTTAACAATATGCTAGATGTGATCTCATTTACAGGATTTATCTTTAAGCTAAAACAGAACAAATATTCTCTGGATCCTATCAATTTTTGTTCCCTTAAAATGCAACTTAAACCACAAAAGATCTCTCTCTCTCTCTCTCTCTCTCTGTGTGCCCGCTAACCCTCAATCTCTTCCTCATGGTTGAGAAATGTGAAAATAGATATGAAGTCAAAACCAATTTGTTCTTTAAGAAAAATGAGAAAAGAATGAATGAGATGCAAGAAGGCATTTTAATTTAATATTTTAAAAAATTGGTGGCGCAAAGTTTTGAAGAAATATTCAAAGATAGATATACACTGTTTCAGACTTGTTAGTAGAAATGGTTTTATTAGTGAAAGTTTCTATGATCTTATCCAAGTTGGTTTTATTAGTGAAAGTTTCTGTGATCTTATCCAAGTACCAATACTGGAACTTTCACATGTAAAAATGAGATGTAGGATACCCTCTCCTCATGTAATTTGAGTATTAATGTCTCAGTGCTCAATGACGTGATGATGCAATTCATGTGCATGAAGAGTTGAAAGGACTGCAACTGGCAAAATTTATTTCTTGATGATTACTCGTATGCAGATTATTGCATTGTTTGGGTCATCGTCTACATTACAATGTGTTGCAGCATCCAGACCTTTGCACACTTAGCTCTCACATTCCAAACATCTAGAAATCCATTAGCTTTATTCAACTCTTTGTTTTCTCTGGATTTCATCCACAGAACCCCCAGAAATTCTAAGCTTAGGACCCTTAACATCTGTTTCCAGGACAGATTTCCATATCTACCCATTTTGAGAAGCTTTTAGACCTAGATTATCCGAATCCAGCTCACTAATAGATTCTTACAGAGCAACTAGACAGTCAGAACTTAAACCCCTGAGCCTCAAGCTGAGTTCATATCAGAACTCAATATTTAAGATAGATCTTGAAACTTCGCGATTGGAGACTTTGGACAAAACTTTTGGAATTATTGAAAAGAGAGAATACATTAATGATAAAATTTATGACATTATATACAATCAGATAGACAATTTAACTAAACCGAGGTAGCCTTTATGATGCATAGAAAGTAGGTCAGAGCACAATGACAGTGTCAATGAAGGCATTAATAGATTGAGTGCTTCAAACTCTTCATTGTCTATCATAGCTGGTCAGAAGGAAAGGAAATTATGAATAACAAGCAAACACAACATGTTGCCATCTTTTAAACATAAATAACCACAAAAATTGCAACTTAATGCTGAAGCACAGCTGTGGATATGCTTAGATCTGATATTGAAAAAAAAAAAAAAAAAAGAAATTGCTTCTGCAGTTTGACACAGTCAAAATTCAAATAGTATACCATACAATCAGCCAAAAAATATAGCGGCTTAAATAATTATAACCTAGATTACGGCATTCAAAAATTGCTTCGCTGTCTAATAAATTATTGTGCAAATTTCGATACTACAATGGCATCGCATCGCATAACCTTTTATAACTTTTCTTTAACAAAAGGTGACACGTAAACGGATCAACTCTTCCGATAAACAGAAATTGGAGACTTAGATGAAACTTACCTAACGAGAACAGGGTAAAAGCGGTCAGCTAAGAGTGACAGTGCGGAGTATTTAACGATCGGAGAAACTTCCAGCAACTAATTTCAAAACAAAAGGGACAAAAAATTAAAATCTGTTAAAATATAAGTAATCTAGATATTCTTGTGTATTATAGGCTACTTACATGAGCTGATTGAATGAGGAACTCGATTACTCTGGATCGCAGACATGAGCATTGCTGGCTTCTCATTTGTGGAGGAATTGAGAGATGGAGTTTAAAACGAGTAATTTGTCGATTTGAAAATCTATATATGTGGCGCGAAGGTATAATTGGGCCAGACTCTAAACGCACTTGATCCAAGTTGGAGGACAACACGGCGTATGGCCCATGCTATTCACCTTCTGCCACTCTATTGTCCATGCGTATAATATTTTATTGTATGAATATATAATTAAAAATGAGTATATACCAAAAAAAAAAACAGTTTGAAAACAATGATATCAAACAGGGGTTATATTAGATTAATTTTCTTTAAAAATTATTTTAGTCAAACATACTTTCAGAAAATTATTTAAATAAATTTAAAAGTAATTTCTTAATTTTAGAAGTATTTTGACTTTTTAAAACCTCGTTAAATAGATCCTTAGTATTTAACCCTTGTTTGAATCCTATTTTCACAAAAAAATGCATTTTATAATATTGACTTTTTTTTGTGAATGTGCAGTTAAAAAGTAATAAAAAGTTTTGAATTTGTGCAAATTAATTTATTAGTAAAATGTATAATTAAAAATAAATTTGAAAAAAAAAAAAAAATTTCAAAATGGTATCAAACAGGAGGTTAGGGTTATTAAGAAGTAATCATTGTGTTTATAAAACTTAATTCTTTTAAATTAAAAATATTTTTTATAATCTAAATCTAAAGAAAAACATAGTTTCATATCTAAGGCCCCATTTGGGAGGGATTTTGATAATTGATTTTTTGACCGTTAGAAGAAAAGTGAGATCCACCTATGAGAGAAGAAGTCAAAAATTACGACTGAAATAATGAAATAACGTTCAAAAAATTAATTTTTTGGGGTAAAAAATCCCTCCCAAACAGGCCCTAAGTAAAATTATATGTTTTGGTTACGTGACGTATTTTTCTAATTTTGTTGAATAAGAGAGGAGCTTATAACTGTAACTAGATATGATAATATTTTACTGAAAAACAATGCAACTTTTTAAACTCGAGATATTTTTTTAATTTAAAGAGTCATACTTGTGATTCAAAAGACTCTTTATTCTAATTTTTAAAATGGAAAACGTGTTTCACACTTTCTGTTATTACTTTATAATGGTTGCGTCTAACAAATTTCTTAATTTATTTAAGTTATATTTGAATTGGTTAGCCTTTGACATATAAAATAAATAATAAATAAATAATTATTATTTTGTATTTATTTTATTTTTATTAGCATCAAAATTGTAAATTTTTTATTTATAAGTAACTTCTTACATTTTACAAATATTTTTTTCTGTATTTTTATTAGTTAATAATTTCTTACATAAAAATGATTGTTGGAAATAAAATAGTGATAGCAAAAAATATAAACAAATAAAAATATTACTAATAAACAAATTCAGAAAAAAAAATTAATCTCCATACTTGGAAGTCTCAGTCCTTCGTAATACGGATGCTTGATCTCTTCATAACAAGAGACTTGATCTCTCCATGAGATCAAGCCTCCGAATCACGGAGGATTGGAGAAATCAAGTCTCCATAATAAATTTGGAGAGATTCCTTTGATATATTTTTTTATTTAAATGTTATTTTATTTATAGATCATCTATTTAACACATAAGTTAATATTTAATTTTAAAAATTAAATATATTTAAATATTTACTACAAATTTTTAAGTTAATATATTTTTAAGTTACAAGTAATTTTTACAATTATAAGTTTTTTTTTTTTACTTTTAAATAACTTTAAGCGAAATTTTTTTACATATAAGCAACTTTTACATTTTAGAAATTTTTTTTTCTTATTATTAGTATTTTTATTTTATAATAATTTTTTACACAAAACTGATTTTTTTTTTTACTTATAAGTAGTTACTTTACAATTATAAGTTATTTTTTTGCTTTTAAATAACTTGAAGTAACTTTTTACAACCTACAAATATTGTTGTCTTATTTGTATTTTTATTTTTTTAATAATTTCTTAAATAAAAGTGATTTTTTACTTATAAATAATTTTTAATTATAATATAGTTTTTCTTACCCACATGTAATATTTTACCTATAAGTAATGTGGTTGAGAGATGAGAGTTGGTAGGACGTATGGAAAGTTGTGTATTTCAACTTATAATTGTAAATAACTACTTATGAGTAAAAAAATAACTTTTATGTAAAAAATTTATTATAAAATAAAAATACTAATAATAAGACAAAAAATATTTCTAAAATGTAGAAGTTGCTTATAAGTAAAAAAAAAATCTCTTAAGGTTATTTAAAAGTAAAAAAATAAATTATAATTGTAAAAGTTACTTATAACTTCAAAAAATTAATATCAATTAAAATGTTTACGAACCGTTTAAATAATAATTTATTGAAGGGGTTAATTCAGGAGCAAAAGTGTAAATTCCATAAATATATGATCGAAAAAAATAAATTTTAAAAAATGAAGAACAAATATGTTAACAAATGAATATATTTATTTTTCGAGAAATGAGTTTTTATTACCATTTCATTTTTATCATGAAATGATTCTAATTTTAATATGTTAAATTGTACTTCAAAATTACATAATCTATCAAATATAATTTTTAAAATTAATTTTTATGAAGTAATATGTTTTTATGATTTTTTTATTATTATTATTATTTTTTCTTTTGTAAAGGCTTGAGCCTCCATAACAATTATGGAGGCTCAAGCAAACGAAGGCTCATGCTTGAGCCTCCATAATTACTTTACTTAAAAAAAAAAAATCATAAAAACATATTAGTTCATAAAAATTAATTTTAAAAATTATATTTGATAGATTATGTAATTTCGAAGCATAATCTAAAATATTAAAATTAGAATCATTTCATAATAAAAACGAAATGGTAATAAAAACCCATTTCTTAAAAAATAAATATATTCTTTTGTTAACATGTTTGATTTTCAATTTTTAAAATTTATTTTTCTTCAAACATATTTTCAATCATATATTTATGAAATTCACACTTTTGCTCTTGAATTAACCTCCTCAATAAATTATTATTTAAACGGTTCGTAAACATTTTAATTGATATTATTTTTTGGTCAATCAAATAGTTACTATATACTTTTTACGTACATATATAAAAATAATATTTTTATTTAAACTTACTATGTACTCAAAAATAAACTTTCTAAAAATACATACTTGATAGTGTCAGAAAATGATGAAAGAGATAGTGTGGAAAAATAGAAAGGCGTGACAATAGCATGTAAAAATGGAGAAAGAGTAAAGAGGACTCTATGATATAATCCTCCACGCCGCGTAAATTGAGGAAAAGCAACAAAGTTACTGTATCAAATATCTAAGATAAACGACATCGTTTCTTTCTCTAAAAAAAAAAAAAGAAGCTATAGTGAGACAAAATGGAAAAATTTACTGTTCTTTCTACAGTAGTGAAACGTTGCCCTTTTTATATAGTAGTGAAAAGATGGTGGGTATAGTGTAGTTTAAATTTCCCACAATGATCAAGGGCACGCCGCCGGTCCAGACAACCTAGCCGGCCTAAAATTGAAAAAAATAAAAATAAAATTCTATACAAGTACCTTGGTTGAGTTTAACCAAAAATATGATGAATGAGAAAAAAAAATTAAATAAATAAATATCGCCAAGACATTTTGAAATTTATCCATCAAGTAAAATGGAAACTATCATTGATAACGCTGATGGCCAGAAACATTGCTAGACTTCAAAACAAAATTTAACACCAGATTTTGAGACCCCCAAATGCCTTGACAATTTTCAAAATCATGGATCATGATAGAAAATTAATGAACTAAAAAGTACCAAGTAAATCCCTGCACCAGGCCGCCGAATATGTACATGTAAAACAGACCAGATGCAGCAGCAATCCAGTTGTGGTATACTGGTATCCACAGCATAAATCTACCTGATGATCACAAACTTGTTGGTACCATGTTTTGCCCAGTATGTCTTAAGATCAATCGGATTAGCAAAGTTATAGCCTTCTGATGCGAATTTCTCCAAAACCTTCTTGAAAGCACCCTGACTCATCTTCCGTCCAGCAATTCTCGCTCCACGTCTTTTGGTATTCATTGGCAGGGGATATATTGATATGGTTGTGGTGCAACAGGCTGACTGCCAACCACCAAATCCCCATCGATAACATTGCTGAGGAGTGCCGGTACATGAGCAAATGGGAATTGGAATACCAGAAATATCCATATCAATTCCATTTATTACAATGTCCAAATTCTTCTTTGAAGTTTTGGCACGCTGAACAGAGGAATTACCAATTTCCTTAGGCAAAGAAGGACCTTTCTTTGACTTCTTCCCCTTGGAGGGTTTCAGAGTAGCAGCAGCAGCTGATCTCTTCTTGGCAGGGACATCTTCCTTCTTAGCACCTGGATCCGCAACACTCACCTTGGAGTCTTTGGTGGTTGAATCAGGTTCTTGAAGCATCTGCATGGAATGATGAGTCCTGGAAGTGTCCATGAGGACTGGGTTATAAAGATTCCCCGGAAACATATGTAAGAATTTATCTCTGTGGTTTATCCAACTGTCTCTAACATAATCCATATGCGTGACAGGTGGTTCTGTAACCACGCAATCCCGGGGATTGAAAGCTCCATTAGCTGCAACCAGAACAGGATTCTCATGTCCGGTAAGGACAGATGTAGTGTCTCTCTCGGCCACGGATGACATGAGCTGAAGACCGAGATGCCCTTTAAGGGAAGGTTCATAATAACCCCAATTCCTGGTGCTTAATCCTTCTCCATCCATTGAGCTACAGATAACATCGTATTCATTGAGTCCTTTCCATAATTCCAGTTAACCATTATTGCTATTGCATTCGTGATTTTCGATACAACTAACAAAAAGGTGGCCAATAAAAACCAGATAGCAAATACATAAGTACAGGTATCAAAATCAAGAAGACCAAGGCACCATGTTTCCCTAAACATGATATAACCCAGACGAGATCAAATCATGCAAACCCATAATTTAAATTTTGAACACCGATTAAAGTGATGTAAAATTCCACAAGGCTTATGAGACCATAAGCAACCAAAACCATGACACACATAAGTTAATTTGAGAAAATGGGTAATAAATTGAAAAAAGTAGATTTTCAACTATTTCTGACTCAACTCAGACCAAATGTAGATTTATCAAAACAAAAAATAAAAAATCAACCGACCTAAATTAATAACTAACAGAACCCTGGTAGAAAATGATCAATAAAAATGCTTTAGCTCATAAAAATCACAACCCAACCAAAGCTTCAACATTTAGTATTTTAAACGCAGATCTGAAACAAAATGACTCTTAGAAAAATAGAACAACAGTAATAATTAAAGCAGCAAATTATAAACATCAGAACACAAATGACATTAAGAATACAATTTCTTTTTTTTTTTTAATTAGGCAAGAAAAAATTATTTTAGCGGGTTGTCACAGAGTGAGGGTCCAGTTAAATTTTTTTATGGCGAGAGAGAGAGAGCTTACTTGTGGGTAAACAACACTTTTTAGGGTTTCTTTTACTTCTGGAGAGAGACAGACATGAAAGACCGGAGAGAGGAGATGTGAGAGGATAACTCTTGAAAACTTTAGCCCTCCCACGAACCTTTTCATTCTTTTTTTTCTCTCTTATTTTTTATCACGTAATTTTTCATAAAATAATATTACACATAAATTAAAAAAATTTCATTCTTTTTCAATAACAAATTTTTAAAAAAAATACTATACCAACCATTAAAATTTAAAAAGAATGGGAGCCAACCATTAAAACTCAATTTCTACGAAAACACTTTCCACATTTAGAACAGGGTAAAAAACACTGAGGATCCTTATCCTTTAAACCTTATGATGTTGGAGTTCTAATTCTTTGATATTTAGTCTATGTAGTCTTAAACCTATCAACGTCTTCTCTTAACCATTAGTGTGAAAAAGGTCAAATTTTGAATAATATAACAATCATATCATTACAAAAGAAAAGGAAAATGAAAACAAAAATGATAATGAATAACAAATAGATAAAAAAAAAAATTGGTAACAGAACCATTCTGCTTTAAACAAAGTGGTTTCAAATTTAGTCTGAAATATAACAAGTGGTATCAGTGCTAAGGTTTTGACTATTAAAGCGATGTTTGAACAAGATTAATTATTTCAGGTACGAGAACTATGAAATTCGAGATTTCACTTTTGGATCGCAACAAGATTTTTTGTTATGGCAAATTTTGTTTTTATTTGAATGCTGGAGGAGAAGTAATGTAAGAATCAGTTATATGTGTTGGAAGTTTCAACGATCACTTTGGATGCAGTTGCAACTTATGGTTTGATAAGTGACGACTCAGGTGGAGTTGGTTGTAATCGGATTGTTCGTGGGGATTCAAACAATAATATTAGGGAATCTGCCAGTAGCTCAAGTAGAGTTAGTTGTGATCTTGTTGATCATGGTGATTTGAGCACGTTTGACAACTCAAGTAGAGTTGCTTGCTCATCATGATTTGAACAATTTTGGTGACTCAGCTGGAGTTGGAAATGATCGGGATGATTCAAGCAAGACTGGCTCGCAAGATAATTCCACTGCTAACTTGCGCTTGAAATTTGTTCACAGTTGCTGAGTATGCCCAGATGGGCATGATGGAAAAGGTCGAGTAATTTGGTAGAGTGTTTTTATTTGGATAATTTTGTTGGCGCTGAAGAGTTAAGTTTTATTCCTTGCAATGGAATTCATGTCGAGGTGGAATTTGTTAGAATTAGGTTGTGACCCTAATTCTTGTTGAGTATTTGATTGAAAATACCGTTGGAAAAGTATTGAGAGTTGGTAGCAGACTTGAAGATACCTTGAAGGAGTCCAAGATGAACTTGACTCCTATTTCATCTACAACTCTGCTTCTAGGGCATTGATTGTCCCTATATATATTTGACTTCTCATGGTAATTTGAGCAAGTTTGACAACTCAGGTAGAGTTGTAAGTGCTCGTGATGATTTGAACAGTTTTGGTGACTCGGCAGAAGTCGAAAATGAAAGGGATGATTCAAGCAAGACTGGCTCGCAAGGTAATTCTACTGGTAAGTTGGGATCGGAATTTGTTCATAGTTGTTGAGTATGCCCAGATGGGCATGATGAAGAGGTGGAGTAATTTGGCGGAGTGGGTTTTTTTTTTTTTTTTTTTGTTTTGGAGTTGAAGAGTTAAGTTTTATTCCTTACAATAGAATTCATGTCAAGGTGGAATTTGTTAGAATTGGGTTGTGACCCTAATTCTTGTTGAGCATTTGATTGAAAATACTGTTTGAAAAGTATTGAGAGTTGGTAACAGACTTGAAGATGTCTTGAAGGAGTCCAAGATGAATTTTGCTCCTATTTCATTTACAACTCTACTTCTAGGACTTGGATTGTTCATATATATATTTGATTCTTCTTTCAATTTATACATTTGAAATTTTATTTTTCTATCCATTAATTATTTATTAATAAAATTACTCGATTCATCTGCAAGTCACTTTTTATTTTAATCTTGTTTTTACTTGTGCTATCAATACTTCATATTGTGTCATATAACCTCTTTGTTTCCCAACAAATTGATTGCCTTTTATTTTTATTTTCTTTAACTATGTTGTATGATATGGGTGTTAGTGTCGGCCCTAACTATAGGTAAGGTAGGCGACCGGCCCCACTTCAATGAGGGCCCAAAAAAATTATTATTTTTTATTTTACATGTATGTTTACATATATATAGGGTCTTATATTTGAAATTGGTCTAAGGCCCCCAAAATCTCAAGTCCAGCCTTAACGAGTGTTCACTATTCAAGAGAGGTAATGGAAAGTTTAGATAATGAAGGGAAAACTTTTAGGGATAATAAAGTTAATTATTTTCAAGAAGTGACTTTCATTTAAGAAATTCCTACGTTATAAGTTGAAAAAAATAAAACAGGCTAGGAATGAAAAAATGTTATTCTGGAGGGGTGAGTTATTTTGGTAGCAATGTTAAGGATTTAATTGGCAGAGATCCATCAGCATTATACTTTGTACAGTATGTTCTGGAGTGATTGTTTTAGGCAAAATGAGAAAATAATTAAAAGTTAATTGTTGACACACAAAAAGTTCAGCCCAAATCGAATAGCCCAAGGAATGAAGCCCAACTGGAAAATCCCCAAAATCAGATAGCCAAAAGAACGAACCAGTCAGGCAATGCAGGATAAAGGCCCAAATAAGGAAGCCCATGAACCCGGAAATACCATCGCCCAAGGTTGCAAGTCGCTCAAGATTTTGAGCGAATGAATTGCCATGCAGTCGCCCAGAGCTGTGGTTCCGCTCTCGTCCAAATATTCAAGTCGTCCAACATCTTAGCAAACATAAGAAGTTATGGTTACCCAAAAGTGAAGTTAATGAAGCAGTTATTGGGTAGTCCTATCACGTTCCACGATTCAAGGAATTCAATTGAAGATGGTTGAACGACAGAAGTAATGGCAGCAGTTAGAGAATGCAGTTTCATGACAAGTTGGCCACTACAAGGAAAGTGGGCAGTTATAGAGCGATCAAGCAGTTTCTTAAGCAGTTTATCACGAAGAAATCACCCAGGGAGTATAAAAGGAAGAAAAGATATAGAGCAAAGGACCCCGAATCAAACACTCTCAAACAGAAAATATGTAACTTTCGATTTCTTAGTTTAGATTTAAACACTTCTTTTACAGTAACTCGTGTGCTTGCGCCCCTTGGAGGCATTCTGTTTTTACTTTCCAATTGTAAAGTCATCACCAATAAAAAAGCCCCCTTTTGGGACTTTGTCTCAAGAGGTTTGTCCCTTATACAGTCGTCTGATCCCTTTTTAATTGTTAGCGACTAACCCGTGCGAAACAATTTGGCACGCCTAGTGGGACAGTGGTATTTGGTGTTGAAAATACAAAAGGTGAAACAATATGCCTCAGAGATTCGATAAGGAAGCAGCAAGTCAGAGAGAAGTCCAGTATGTGATCGAGCGATATGAGGAGCAGCATAACTCTCCACGAACAGATGGACAGAATCAAAGCAGTAACAGTCGTTACGAATCAATGGCAGAGTTGAGTCCTCGAACTATGCGTGCACTACTTGGAGAACTCACACAAGATGTCATTGAACAGGTAAATCTTCGAAATATTCATAATATGGAAAGATTTACCCAGAATGGAAATACACATTATGACAACATGGCCAAACAACTGAATACTTTGAATGAAATAATGAATAAGTTAGTAGGCCAAATTTGTCAACCAGTTACTCCTCTTGCAAACCACTTTCAAACTAGGGCAGTTGTGGGACATAATCCCCCAGTCCTAAATCCAAGTCAGGGGATAGAACCACATTTTGGTCCCTCTACTTCAAACCAAGGGGATGGTGTAATGCTAAATCAGAATAATGGTAGTGGTACACCTAACTTGGGGGGTAATCCAAATGTAAGAGATAATATTCTAAATAACGAGCAGAATACCCCACGTGAGGGAATAAATGTTCAGGCTAATGGTAACAATGGTCCAAATCATGGTAATTTTATTCCTAATCAAGGACCAAATATCAGGCCTCAAGCAAATCAACCGGTCAACCAACCTGTAGGGATTCCATATGACCCCAACGTCATGTTGAGGAATTAGATTATGGAAATCGTACAGGACCAGATGGCTTTTGGGGTACGTCCTGTCATTAGGCCGACTTACACAAAGCCATATCCTGATTGGATAGACCAAGCATACCATGGCCTAGAGGGTATAAAGTGCCAGAATTCTCACTGTTTACCGGTTTAGGGGAGGTGTCCACTCTAGAACACATAGGACGATTCACACTGCAAAGTGGTGACGTAACTGATTATCACAAAATGAGGCTTTTCCCTAGTTCATTAACAAGGGTGGCTTTCTCATGGTTCATAAATTTGCCAGCGAATTCTGTTCAAACATGGCAACAATTAGAACAATTGTTCCACGCTCAGTTTTATAAGACTGAGTCTGAAGTTACTTTGGCCGATTTGGCGAACCTACATTAAATGCCAAACGAATGGGCAGAAGGTTTTCTCCAAAGGTTCAAGACAGCAAGAAGTAAGTGTTTTGTACCTCTGCCCGAAAAAGAGTTTGTCAAAATCGCTCAAGGTTGTTTAAGCTTTGATTTAAAAAAGAAATTTCAAGACAAGGAATTTCCTGACCTTTTTCAATTAAGTGTAAACGTAATTAGGTATGAACAATTGATAAGAGAAGAAGAGCAGATGCAAAATTCTAGCAAGGGGACTTATTATAGAGACCTAAATTTTGATGTTCATACCATCAATGACGAGTCATACGATCAGACCGAAATGTGTTTGGCCAAATTAGTCAAAGGAGACACGTATACTTGTCCCATAATGGCTAAGCCTAGACCATCGGGCAAAGATGAGCCTATGAAAGATGAAAACATAAAAGCTAGAACGTTCTCGTTCGATGTATCCAAAGCTGACCTTATATTTGATAAATTATATAAGGATAAGTAAATAAAGCTGAGCGATAAACATAAATTGCCAAGCCCTGAACAAATTAAGGGTAAAAAATATTGCAAGTGGCATAATGCATGGTCACATTTGACTAACAATTGCTTGGTTTTTCGCCATGTGTTGTAGGATGCCAGTGAATCAGGACGAATTACGTTCAATGATAAGAAGAAGATGGCAGTGGATGAAAATCCTTTTCCACAGCCACTTGGAGTGAATATGGTGATGTCTGGTTTCAAAAACAAGTTGTCAAAATTCAAATTGGTTATAGATGATGGAGAAGAAGACCCTAGACCACATCCCAGTGTCTTTGAGCGTATTAAAGGGAAGGAGCTAAAAAAGGATGAAGACGTCTTGTGTGCAAGATGTAAAAGAGAAGTGAGTGGGAATACGAAGAAACCAGCGACATGGCAGCATCCCCATCGCCCTACTCTCCTCCCAAACGCTCAGCCTGGTAGAGGGCGAGGTACATCGTTCTACAAAGGACCGCCTTTTGAGAGGCAGTTCAGGCCAGTAGATAATAGAAAAACATTCAGGCCGCAACCTCACCGGTCAAATGTATGGCATTCGTTCCAGTATAATGCAGGAAAGGCAATACCCTTCGACGAGATGACTAGAACCCAACAAAGGCGTTTCCAACGAAACTATGGACGAATGAAGAGGCAGCAACAGGGAGTGCCACATCCTAAAGTGCCTAAACTACTCAAGGTAGCCAATCAAAATGTTCTCAAAGATAATGAAGAGACCGGTACAGATGAATCAATGAAAGAGCTGCAAAAAACTTCTTCTAAGAGATCGAAGTTTGAACGAGACAGAAAGGTTGAAGAAGATCCAGATCAGCTCCTTACTATTCAGTTCAGTACGTTACATCCTGTTGTGACTAATAATTATTTACTGGCTAATGAGTTCAAGAATAAAGAGAAAGAAGAAGAAGAAGAAGAAATAGAGGGTAACGAAGGAGAAGCATGCGTGCTGAAATATGAAGAAGGCCAGACTTCTAGAGAGGCCTACAATGGTGAGGAAGACGATGGTATGATAGACATTGAAGAGAAAATCGATCTAGAAGCAGAAAGGAAAAGAAGAGGAGTATCGCACAATACTCTGTTGAAGCAACTACATCGAGAGGGAGTTCGTGAAGTAGACTTACTGGGAGAACCATCTGGACGTCCTTTCGATTTTTACGTGCTGTACGGGACGCCCAAAAGGAAGAAGAGAGTGCCTCGTTCTGAAAAGTATGGATCGCCTCCAAGAATAATGCCTCTTCCCACAGGTTAGGTAACTGAAGAGGAAGCATCAAAAAATAGTAAAAGGGGAATTCAGGAGACAGAGGCTCAGTGCGATATGCTGCATGTTGATTTATCACAAAAGGATAACTCAACAGAGGACAGCAGGAAGTAGAAATAGAGGCTGTCGAAAATGTTATTTTTAAACGGCCAGCCATGAAATTGACTAAACATTTGAGGTCGTTGTACATTAAAACTCTAGTTAACGGCATACCTGTGGCAAAAGCGCTTGTCGATAATGGAACAGTTATAAACACTATTCCATCTAGGATGATGAGGAAATTTGCAAAGATAGAAGGGGATATGATTCCGACAGAAGTCATCCTTACAAGTTTCAATGGAGGAGCAACTGCAGCTAAGGGAGTTATGCCATTGGACATAACTATAGGTACAACTACTAGGACCACAGTCTTCTTTGTAATAGATGGTCCTACTAGTTACAATGTGTTACTAGGAAGAGATTGGATACACGGAAGTCGCTGTATACCCTCATCGCTCCATCAATGCCTGATTTTTTGGATTAACAAGGGTGAAGCAGAGGTGGTACAGGCCGATCATAGGTCTTTTGTCGCAGAAGCAAACTCAGTGGAAAAGTTCATGTGCGAAGGAAACTATGGACCTGTCAGGGTAGTACAAGATGGGGAAGAAGTTCAAGTTGTCGCGCAAAGCGAAGAGCCATTTTCAGTGGACGCACTCACTGAAATGTTCAGACAGATGAGGCCAAATATAGTGGCCCTAGAAGAGCCAGTAATTGGCAAAAGAATAATTAAGGAGTCTTGAATGAATTCTAAGCAACAAGAGAAAATGATCGATATTCAGGCCTTCAAAACCAAATTAATGGCTTTCAATAAAGAATTCAATGACAAGGCGAAAGAAGAGGTAGCCCTGAAAGCGCTGAAAGATAAATTAGCAGTATTCAAATTGGAACAAAGTATTGGCCGAGAAGTCAACAAGGTGGATTGTTTAGAAGAAGAAGTGCTTACAAAGGAGCTGGATGATGAAGTAATGCGGATTATCAAGCCTGGATACGCTCAAGCACAAGACCCTCTGATTAAAGTAAATATTGGTAATGAAGGAGAAGATCGTCCAACATTCATCAGCCAGATGCTCGATCAAAAGGTTAGTGATAAATTAGTCGCTTTGTTAAAGGAGTATAAAGATTATTTTGCTAGGGAATATGAACAGATGCCTGGTTTAGATAGAGACTTAGTGGAACATAGATTACTAACTAAGCCTAATTTTAAACCTCATAGGCAACCTCCCAGACATTTTGCTCATAATGTACTCCCTGAGATTTAGAAAGAGATAGAGCGATTATTAAAAGCAGGCTTTATTAGAATAGCCAGGTATGTCAAATGGTTGTCCAATATCATGCCAGTACTAAAAAAGAATGGTAAACTAAGGGTGTGCATAGACTTCAGAAATTTAAACATAGCCACGCCCAAAGACAAGTATCCAATGCCCACGGTAGATTCTTTAGTAGACTCAACTGCCGGACACGTCATGTATTCTTTCATGGATGGGTATTCAGGATACAATCAAATTTATATAGCTGAGGAAGACATACACAAAACTGCCTTTAGATGCCCTAGGTCTCTAGAATGTTTCGAATGGGTAGTCATGCCTTTCGGCCTGAAAAATGTAGGAGCAACTTATCAAAGGGCAATGAATATAATTTTTCATGATATGATAGGCAAGTTTGTTGAAGTATATGTAGATGATATAGTGGTCAAATCCATTAAAGAAGAGGACCATTTCGAACAGTTAAGACGTTCATTTGAGCGAATGAAACAATATAAGCTAAAGTTGAATCCCTTGAAATGTGCATTTGGTGTCAATGTAGAAAACTTTCTTGGTTTCTTGGTACACAAAAGAAGGATTGAACTTGTGAAAGTCATTCTAGAGGCCAAACCACCTAGCAACAAAAAAAAATTGCAAAGATTTCTTAGCCAAGTAAACTTTTTAAGACGCTTTATTTCTAACTGTACAGGACGAACTAAGGTCTTTTCGCTACTTTTAAAGCTGAAAAATCAGGACGAATTCGTCTAGAAAGAAGAACATCAAAAGGCTTTTGAAAGCCTGAAGACTTATTTGTCAAGTCCACCAGTGTTGGTGTCACCAATCCAAGGATGGCCAATGAAAGTGTATGTATCGGCTGAAAAAGAATCAATAGCTGGAATGGTCATACAAGAAGACCAATTTGGTGAAGAGATGGCGATTTACTACTTGAGTAGACGGTTAACAAAATGTGAATGTAATTACTCTGCTATCGAAAAACTATGTCTTGCATTGTATTTCACATGTACAAGATTAAGGGCTTATTTACGACCCGTAACCGTTTATTTAATTTCTAGGGTAAATTTGATTAAGTATATGTTCTCTCGCCCTATTTTACACCAAAGGGTAGGCCTTTGGACGTTAGCTTTATCAGAATTCGAAATACAATACATATCCCAAAATACAGTCAAAAATCAGGCTTTGGCTAACTTTTTAGTCGATCATCCATGCCTTGACATACTTGAAGAAATTGAATTAGAAATCAATTCGTTAGAGCTAAAACCCTGGGTGTTGTATTTCGATGGGTCAAAAACCTCTAAAGGTGCAGGAGTAGGAGTAGCATTGATAAATCCTTTAGGGATTTGCTACAAATTCGCATTCACTTTGGATAGGATGTGCACCAACAATCAGGCCGAATGTGAAGCCTTAATCGTGGGCCTGGAACTAATGATAGATATGGGGGTAAAAAATGTAAACATTAGAGGTGATTCTCAATTGGTAATTCACCAACTGATTGGTGATTTTAAATGCCAATGTGATTCCATCATGAGTCAATATGAAATTGCCCAAGAGTTGTTAGAAGAATTCGATCAAGTAGAACTTCAGTGCGTTAATAGGATATACAATGACGTACCAAATGAGTTGGCCCAGATGGCCTCAGGGTACTCGAATGTTTTAAATTGGAAGTCTACTTGTGAATATGGAACAATATTACCCGTGATCTAAAGAAGGCGAGAAAGATTGAACTTCATTGCATACAAGATGGAGATGCAATGGACTGGAGGGCAGAGATTATGGAGTTCCTTAAAGAACCTAATAAAAGAGATAGTAGAAAAATGAAGTTGCGCTTACTAAACTATGCATTGATAGATGAAGAGTTGTTCAAGAAACGCTCTGATGGAATACTGCTAAAATGTGTAAGTTTGCAAAAAGCCAGGACGATCATGACTGAAGTGCACGAAAGGATATGTGGAGCTCATCAAGCTGGTCAAAGGATGCGATGGTTAATTATTAAGAGTGGATATTTTTGGCCAAAGATGGGAGAATTATGCGTTCAATATGCAAAGAGTTGTTTAGCATGTCAAAAGCATGGTCCAATACAAAGGGCGCCAGCACGAGAGATGTCACTTATTATTAAATCTTGGCCGTTCAAAGGTTGGGCGATAGACCTGATAGGGAAGATTTATCCCCCATCGTCCAAACAACATACTTTTGTTATAGTTGCAACTGATTATTTCACTAAGTGGGTAGAGGTGGTACCTTTAGAGGAGATCACCCAGAAGAATGTCATAGAATTTATCCGTGATCACATCATTTATAGATTTGAAATTCCACAAACTTTGATGGTAGATCACGAGACATCTTTAAATGGAGATCAAGTGAATAAATTCTTTAGCGAGTTTGGAGTTAAATTAGTAAACTCCACACCATATTACGCTCAATCCAACGGGCAAGCAGAATCTTCTAATAAGATTCTAAAAAATATCATAAGGAAAATGATAGATGAAAATATCAGAATTTGGTACGAATGTCTGAACAAAGCCTTATGGGCTTATAGGACATCGCCTCGGTTAAGTACCAAAATTACTCATTTCCAACTTATTTATGGACAGGAAGCTGTTTTGCCTATGAAAATTAACGTGCAATCGATCAGAGTATGTTTGCAACATAAGTTAAGTGATGATGAGTATACCGAATCACTAGTTCAAAACTTATTAGAGCTGGACGAATTAAAGTTAGATGTCTTAGATAGATTGCAAGTTCAAAAACGAAGAATGGCTAAATTTTGTAATAAAAAAGTTATAGTCAAGTCGTTCAGCCTAGGTGAACTGGTTTGGAAGACAGTACTTCCTTTGGATAGCAAAGATCCAAAGTATGGTAAATGGTCGCCCAATTGGGAAGGACCATATAAAGTGAATAATGTATTGCCTAATGGAGCCTATCATTTGGAAGATTTAGACGGGACCAAGCACATGAGATTCATTAATGGCAAATATTTGAAAAAATATGTTCCTTCCTTATGGAAAAGTGAACAAATAAAAGTGTAACAAAATCGCATTGAACGATCGTAGAGTAAAAAGGGCCAGAGCGAAATACGTTCAAATAAATTCCTTTATTATCAAATGTTCATTACAAAACTGCGAAATACAAGATGATAAATGCTCTATAAATTACGATTAAGTGCAAACTAATCTCTCGGTCGATCATCGAGTAAGAAGGTGTACTGGCCTTGATCGCCATTCTGATCGCACTGCTGCAAAGGCAAGCAGAGAGGTCGAGAAGCACTCTCAGCAATCAGAAAGGAAGATGAAGTGACTTCACATCGCCTTCCTAAATGCATCGCTGCAACGACAGGCAAGAAGGCTGAAAAGCACTCTCAGCAGGTAAGGTGGCTTGCAAGCACCCCAAAAATTGCCTTCTATCATTGAACTCCTTGTAAGAACGGAGGCGATGGGAAGAACTTCGCAGCCGGCCAAAGAATATTTCCTATATCTCCCATACCAAAGGTGGCATCAAGAAAGATGGTTAAGTGGGCGGATCAGATGATCCATTTCCATGGAGAACGAAAAGCTTTTGATTGATTGTCAAAAATGCCAAGCAAATGGCAGCAAATTGGTTTTTTGAAGAAGAAAATGGAAATGAAGATGGAGAGTATAAAGTATACATGCATTTATAGGGGGGTGAAGGTAAAAGGACAGAATGTGATGTGCATTTATAAGGGGTGAAGGTGAAAAGACGGAATATGAGCAGCCATATTCGTGTCTAGTAAATGGGATTAAATGGCCCAAAATCGGGCAGAAATATCAAAAGAAAATGTGCAAAAATTTTAGCATAAAGCTGTTAAATGCCCGAACGATTAACGATTAAAAGACGAACATCAATAAATGCACAAAAGGCTAAAATAATTATTCATTGACAATGATGGCTACTGTTATATCAGTACAAGGTTACAAAGGGAAAGTCAAATGTGAAATTACAAAAAGAAAAGTTAAGGCAATATACGTCCTAATTACAATTCGCCCCATACCGAGCGAATCTTTCCCTAAGCTTCCCTCAGTCTTCGTTCTGCCGAGAAGAAGTGATGTTCAATTCTGCCACAACACCATCATCAACTTCCAACTTCTTGTACTGCTCGACCAAAGACTTAGCTCGCTCAATTCCTTGGGAGGCATTAAGCTTTTTAGCAGCTATTCTCGCCTTGCAGTCGTCCATCTTGGCTTGAAGCTCCTTCATCTGAGCAGCCAACTAGTCATCAAAGAGTCTTCAATCATGACTTCAGAAGAGATTTCTTTCAACTCGTCCTCAACTTTGTTGATCTCCAGAAGCAAAGACTTTTTTTCAGATACGGCGCGAAGATATTGAGTACTTTTGGCCTTCAGTTTTGGCCAGCAAGGAGAGGACTTCAGAATGGATAACTTTCAACGTCGTTTTGAAATTAGCAGAAAGATTGAGCGACGGAAGTGTCAGTGCTTGCTCCAATTTCGCATTCAAATGCTCAAGCTTATCCTTATGCCTGGCAGCACTAGCCTTACCGATGTCCATATCTATAAAGGACACATACTCAAATATAAACTGCTTGAGGAACTTCATATCGTCCTCTGAAGAAGCAGAAGGACAACTGGCTGAAGCAGAGCGAGATGTTTTGACTTGCCCCTAGGAAGTGAATAAGTCTTGAATGGAACGCACAATTTTATCAGCATCCTGCAAAGAAAATCGCCAATATTGAAGGTTTCCACTATACTAAACAAAGTGGAAGTAAAGGTAAAGCAAAGATTACCTCATCAGCAATCTTGGAAGATGGCATATCCCCAGCCAAATCTGCCACCTCTGGCTCTACCATTTGTGAGGACTTCCCCTTGTCTAAGCGAGAAGACCTTGCCGCAATGGGCAAACTCATCGGAACATCTGCAGAACTCAAAAGACAACAAAACAACACCAATAGCACAAGCAAAGGTAAAGCATCAAAAAACGAATTACCTTCTGCTTCAATGTTTGGGGGGTCAACGCCCTGGGAAGAAGGTGGCTCGTCCATTGGTTGTGATGAAGATTCTGGGACTGAAGGTTTCTCTTTAAGCGTAGCCCCTCCATCAGCAGGTTTGGACGAATCAGCCTCAACAGAGGATGATGGAGCAGGAGTTGCCAACACCAAAGCCTTCAAGGGAGAGCTTAAACTTTTCTGAGAGGTCTAAATAAACTATTAGCACATGGAAAAGCCTTAAGTATAGAAATGTATGCTTATGAGTAAACCGATTTAATTACCTTCCTCCTGACAATGAGAGGGGTATCATCATCATTATCAGCATCATCCTCCAAAATGGGAGACGCTGAGGCAGGTCGTTTGTGGCTTGGGGCACTTTTTGCTGCAGTAAGCTTGGCAGGAAGAGAAGTTGATGGACGGGCAGATTGTTTAGCACGAGCAGAAGAAGAGGGACTCCTAATGGACACAGGAGTGACCAAAACAGGAGAGGTGGAAGAAATGTTTGGCTGGTCTAGTGAATGGAAAGCATGATTGGCATCAGTCGCAAACAATCTGCGTTTCACTGACGGCCAGAGTCGTTCAAAAAGGGGATGGATGGCACGACTAGGATTGAAGGGGGCTAATGAGAAGTTGCTCGTCAAAAGAAGATTGCGAGTATTTATAGCCTCTGCCTCCGTCTTATTAATAGTATGGAAGCGGTCTATAAAATTCCTTGAATAGCAAGGAGGAATGGGCCAAGTTTGGCCAAAACCAAGTTGGCGAGCAAAAAATTGAGGAGCATATATCTTTACCCCAGCCTTGGCATTAGTCTCAGTCAAAATATCATGAAACAACTCCCTCCCAGTCAAAAATTGAATCCAAATAAACAAGGAAGTGTTCGCATTATCCAGAGTGGATGGGGGTTGCACATAATCTGAAGTCAAAAAGGGAAGAAAAGGAAAGAAAGAAGGGATTGAATCCAAAGTATAAAAGAATGAAAAAATGTTCCTTCTGGACATATTTACAGGAGTCAGGGGCTCAATGGCTAGCCTGTAGCAACTAGCAGAAGGGCTGGAAAAAGATGGAGCACCAAGCGATGGAAAATAAACTCTCAACCACATTTGAGCGAACCAAAGAGGTCCACTACCAGTGGGAGATGCACCATTCTTCAATTGGGATTGAAGAGAAGGCATGCCTCTATAGAGGGCAGCTAAAAAGAAAGAACATAAATTCAGAGACCTACCACGTGCCAATTCGTGCGCTATGGGTAAATAGCTCAGGGAAGGCTTTATGCTTGGCACACACAAAATATATTTACAAAGCCAAATCAGAAGGAAGGCCACTCGCTCAGTATGGGAAGGCTCAGCGCTCGAGTGGTTATGAAGGGTTTGCAGACTTGAATAAGACTCGGTGAGGCCTTTACTAAATTTTGGGGCGGCACCAGAAATCAGAATACCAGGGAAAATGGTATCGCCCAAAGGTGGCAGATTTACTAGGGCCCTAATATCCCTTAAGGTAATGGACATGGGACCGAGAGGAAAAAAAAAGTATTATACTCAGCAGACCAAAAACTTAAAGCGATTGGAAAAAGTACTGGGTCGAAAATAGGGAGTTGAAGAGAGATTTCTAACAAATCAGAAATTCTAGTATTATCAAAAACTGCCTTAGTAAGACCATGGTCCACAAGGCGAGCATGCCATCTACGAAAAACAACATCAGACTTTGGCCAAGTGCGAATACCTCTTTCGCGAAGTGACCCCAGTGGCAAAGAATTTAGAAACGGAGGGCCATGAGTACAAGGGAACAGTTGATCGACCGCCGCTTGCTCGATGGCCTCGGTATTGTTGAATGAAGGACCTAGATAGAACTCATTGAGTTCGACATTGGCCGGTGCAAGAAAGTTCGGAGTTACATATGACTGAGTAAGGAGTTTCTGAAAGTCTTCGAAACTGAAGGAGTCACCAGACTGAGATTATGAAGCAGCCATTAGGGACGAAATAGAGTTTTGCAGAGTTACGTAGCAGAGAAGCAAGGAGATGAACAGTAATATTGCGAGAGAGGCGCGAAAAAATGAGGCGTGATTTAGTGGTGCAATGAAATAGCGTATTTGGGGGTTATAAGGGTTTGCAAACGTCGCACCTTTTCAGGCTATAGAAGGAAACAATAATTGAAATTCTTGGAAATTTCAAATGTTGCTAGGAAACACAAAGTGAATATGGCAAAATTAATAATTGGTATTAATTCTACCATATTGGGAGGTAATTGTTGACACACAAAAAGTTCAGCTCAAATCAAATAGCCCAAGGAATGAAGCTCAACTGGAAAATCCCCAAAATCAGATAGCCCAAAGAACGAATCAATCAGGCAATGCAGGATAAAGGCCCAAATAAGGAAGCCCATGAACGCGGAAATACCATCGCCAAGGTTGCAAGTCGTCCAAGATTTGAGCGAATGAATTGCCATGCAGTCGTCCAGAGCTGTGACTCTGCTCTCGTCCAAATATTCAAGTCGTCCAACATCTTAGCAAACATAAGAAGTTATGATTATCCAAAAGTGCAGTTAATGAAGCAGTTATTGGGTAGTCCTATCACGTTCCACGATTCAAGGAATTCAATTGAAGACGGTTGAACGACAGAAGTAATGGCAGCAGTTAGAGAAGGCAGTTCCATGACAAGTTGGCCACTACAAGGAAAGTGGGCAGTTATAGAGCGATCAAACAGTTTCTTAAGCAGTTGATCACGAAGAAATCACCCAGGGAGTATAAAAGGAAGAAAAGACATAGAGCAAAGAACCCCGAATCAAACACTCTCAAACAGAGAATATGCAACTTTCGATTTCGTAGTTTAGATTTAAACACTTCTTTTACAGTAACTCGTGTGCTTGCGCCCCTTGGAGGCATTCTGTTTTTACTTTCCAATTGTAAAGTCATCGCCAATAAAAAACGCCCCTTTTTGGGATTTTGTCTCAAGAGGTTTGTCCCCTACACAATCGTCTGATCCCTTTTTAATTGTTAGCGACTAACCCGCGCGAAACATTAATTATCATGTATTAACAATAAGATGAATGATTGTTTTAACAATTAACTGAAGTTATTGATGGACGTAAGTTGAATCTTTTTCGTTGAATTGCAATCAAGATTGGTACTTCAATGAGAAAGATGGCGTAGAAATAAATTATCTAGTATGGGCGTATAATGTTTATCTATGATGGTTTTCACCATGACATACTAATTGTCAAAAATGGGATTGATTTCAGGTTAGTCGATTATTGGACTTATTAGTTCACTGTCAAAAATTTTTGGTTCCAACTACGATTATTGCTCATATTTTGGGTTTTATACCAAGGCTATTTTTTACTTGACTAATTTTTTATGTGCAGTAACGCAAGTGATGCTCTTGATAAATTGAGGTTCTTGAGTGTGGCTGGGCGTTCTCTACTGGGAGATGGCGGTGAGTTGGGGATTTGGATTAAACCTGATACTGAAAATGGGACCATCACCAAATATTTTTCCATTCGAAGTTGCTTAGTTCTTCCGTGTTTGCAGGGATACTGGTATTGAATGTTAAAAGAGGAGCTTATAGATTGCCTTGGAACTATTGCTCAGAGTGGCACTTCAAAATTCTTAAAAGGCTCTGAAGGTATCTATTACAATCAATATCATATCCATCATATTATCTATATTTATCATACTTAAGACTTCACAGTTTGGTAAACAGCTTCATATGCCTTTTTATTCTTTTGAAATCGATAACTGAAGCTTTATATGTAGGAAAACAAGGACCTCGGGGGCAGATAATGGCCTGATTGGTCAAATTGACGTTGGATTCTATTCTTCATTTTTGTTTGCTGAAAAGGTGATGATTTGTGTGCATGCATGATTCATGTTTATTAGTAATCTGTTAGGTTTTTATTTCTTCTATGATGTTGCTAATTATAACTAGATCTATTTTTCTAGGTGGTAGTGAAGTCCCAGATCAGATAAGCAATATGTTTGGGAAGCCATGGCTGATAGCAGCCCCTACATGGATGTTGTTAAGTTTCCACATCAAAGTAAATCATAGTAAAATAGGATGATAAGCTCATAAGCTTGGTCTTACTTCAATGTAGAGAAACGAGTTTGTTGCTATGTCTGTCTAACGGGGTTGACGTATTTTCCTTCGGAGTTGTCTTGCCGGAAATACTCACCGGAGAGGAATACATGCATTACGGTGCTATCATAGGTGCACATCTTTCAGAAATTAATCTTTTTATTTTATTTTTATTTTTTTAGTTGGTAAATAGAACAGATTTTAAATGACATGGGCACAATTATCATTTACTATGTTATAATATCATCCAGGGGCGGACTCAGAGACTTCGGACTGTGGGATCAAAAATAAATTTTTTTTCGAACAACGTATCATTAACGAAAATAAATTCATAGGATTAATGGATTGGAGTGGATAATTAATTGGAATTTGGAACCCCAAACCTAAATAATCTTTTCAGCAGCAGAAAACTTTTTTAAGAAAAAAGGAAAAAATGGGAAAAAAAAAACTGTGGGGTCATTTGACCCCACATGACCCCATGTGGGTCCGCCCCTGATATCATTTACTTACTAAAGTTTTAAATGATACATAATTCTGTTGGTCATTATCATATTCTGCTCAAAAGAATCAGAAGTCATTCATTTTGTGGATATCGTAAATACGTAAAATAAACTTGAATATTGGATTAATGGTGAATTTTATGCTTGTCTAAATCTTTTTTCGTAGGCACGTTAACATTACCTTAAAAAATAACAAAATTCGTGCATTGCACGGGCAGAAGACTAGTTTTAAGAAAACTGCTTGGGGGTATGTCTACTTATCTAACTTCTTATAAAAAGGGCAAAGAGGCAATACTGTAGATGCAACAGTAAAATATTCCAATTTTACTGTGAGTGATGTCATATTTTATTTTTGCATTTTGTGAAAAATTTTGTTTATGGTGATCGACAAATATTCTTCAACACACGCAACATTAAAAAAAAAAAATTTAGTATATATAAACTGCAAGAGACAAAAAAAAAAAGGTCTCTTCGCACATGAGCAAAAATAAAAATAAAAGTCTCTCCGCACGATACGGAGCTATGTGGAAAGTTCTCTTTGCACATGAGCAAAAAAAAAAAACTCTGCACAGTGCGAAGAGATGGATAGAATTAATTTCATCTAATTACTAATTTAATAATTTAAATAAAAAAAACATGTTGTGCGATCATGTCTCCAAATGTACGGGGAGTCTGCACAGTGTGAGGAGACTCTGCACATTGTGCCGGAACTTCGCACAATCTGTGCGGAGTGTGCGGACACTCCGCACTGTCTGTGCTTTGTGCGGAGTTGTACCAGGGATTTTTGTTGTTTTTTTTAATTATGCAATTTAATATTTGTTTAATTTGTTATTTTATTAGTTAAAAATATGCATTAAATTTAATAAAAAAATATAATTACAGGAATAAGTTTAACTTTAATATAATACCAAAAAACAACTTTCAAAGAAATAATCATTGTTAACAACAAAAGAATCTAACAAAAGCATCTAAACATATGAAGAAGACAAAAATGAAAACAAGAAAAAGAAAAAAAAAGAATGATGCCAAAAAATTTGGCATTATTATTCGAATGGGAAATACATTATTGATACACAAGAAACTTTGCAGTCACTAGATTAAAAGTATGGATTTATTGTGTGGTGTTAAAATTGTTTTGAATAATCATAATAAATCTTTTTATTATGCTAATAAAATTACAATAATTTTTTTTTCACAAATAGCATAAAAAATCATTTTTATTTTTAACAAAAAAACACATTTACAAATTAGCAATTTCATAACTACTCTTTTTTTTTAATTCCTGAAAATATAATTATAAAAAAGGAAACAATATTGTAAGAAATTCAATATTAAATAAATTTTATGCATTTATAACAAATAATAACTCCGTATACGCAACTTACCGTATATGCAGCTTACCGTATTTGCAATTTACCGTATATACTGCCTACTATATTTGCAGACAAGTTACCATATTTACACCTTACTGTATTTGCAAGCAACTTATCGTAGTTGCACCTTACCGTATATGCTGCATACTATATTTTCATATACAGATTTTTACACTTACAAATACCGAGAATGCAGAACACCGTATATTCACTTACCAAATCGAATGTTAAAAAAAATTCCAAATTTTAATTTTTTCAACATAAGCAGAAAATAAACATTGAAATATATGAAGCACAAAATATAAACGCATATCAATATGTAAGTTGATTTATAACTTTGTGCTCAATCTTCAATTTTCCAATATTGAATTATACAAAATTTAGAAGTATAATCTTCACATTCAACTCAACCATATCCACACTGTCAAAGAATACATGCAAAATAGTTTGTATAACCTCGTATATTTCTTATTCAAACATGAAATTTACAAACATATTTTTTTCTAGATGACACAATACTGTTATATAATTGTAAAAATAATTTGCAATTATTTTCTCATATCATGAAAATATTTCTAGATATTGCTTCAAAAACATTCCAAAAAACTAAAATTCATACGCTAGTAAAAATACGATAAATACAAAATTTTGCACGTATAACATTTGCAATTTTTTTTTTCATTTTTGCAATAGTAGTTTCCTTTTTTTCTTTTTCTTTTTCCTTTCTTTTTTTCCTGCTTTTCCTGTTTTTGTTTTCTTTTTACGGAGGTTTGAATCTAAATTATTGAAACAAGGGTTTTTTTGTAAGTAAATATAGAATTTTTGCTATGAATTGAATGTATGTTGATTTGATTTTATTGTGTGATTCTACGTCAATTTTTTTTTAAAGAGTGGTATCATTTTGTTTCTAACACTAACTTCTTTTTTTTTTTTTTTTTTTTTTTTTTTTTTTTTTTAAATATTTCTTATTTTTTTTTTTTAACCTCAATTTTTTTTTTTTTTTTTTTTTTTTTTCCTAACTTCTCTTAAAAATGGGAAAGATGTGGCACTATTTCATTGAACAATAAATGAATCCCATGTTATTGTACAAAATGCAAAATGACCTTTTTTGTCTTTTTTTATTTTCATCACGCATCACCTCCTCTTCACGCAACTGTCCATATCAATCATTTTTCTCTGGCTTCTTCCATTTCTCAAAGCAACCTCCCATTCTTCTTTCCTTCATTCTCCCCTTTCTTCTATTCATTTATTCTTTTCTTTTCTTTTATTTCGTTTTCCAAATATTTTGTTTATTTAGTGTTTAATTTCGTCTTCTCAGTATTTAACATTCTAGAAGTTCTAACCCTCTATTTTTTTTTCTTTTTACAGAGGTTTGAAACTTCCATCATAAAACAATAGAAAGAATTATTGAAACGAGATTTTTGGTAAGTAAACATAGATTTTTGCCATGAATTGAATGTATGTTGGTTTGATTTTATTGTGTGGTTTTACGTCAATTTAGAGGGGTATTATCATTCCGTTTTAATCGTTCCCAAAAGATTAAGGATTTTATTTTATTTTAGAATTATGGCAAAAGATGAAGTGTTTCTAATGGATTACTTGGGTTGAAAAAAAGCCCACGTTTTGAATTTTTAATGATGTTTGGTTTTTTTATTTTCATTTCCATTGTTGAAAGGTAAATAGCGTACATTTCTTGTTTGTTTGTAATTATACTGTTGTTTTAGCTCATTTATCTTATCTCTTCAAGTTGGTTAGGCAAATAAGGTGAAGAAAACCAGAGAATAAAAAAGAAAAAAAAGGATTTTGGTTTTGTCCATATTCTTGAAGCAGCCAATTATTTGAGTGTGTGTGCAGGTGTATTTTAGTTGATTCTTTACTATTATTTTACTATTATCGTATGCCATAATATTAAAGATGATAAACAATGAATGGAGAAAGAAAAAAAAAATTAAAGAAGAGAAAAAAAAACATTTGCTCCGTAGTATTTTTATTTTTTTTTTAAGCTTTTTTTTGCCCTTTTCTTTCAACAATTTTTTTTAGCCTTTTTTTTTGTTTAAGTAGAAATATGAATTTTTTGTAGAATCTATTAAGTGGTCATCAAATTTGTTGAATTCTAAAAGTTAGATTCCTATTTGATTTCCTAATTCTATGAAAATTTTAAATTAAATTGTTTACGAATGCTTTCTGGTGATAGAGAATATAGATTAATAATAATGCATTTTCCTTTGAAAGTTAGAAAACCATAGAGAATTATATATACATATAAAAAAATAAAAAATAAAAACTCCTCCACATACTTCGGAGAGTTCAAATCTCCAACTCTCCACACTGTGCCGCAACCCTCAGTACAATGTGGAGAGTTCAAGTGAGCTCTCCGCACAGTCTGGAGAGTGTGTGGAGCATTGCTTGCTCCGCAATTTTTTATTTTTTATTTTTTTTGTCACTACAAATCCGTCTCCAAAAACCCCTCTCTCTCTCTCTCTTCATCAATTCAATTCAACTCTTCTCTTCCTATCTTTTTATATGTTATTTCAAATTCTCTTAATCAATCCAAAAATACAATATTGTTATGGCAAGGGCAACAAGAAGTTAGCGAAGAAGCTAATAGAGAAACAGAGTTAAGAAATTTCTCTCCTCCGCGTTGTCCCATATTCCAACCACGAAATGTAAAAGAACAAGATTGAAGAAAATTCAAATAAAACAGTGCTTTTGTTGGGATTTTGATTTTCTTTTGATGAATCCATTTCATAGCATTTCTGGGATGAATTTAAAGTTTTTGTTAATTATTTTAAATTTATGGTACGATATTTCTTGACATTACGCTCGATTATGTTTTTAATTTAATTGCATATTATTGCCTCATATTCTTTGACAAAACCTTTTGGCGGGCGTGTCCCTATGTATGTTTGAGCTTCAAATTTTTTGTAATTTGGGTTTTAGATTGAGCTTGGTTTCATTACATATTATGATCAAAATATGGCTTCAAAATGGTGAATGGAGTTAGATAAATGTTTGATGAAATGCTTAAGAGAGAGGAGGAGGCTACTTATCATAATGTTTGGCTTTTAAATGTTTGATTTTTAATTGATCAAAATGGAAGAAATGATTTTTCATTTTCCCTTCTTAACAATAAGATTTTTTTTTTATAAAAAAAAATTCATAGCATTGTAAATGGCAATTTGCATGTTAGTTTTAAGGATTCATACAGAGAGCTCTTTATATTTAGTCAATTTTATCTTCTTAAACATACTAGCTTTTGTGGTGCTTGTTTATGGATTTCATTCTAGATTCCTTTAGAGAACAAATTGTTTTGTTTGAGTAAAATGCTTGAGCTGACTTGACATTGATGGGGACATTACGGAGACAGTTGCTTTTAGAGTTTTAAAATCAGACTACTAAGACACAGGTACTGAACAAAGAGGGATAGATTTAAATTTAAAGAGGTCTTGACTCCAAAGAAAGTGAATACATCAGCTATGTAGTCACTTTCAATATAATCTTTAACGTAATTGGATGAAATAATAATTAATTACGTGTGTTATTCAATAAGAAAATATCAAAATCTAAGCAACCACCCTCATTAATTAAGTAATTTAAGTAGAAGCATTCCAATTTCCAAATATTGATCATACACAGAATATGATAATAATTACTAATTTCTGTAGGATGTGTTCGACCTACTGCCAAATCTTGTGTTCGAGTTAACTAAATCTTTTGCAGGCAAAGTGGCTAAATGTATATTGATATTTTCTTTACTTTCCAGTTCACATATGCATTGTTAGTTAGGATTCTGAAGATAATTCTTTAATGAATTTATTCTCTGCTTCCGCTTGCAGTGAAAACAAATGATATGATGTTGGTCATATATCTCTCGTCCCTCATCTGAAGTGTGATTGCTCTACATAACTTGATCAAAAACAAGGTGAGATATTCTTGAATCGTGCATCAAAGTTTTCTATTTTACTGTATGTTATTAATATAACTACTAGATCTATATAAATTTTTGAACTCTAATGTTCATAGTGGATATTCAGTAATATTTCTTGTGCTGGGCTATATCTAATCATGTCGACAATTAACATATCGATTTAATGGTTATTGTTGGGTATATTAATGTCTGTTGGAATTAATGATTATGTTTATGAATCAATTGTAATGCATCATAATATGCTCTCAAAACTCTCGAATAATGCAATAAATCTTCAACATTTTTTTCATTTTTAACATCTACAATTTCTACACTAATAAAAACACAATAAATACAACATTCGTGCAAAGCACGTGACAAGGACTAGTAATTAAATTAATATCCTGACTGCATATAGTTTTGGTTCAGTCTTACATAGTTAGGTTGAGTCTTACGAAGATGTCTGGTGCCGGAAAAAGTACTTTTTCTTTTATTGAGTATGTTCGGCTGCATCTAAAGTTAAATAATAATAGTTATTTTATTTTCAAATATCTTTGGATATTACTTTTCTTCAGTCAATTTAACACATGTCATTGTCATATGCTCCACCTGAACATTTGGTTGGTTAGATCTTATGGCATAAAATGATATTGCTTTTATCACTTATTAGTGGAACAAGTTCTTTATACTGGACAGGAGTGTTTAATAATCTACCAAGGGTTTGTCAAGGTGATTGTCATTTTCCCGTTATGTTAACACAAAAAGTAGATTACGAGTCTAAATCTGTGTACATTTCTCGAATGTAGCTTCAAGCATAAGGGTTACAACTTACAAATATGAAAAATGTATTTTTACGAGTGTTCCAAAACAAGTATGTATAAGTCAATCCCGAGTTTTAAATATCCAGATGTCACAATTAATTACTAATCTCAAAATATGAATCGCATTATATGAAAGTAACTCAAATCCTTATATATTGATCTATATTTTTAATTTACTCAATGTGGGATTTACTCTTGACATATATCACGTAATTATAACTAGGAGTTGTTATAAAGAAATCTAAGAACTTTTGTTGGGAAAAAAAAAAAAGGACTTTTCATCAAAGGATCTTAGTGACTTCTTGGGCATAGAAGTTAGAGTAACTTCAGGATTGAGAGTGTTAATGTATTCTTCGACCTGACCTGACTTCTATAAGCTATTTTCTTGTATCCAAAGAGAAGAGTTTAATGATACGCTAAAAGAGATTTTCGGCATAGACCCTCCGATGCTCAAGTCGGGATGGGGATAGAAAAGAAAAATATATGATTCACTGTAGAATTGTTTGTTTATAATTACTTTACCTTCTGATTTGTGCTCCTTATAAAACAATCTTCGTGGTTCTATTTATGTTTATTGGACTTGATTTCAATGCCATTGTCCAATCCCAATGATCACAGGTGTTTAATGGTCATCCAAGAGGGGAGACCTCCAAGATATTCCAACTTCATATAGAAGCATTGTGTTGCATGCACTATGCTACTACAACAACTACGGCTAGAAATTACCTCTCTGTGCCAACATATTCAAAGTCCCCTTGACACACTGGAACACATTCAGAAGGATAGTAAGGAATCTGAAGGAAAATGCTATATCATCGTTTAATCATCACAATCCAAGCAATCTTCTCCCAAAAGGCTTCTTGATGAAAATTGGGCTTCTGAATCTGGTGCTAAAAGGACTACCTCTGGATTTCGTATTTACCTAAGAGGTAATCCCATCACCAAGAGTTTTAAGAATCAACGAACTATTTAGATTGAACTGAAGCAGGATTTAGAAGCTTAGATAGCACATATGTAGCAGAATAGATCTTCAATCGATGGATTCCGGGCTCAAATTAATCTTACCAATCAATATATCAACCAACCAATCATACCTCAACCCACAACTCAATGACTTATGGTTGCATTCCTCTTTTCTCACCCACAAAGGGGCAGCCACGCTCTTTCTTCTCACACAAAGGGAAAACACACGGCTTCTACAATTGAAGGTGGATATATATAGCTTTAGGTATATTATCAATTGGGCTAAGACACAAAGGATTGGGCCAAGATACAAGGAAGCCCTCCTATAAGTGAATTTGGGCCAAGGCAACATTAAAACCAATTAAGTTGCTACTAATGGCCCACGTTGTTTTCGGGTCGATTATATGAATTGATTGGTTGATAAATATTTCACTCATCGGTCGAGGTCTATGAAATATAATCCGAAACTGTTTAACGTCATTGCCCGGGATTTATTGGGTCAACAACAACAGAAGAGACGATATGGATTCAACAGATGTTGCATGAGCTACACATTCTAGTTCCAAAAGATTTTGAGTAGTCTGGTGTGACAATTTGAGTAGTGCAGGTCTCAACAAATTGCGTGCTCCATTATAAGGAAATTCCTATACATTTCGTATGTACAAGGAGCTTAATTCTACTATATATTTCTGTTGTTTTATGTAGTCTGCAGATTCATAAATGTTTCGTCTATCTTCACTCGATGCAGCAGTATAAGACGGTTATCACAGACTTAGCAGAAAACAAAGGGACAGTATTTGAAAGAAATCGTAGCAAATTTTACACCTTACATCACTATTGATAATGGAAAATTATACTAATTAATAGCATGTTTCAAGCACTGTTGCTCCCAGTTGAATTTGCTGGTATGAGTTCTCTCAACATGGCTACCACCTGCAACATAGTAGGCCTTTTGGATGGGAAATCATCAACACACTGTAGTGTTATCTCTAAGTACCTTACCATCTCTTTGATTTGTTCTGCTTCTGCTTCGTCAGTACCTTTAGTTACTGAAAGTAACTCTTGATCTATTACTTCCATTCCTTTTCCTTCTCTCACTTTCATTTTCACCCACCCAACTAAATTGGTGTCACCAAAATCTTCCTTATCTGTAGGCCTTTTCCCTGCAAGGAGTTCTAAGAGGATGACCCCAAATGAATAAACATCACCCCTTGAAGTGCATCGGAAGCTTTGGTAGTATTCAGGTGGCACATAGCCAGGTGTACCGGCTAATGTACTCACACTTAGGTGCGTATCAAGGGCACTGATAAGCCTTGCCATGCCAAAATCAGACACCCGGGCTTCCATTTCATTGTCTAATAGCACATTGCTTGATTTCATGTCTCGATGTATAATGTGCGGTATGCAATTGTGGTGAAGGAAACAGAGACCTTTAGCAGCACCTCTTGCTATCTTTTTCCTTTCTTCCCATGTTAAAATTCTTCGATCACGTACTTTTGGCCTCCCATGGAGCATTTCCTCAAGGCTCCCATGTTCCATAAACTCGTACACCAGGAGCCTTTCTTCACCAACTTTGCAGTACCCTAAAAGGGGGACAAGATTTCTGTGCTTGATCTTTCCTAGGGTCTCCATTTCGGCCATGAATTCCCTGTCACCCTGACAGCTTAATCGTACGAGTTTTTTGATTGCAACACTTGATCCATCCTTCAATGTTGCCTTGAATACTTCACCAAATCCTCCAGAGCCAATCATACTTGCTGCTGAGAATCCATTGGTAGCCTCAATCAGTTGCGAAAACTTGAGTTTCTTCAGTTGCCTCTGAAAAGTTGCAACATTAATGCTTAGTGGCTCTTTCTCCTTCTCAATTTTCCATGTTGTTGCAGCTTGTGATGCTTGTAAACTATTAAGCATCTTTATTCCCTCGGCCTCCTTACGTCTAGCACGCATTGCAATTGCCCACACAATCAGAATGCAGACAGTAGCTATTGAAATAAGGATCCCTATCACAACACTACTAACCCATGATGTAGCTGCACCTTTTTTAACGTCCCTACTTGGATCCGTTGTAGGCTGTTGATTGTTATTGTACTGGCATTCAGGCAATGGAACTCCACATAATCCTGGATTATTTGCATACTGGCTTGCAGGAAGTGTACTAAGCTGCCCCGTGGATGGAATTCGTCCTGTCAATTCATTGTTGGAGAGATCGATTTGCACCAAGAAAGACAGTTGTGAAAAGGAGTCTGGAATATGTCCCTGTAGTCTGTTATGAGATGCATCAAAGACTCCCATGTTCTTAAGCTCGCCTAGAGACTCAGGAATTTCCCCCGATAGCTGATTATGGGACAACACAAGAACTTGTAAAGCTATCATTTCCCCGAATTCATCTGGGATTTTCCCTCGTAACTGATTATAAGAAAGATCAAGATACTCGAGAGTCTGGTACCGGGTGAAAAGACTCAGAACTGGACCAGAATACAATCGGGCAAAATCGCAACTTCTCAATGATGGCACCTGTAACAGCCTTTCAGGACGAATGCCGGAGAATTCAAGCAACCCTCCGACTCCTCGGCAAGAATTCCCCACATTTCGGACAAAAACCAATGTGTTGCCCGACAGAATTCCACTGAGTGCTTTTGATCCATTCTGCCTTCCAAGTCGAGGCGGGATCTCTCCACTTAGCAGGTTGCTGTTCAAGTCCAACCAAACTAAGCTGGTGCAATTTGCTAACTCTTTCGGTATCTGACCACTCAAGCTATTATTTGCAAGTTGCAAAACGGCCAGCCTTTCTAGATTCCGGAATTCTCGTGGAATCTCACCACTCAGTCCATTGCTTGTGAGTGAAATCCATTCCAGATTAACACTATCGAACAACTCTGTTGGGATTCTGCCACTTAAATGGTTATTATTCAGAATAAGATTTTTGAGTTTCTTGCATTTTCCCAACTCTGCTGGTATATTCCCTCCCAAGCTGTTGTACCAGGCAATCAGTTGCTCTAGATTCTCAAGATTCCCGAGTTCTGCTGGAATCGTACCATTGATGTAATTTATGCTGAAATCAATGGTCTTTAGCTGTGAACATCGAGATAACTGAGGTGGAATTGATCCAAAAAGTGAATTATCTGGTGCTCTCAGCTCTTCAAGTGAACTAGCTCCCGGACATATATCTGGTGGGATAATCCCAGAAAGAAAGTTGGAGCTGAAATCAACGACTCGTAATTTCTTACATGATGAAATTGAAGAAGGAAATGCCCCAGAGATCCTGTTACTTTTAAGTAGCAAGGTCTCTAAAGACCCTAAGTTGTGCAGGATCAAATCGGGAAAAGGACCTGTTAAATTATTGATGGACAAATCAAGAAGTTGTAGCAAACTGCAAGATGAGAATGAGGATGGTATTGATCCAGTAAGGTTGTTATTAGACAGCTTAAGTTCTGATAGTGAATTGCACGAATTTCCCAATTCAGTCGGGATCCAACCAGTGAGATGATTGTGAGAAAGATCTAATCTTTGTAAGCTCGTAAGTTCACCAAAAGAAGGCGGGATTTCCCCTGTGAGTGAATTATCTAGTAAAATTAACTCTTCAAGTTTTGTGCAGTTTGAAAAGGAAGCAGGAAGAGAACCAATCATTTGGTTTCCAGACCAATCTAGACGCAACAAGGAATTGCAGGATTCAATTTTCAAGTATGATATTGAACCTGAAATATTGTTGTAAGACAGATCAAGATATTGCAAATTATCAATGTTCAACATAAGATTTTCAGGCAGAAAACCTGTTAGATTATTGAAAGCAAGATTCACATAGACAAGATTCGGGCACTTAGCGAAAAAGCTTTCTGGGACATGACCTACAAGCCCAGAAAAAGAAAGTTCAAGTTGTTTCAATCCATAAGGGAGCTGAAGCAAGGATGTAGTAGAATTTATAGCAAATGTATTGGCAGACAAATTGAGGGCAGTTAACATATCTAATGAAGAAAAAGGAGCAAAAGAGAGTTGACCAACAAGATTAGACTGAGCAAGATCAAGAGCTGTCACTCTTCCAAGAGTGCATGTAATTCCATTCCAATTACAGGGATCTTTCTTAAGCTGCCAGTCTGACAAAACTCCATTGGGATCATTCTGAATCATCTTCTTGAAAGAGAGAAGAGCCGCAGCATCCGTTTTTATCGACGAATATCCGACTTGATCGGCTCCCATAACAAAAGAAAACACCATGTACAGAGCAACAATCTTGATTGTAGTGAACTCCATTGGATGAACTCAAAAGACCAATAACCCTTGATTTGTGAGTATATAAAATGAACAATGCAGCATTGAGTGCACTTGTGTATCTGGGAGAGAGAGAAATAAAGGGGGCAAAAAGAGAGTGCTTACTATGATGAGAATTTCTTTGTGCAAAGCAGGGGATTGTGTGCTTTACAAAAAGTTGTTCTCTGTTACTGATTTTTTTAGTAAAAGGAAAAGGTTGGATTGAACGTGGGATAGGAACAGTAAGGAAATTGAATAGTTTTTGTTGGCTAATTTATAATACTATTAACGGACTACATTTTGTTGAATCTTGAAATTCGAATGGTCGATCAAGGAACTGTGATGGGGCATAGCAACAAGGGAGTAGTACTATGGATGGGTTAGACAAATGTTCAAAGGCGGAATCAGAGGACAGACAAAGTATAAGATAAATGGGTGCTTTTAAGAAAAAATGCAACTTTCTTTGATCCCCATGCTTATTTTCTGTTAGGAAAGCGTGAGGATGTTTCTCCTGTCAGTAGAATACCAAATTTGGGAGGTATACAGTATATTGGGATATTGGGAGGTGCAACACAATTTATTATATAGTATTAAAAATTTAGACACTCGTATAAAAGTCAATACTGAGTTTTATATTAATCACAAGAGGGTATTTGATGGTATCCACAATTTATTATTTTCAAAATATTTTATAACAAACTATTTTATTTCAATTATTATTTTTCGCATTTTAGATACTTTTCATTAAACCTCTGTATGGTGAGAATTAAGGTCCTGTTTGAGCTTGTATTCTTTCAAAAAAAATACATTTTTAAACAGTGATTTGATATCATTTCAATCATGCATTGTTCAATAGAATAATATTACGTGTAAATCTAAACCTTTTCATCATTTCTAATTACATATTCTTTATCAATCTAATATTTTAAAATACATTCTTTCAAAATAATGTGGCTCAAGCACACACTAAAAATTATATTTTTAGTAAATTTTGATAAACGTTAATGAAATTTATGATTGAAAAGTTGTTGGCTAGGGTTGGGCAAATCTCTCGAATCGAACCGATCGATCCGAAGTCGAACCGAACCCGACGGTTCTTGTCAAATTAAATACCTAAACGGGTATCTAAATTGAGAACTGACGGATACGGTTCGGTTCTAGACCAAAAATCGAAGAATCGAATAAGAATCGAATCTTTCTAATTTATTTTTTATATTGAATAAATCAAATTGTTTTAATTTTAATTTTTTCTAAACAAATTAACAAATTAAAAATTTCTAAATCCAAATTTTTGGCCCAATTACTATTTTATTGTTTCATTTTTTAGCCCAACAAGATCCAATCCGCTAAATAATCCTAAATACCTACACTAAAGTGCATAACGCTGTCTCGACTCTCGCACTCATTCTCGCAGCCTCGTAGACATTCCAAAATCTATACAATCATCGGTCAACGCTGTGACCTCCAATCAAAACTGTGACTTCCGCCAACCAAAGCTTTGACCGTAGCGATAATTTGAACAAGATAGTTTACTAGTCTCTGACATTTCAAAACCATTAAATGTGTCATTAGTTGTATTTATATAATGTTATTATAAATGTTAAAAATTTTAATTATAGTACTGAACTGAATTGAACCCGAACGGTTCCATAATTATATGTGGACCCGACGATTCCATTTATTAGACACCCGAAAATTTTGGTTCGGTTCGGTTCTACACCTCTAGTTGGTTACATAAAATGTGTGATAAAAATTAATTGTTAACTTTAATTTAAATTAAAATCTAAATTTTAATTTACACCAAACAAGGGCTAAGTGTTATTGCTATTTGTAGGGCTGGGCACGTCGATTATAATGAGAACTGAATTGAACTCGAAATTTTTGGGTATTTAGCAAGTGAAACCGTGGTGTCCAAATTTAATTATGAAACTGTTCGAATTCGGTTCCATTTGGTTCAATTTGATACGGTTCCGTTCCATTCCATTCCGAGGTTCAGTACTATAATTAATTTTTTTAATATTAACAAAGTTACATTAATTCTATTAATGACATGTTCAATATTAGCTCTTAAAAAATAACATAGTTCAATTTTATATGTCTTTTGCGTTTCTCTTTACTAAGTGTTTCATAGTTTTGATTGTTAAAATTACAGGAAGAGGAAGATAGTGAGCTCACAATAATCAAGAGAGGCGTTGTCGAACTTCAATTCGATTTCTATAGAAACTGCACTACGGTTGAATAACGGATTTGGATAAAATTTAGGTCAATTTGATTAAATTGGCTTGGACTGAAAATTAGAAATACGAAAATTATATTTTTTGGGTATAAGCTAAATTAACTAGTTAGCAAATCTATTTGGAAAAAATAAAATAATTTGGCTTATTTAAAATAAATAAATTAATTAAAAAAACTAGGACGATTCAGTTCTTATTCGTTTCTTCGATTCTTGATCTAGAACTGAGAACCGAACCGAACCCGTCGGTTCTCGATTCAGATATACTTTTGGGTATTTAACTTAAAAAGAACCACTCAATTTGGTTCGGGAATTTTGCTTAATCCTAACTATTTGGTTAGATTTTTTCATGTTTAGTGTGGTGTTGAAAAATTACAAAATTAAATGGGTTTATAGAATGGGTCCACAATTTTTTTTGGGTACCACTTTTAAATTACACTAAAGGTTCTCAATTTTTGCTTATTGTCACAATTTTCTCAATTTTTTTTCGCATTCTTATTATCAATCTTCTATTAATTAGTGCATTTGGTACCTGATAATGGTTTATTAGGCTCAACACGCCATAGACTTTTTGATGTAGTAGTTGCAAAAATAACCCTCTCGAAGCTTATGTAGGGGCATGTAGGGCTAAGAATAACGTGATATCAAGATGGGATTTTGATTTGGTTCCACGGGGACAATTACGATGTATGAGCATAGGGCTTAAGGCTGAGGCTTGATCACAACATACAAGCACAAGAAGATGCTAATCATGGGCAAGGGGCTCGAGCATGACCAGATCGTATGTTGGTTCTGGATATGGAGCTAAAGCATGAAGAGTGATGTGTTCAATGTGTGTTGGTAGCTTAGATTGGTATATGTTAAAGCTCGTTTTTCTCTTGAAAATTTAATTGTAGATTTGTTGTACAACTACAAACAGTGTAAAGTCATCCATTTTCTTTATGTGCAGGAATAGACATAACAGGTAAAAGATTTGAATGGTACTCAAACTTAACACTGCAAAAAATGTCCACAAACAATTGGACTTCGACTGCCTTTTAACTTTTAAGTCATGAACTCAATTAGTCCCAAAAAGGAATTTAGTCAAAAATTACCATAGAACGTCCTACGTGTATAATAGATTGATAACGTGGCATCATATCTTATACTACTTTGATGCCTAATACGCCAACAAGGATACAATTGCACCATTTTCCTAAAGAAGAATACGTTTTATTGCATTTGAAGTGTGAGAGGTTGAGCCCGACCTTATAATCTCCCTAATAACACGCGTTCTTATTCAAGGGACCTATATCTGCAACCGAAGTATAGTGACAAGTTATGTGAATTTATGAATATGTAAGTACTGTAAAAATAGAAAGAGTAAAAAGTAAGACAAAGCTAAAGGATAGGACTATGCTCGAGGTCAAGGATCCAGTGTTTTGTCTTCAACATTTATGGGTTCGACGCGTGGCCTAGATGTTGAAGGTTTGAACTAGCGTAGAGGCTTGTTGTATGAGCACTTCAAATGCCTCCGGAGAACTTGAGGGGGTTGGGGAAGTAAGCGTGGAGAAGGACAGTGATAAATTGGAGGGGTAATTTAGCGCAAAACGTCCCTACCTTTCAAGGTTATTGTGGAAATGTCCCTACTTTTCATTTTTTGACATTTTTGCCCCTATTTTCACATTTCTTTCCGCTGAACGTCCTTTTCACTATTTTTTGACAATTTTACCCTCCATTCAAATCAAACAAAAAGAAAAGAAAGAAAGAAACAAATAACTAATTGCAACCACAGTCCCAAAATTTCAAAAAACTACAAATCAGTCACAAATATAGGAGGCCAAATATGAAGCCCCATTCCGACACCTTTCGGCCACCAAAACCACCGGACCAATACACCACCTTGAAGCCCTCATTTCCCTCTATATAGCCCATCCTAGAATCGTCCCTACCTCCATCGGATTTGACCAGAACTTCGTCCCAAAACCAGTCGTTCGCATCACACAAAACTACCGACAACTCTATCTTCGGCGACTCCCAGCCCAATCCCATCATACTAGTAGACTCCCCTCATCATGGCGCACCTAACCATGGTCACCAAACACCTATTGAACTATCCAATCAATAATTGCAGCCACTATTTTCGCACGCAATCAACACGCAGACTTCAGAAGCTATTTTCGACGACGGTGGTCGATATCTTGATAGCGGACCACCCCATCTAGATGGCGAAGCTATTCCACCTATGGGTCTTTCACAATTTGGTACAAATTTTGCGATCCACTCCGGTATAGTTCATATGCAAGCGGGTTTAGATTTCCCTTCAATTGAGGCATTGAAACTACTTCAACCTTCGAATCAACTTGGGGAAATGATTACTCAGTGTCAAACGTCGATGGTTATACCGTCAATTCATCCAATTCATCATCCAAGCTCGAAAGCCTATTTTGACCGTATACAAAAACACGGCTCAATCAATTGAAGGGGCTGCAATGCCTAACTCCATCAATTCGTCTAGGGATATTGCAATTCAGGCATAAAAAACAGTGGATGCACAATCAATTCCAGAAATTATAGCACCAATTGATCCAATTTTGCAGCCAAACATCACCTTTGATTGACGAAAAACTGGATGGGGCTTCCCTCCTATATTTGTGACTGATTTGTAGTTTTTTAAATTTTGGGACTATGGTTACAATTAGTTATTTGTTTTTTTCTTTCTTTTCTTTTTGTTTGATTTGAATAGAGGGTAAAATCATCAAAAACAGTGTAAAGGACGTTTAGCGCAAAGAAAGATGGAAATAGGGGTAAAAATGCCAAAAAATAAAGGGTAGAGATATTTTGCACAATAACTTTGAAAGATAGGGACGTTTTGCACCAATTACCCTAAATTGGAGCACTATTGGTTGGAACATCATGTACATGTCATGCTCATGACTTTGGGAAGCATTTTTTGTGCTGCCAAAAATTGTACTTGATAATACACGAAGCGAATTGCGTAAGGAAAGAGCAAGACCTATGATAAGATATGCTTTACCTCGAGTTTAGCTTCGAAGTACCTAAAACACGAGCGACAAGGGATGGCTCTGTCACCCCCTCCAATGCTTAAAGTCAAGAACGGTTGAGAGAGCACATGCGTAAAGCAATAACTATATATAAAAAACATAAAGTCAAACTAGACAATGTAGACAATTACGTCACTTAGAACTAGGAATGTCAACGAGCGAGCCCTAGCCTAAAACTTTCGGTTCGAGCTCGACTCGATTAAAATGGTCGAGCTTTTTTACGAGCCCAAGCCAAGCTTTTACTCGGCCAAAAAATTTCGGCCCGAGCTGGGCCGGCTCAAATTTGTTTTTCTGGCTGCCTTAAAAGGCAGAATTGGCTGCCTCAACAAATGCTGCCTTTTGTGCCCTTTTTTTTAAATTAAAGGTTCGCGGGCCGGCTCAGGCTTAGCCCTAGTCCCCAAAATGGGGCTTGGCCCAAGCCTCGGCTCAGTTGCTTCGAGCCACGGACCGCGATCCACCGATCCTTTTTGACACCCCCAGTTCGAACTTTGTTGTACAAGGTAGTTGGACATGATCAAAATAGGATTGGATCATCAAAGAATATCAAAATTAGTTTATTGAGATTTATTACATTTAATGAGATTTTGGAAAGATGGTTGTTTAATTTAAAATTTTATCTTATACTAAAGAAGTTTTGACTAAAACCCCGTTTGGTAGTCATTTTTTTCAAAATGCATTTTCCTCTCTTCTTTTCAACCACACATTCTTTATTAAAATAATATTATACGCAAATAAAAAACTTTTTCTTATTTTTCAATCACACATATCACATCAATTTACTATTCTAAAATGCATTTTTACATAAAAATAACTATCAAACACCCCCTAAATATATTGTTAGTCATCATTATCATTAGTTTTGATGAACAAAATTGATTTCAAGAATTAATGAGATAAACATTATAAAATTTAATAATTAAACTTTGAATTTTAAAGTTTATTCATATTTGAGATTCCATACTAAAAGCTCATTCCTTTTAAGTTCTAATTAGATCGAACTGCACGATGAAATTTAATGGGTTCTAATACCAAATTAAAACTTGGAATTCTATTTTAAAAAGTCGACTTTGAGTACACACACACACACACACATTAGGGCCTGTGATTGTCAAGGTCCGAGGCGAAGTTCCTAAATTTGGCCCCCAAAAAAAAAATCTAACCTTGTTAGTCACTACCTGTGGATTGTGACGAAGAACAAAGAAGAGAGAATATGGGCACGAAAGAGAAGGAAGAAGAGAAAAAGTCCAAATAAAAAAAAATGTATATATATATATATATATATATTTTCTGGTCCAAATGAGGCCTCTTCAGCTTTGGGCCTGAGGCAATGATCTCATTGGCCCCTGCATGGGATCGGGTCTGATGTACATACATATATATGTGTGTGTGTGTACACATATATTTATGTATGTATATATATGTGTACACATATATATTTTGAATTCTATTTTAAAATGTTAACTTTATTAAGAAGAGTAGCATAAACCCTTATATATTAATCTATGTTTTTATTTTTATTCAACGTCAAATTTATTCCTTAGAAAATTTCAATGACCATTAACGAGCATCCTATAAAGTCATTGACGAATCAGATTTTAACCCTAAAAAGAATCGGTTTTGCTAAGAAACTAATGAGGAAGTAGTTTTATGGGCACTGGTCCCAGTCAGTCATAATATTATACACACAATGACACGATATTATATAGTTTATTAAGTAGGGACAGGAAATGGTTAAGATTGGTGGATGAATAATTAAGATTATGCATACAGATTGTATGGTGTCACTGGTTAAAAGGATTAAATTGAATAAAAGAAAATGAGTGGAAAAGGCCCACTGAGAATAAACATCATTGAGGCTGGCTTACAGGAAGTGATGATGCTCCCATCCCAATTTTGCCTTTTGCTTTGTTTTATGTTGATAATAATTTTAGCCCTCACCTCAACGTTAAAGTTGTGGGAAGATTTAATAATTATTGTGCTAAAAATATTCAAATGTTAAACCTTTCCGTAAGCAAAAATTTGGACAGAATTTCAACTTAGAATCCAAATAAAAGAAATAACGTTGAAAAAATTGAAATGATCGCGGTAAAAGTTTGACTCTTTTAATTAAGATGATAATGTTTCGTACTGGTGCTGATGGTTCTTTGGCACTCGTCCCCCAAAATGTATCGAAAAGGACTTATAATAGCAATGCTTCAAATAATTGACCAATGATCTCTCTAATCCGGAATGTGTCTTACATATTCAAGAAAATAGCATTCGACAACTGAAATGGAGAACACGAAATAATGTCGGAAAGAAATGAATATTATTTTTTCAGAAAAGAATTCGGAGTTAATGATTTAAGAGTCAAGTCATAGAAATTGAAAAGTCATATGCAAGTAATATAGCTGCTGAAAAGTTGCGTCTTGAACTGACACAGTTTGTATGAACAACATTGCTCAGACAAATGGATTTAAAAATCGTCATCCTCTAGAAATTGAGTTGTATCGTGATCAAACCAACTTTATAATTCCCGATTTCCAACC
>NC_036237.1:27203640-27233748 GCF_002742605.1 Olea europaea var. sylvestris
AAAAAAAAAAAAAATACATTCTAAATATGGCTATCTAAGTGTATGAATAATCAAAAATTACGACTTGTGTTATATATACATAATGGCTTACATACACATGATGTGATGATGACTATCTAAATGTAGAGACTCCGTTAGAAGAAGAAAATCGGCAAAATTTACGGTTGTGCTATATGTACATAATGATTTACATACACATAATGTTGTGAGATATGATTGTGTTGGAATTGCTTCAAAAAAAAAAAATCTTTATTTTTTGATACCTCATATGTATGTAAATCATTATTTAACTCAATTATATACAAGTAACATTATTCCAAACTTTATACTCTATCTCTTTTCCTTCCCTTATCCTTATTTGAGACACCTATCATGTTAAAAAAAATCATACTAACCTCCTATATTTCTAATTTTGAGTATCACGTACATCTCAATAATTTTTTGAGTTATATATCATCTAAAATGAGAATAATATATCTAAAGTGTCATAATGAAGAAAAACATGAAATTACCTATAATTAGTTGTAGTTAATTTGCTCAAAGTAAATAATAAGAATATAAATTTACACAATTATATACTGAGATTATTCGACATTGTTTAAATTTTAATCATATAAGTTTACTATTTTTTTGATAGGTGGTAATTAGATAATTTAAATTTAAACGTCTATTCATTTGATTTCAATGCTACGTGGACTAAGAGTCTTTAACTATAAAGTTTTGACTCCGATAATAAGTGCATTTTGTGCACTTGTTAAGACCATATTACTAACTTTTTATGTCATGAAAGTGTTGACTTCTACTTAATTTGGGTAAATTTTCGTTTATTTCAGTGATGTACCTGTTTTTAAGCAATCAGAAAAGAAAAATGATGAAATCCAAAGTATGAGGACTAAATTGCAATATTTTAATAGCTGATTCGGAACGGAAAAAAAATGAAGATTCAAGATGTTACGAGTTCAATTGGATGCAATTAGAAGTTGAAGTGTTGAATTTGCAAGAGAAAAAAAAATATAATATTGAGGCTTAAAGTTTTGCTTGGGCGACAACCCAGACCATTCGAAGCGAAAAACTAGTTTTTATCTAGAATTTGAATCCAACAAGAAAACTTTATCTTGGACCGATTTTGCACGAATTCTAAGTATTTTGGGACTTGTTGGAGAGTGCCATAAATATGAAATATTAACTATCAACACATAATTAGGGTGGAGAATCAATTGCAAAAGGAGGCAAAAACAGATTAAAACTTAACATCAAGATTAAATTCAAGAATTTTCTGGTGATGAACAACTTTTGCTTTTTTCTTCATTAGATGTTAGGCTAAATTTTTTTGTGCTAGGAGAACGATGAACCACATGATATAAATTTTTGATTTTCAATTTTACATATTTGACTTCAAAACACGTTTTGAATATTGAATAATTTATATGAATTTCTTTTCTTCACGATTATTATGCAAGGTCGTTATGTAAATGCGGTGACTTATTTTATGCATTCAAAAGAAAGGAAATAGGTTCGACATGATATAGATCGTTATAAGGTCTGATAAAGGATAGAGATGTACCGTTATGTATCATGTAAATCTTTAAGTGTTTATAAAAATTATGCATTTTTATATGTTCGCATCCGTCATAGACATATAATCGGGTCATATATGAGAGTACGTTTAATATTACTCGAGAGAGATTGTTTCATAAAATAGGAACATTGATTATTCAATATTCAATCGTATTGTCAAAGTGTAAAAACTAATGTTAAAAAAGATTATTGTATGAGAATTCGGGATCCTAATACATTTGTCATGCATTAGAAGACATCAACTTGCATTTTACCCACAATTTGCATTTAATTTAATTCATTCATTCATAGTTGCATACATAATTTACTTTAGTTATAATTTCATCATAACGAACACATTGTATTATTCTTATTTCGGCTAAGGTCGGTAATAAAAATTGAACAAAAATCAATCTCCGTGAGACGATACTTGAACTCAAATTCACTTTATTATTTGTTAGCAAAACGTACACTTGCGGTGATTTAATTCAAAAGATAGTTCATGAACATCCTACATTAAAATGAGGATCTAATATTATGTCTTTTTTTTCTTTTTTTTTTTTAATGACTAGTTTAGGATTGATTTCCACTACAGAGAGACAATTTTTTGAAAATAATAATAATAATAAATCGTCATATGATACTAACGACCCCAGTTATGAACAATAGCCTATAGCTAACATGCGACTACTAATATCGAGAAAAATAAAAGAAAAAACCCCACCGTGAAAGCTGTGAGCCTTATAATTATTGAAGGAATAATTACCATATTCATTATTCATCCTAATCTTATTACGGCTAACGACTATAAAGCAGTCAAATTTTCTTTGAAAACGTCACGGTCCTTGTGCATTTGGATCTAGGTTTTTCTACTATTGTAAAAATTGAATAGATTAATCAATAAACTTGATGGAAATCCCAAGATTTTTGACACCCATTTTCATGAAAAAAATGAATTTTAGAATAATAGACTGATGTAGAACGTGTGGATAGAAACTAAGGAATTTTTTTTATTTACGTGCAATATTATTTTAATGAAGAATATGTGGTTAAAAGAAGAGAGAGAAAAAGGGGAATCAAACGACGATTTAATTTTTGTTTTCTCACTTTTTTCATTTTCTCGAGGAGGGGAAATATTATGAGCTCTTTTTTGGCCTTCATTTTTTAAAACATATTTTTTACTCAAATTCATTTTCAATTATTATAAACTTTCAATTATATATTTCATCAATTTTTATCAAAATTTATTAAAAAATTAATTTTAACTAAATCAAACAAGGGTCGATATAATTGGTGGGGGTTATTAGGTAATGAAAAATTAAGTATTTATTTAGGATAACTTCGAAAGTTGCTAAAAAAATTAAGATTAATTTTAACCTTACTTTTTTAAGGAACTTATAACTTTTATAATTTTTTATGAAAATAATTTTTTAAATACAATTTTCATAAAAAATTATTTAAAAGTTTTTATCAAAAATTTGTCAAAACAACCTAAACAAATGGTGGGGCAGCCCACATCAGTTTCCACTACATGATATTTTTGCCAATACAAATGATTGGTTATGGCCCCAAATCAAAAGGCATTTTTGACTTTGAAAATCCTACTTTACTCTGTCCTGCGATCTCTGAGTTGACGTTATATTCTCAGTTTATGATAAAGACAAGAAATGTTGATACTTCACTGTATTTTGACTTTTCAGTTACATGCACATTTGTGTACAAGACTCAATTTCCTCAATTTTATATTGAATTAAGTACAATAATTTTGACATCATAATTGACGATTTTCTCAAATACAAGAAGTGGGACCCATGATTAAAATAGTTACGATCCCACGATTATGAGTGGGTTGTCAAAATGAGTGTATAGCAGGTACTGTACACTCATCCTTATTCTTTTATATTTGGCTCATTTTTATAAATATACAAGTAATTTGTTTGTAAATTTTGAAAAAAATTCATAATTATTATTCACTTATTTATTATTTATTTTTATCCATTTATGATTTAAAATATTTATTAACACTTCCCAAACATGTTATAAGGTGAAGGCCCACTGTGTAGACTGAAGCAAGTTGATGAACTGGGCCCAGGAGTAAGCCCATGAGAATTGTAGCCTCACCTCACAGGATTACCTCCTATTTTAAATTAGGCCTAGTCCATTTGGTTAGCACTTATGATAGTTTGTGATTCTATTTCGTGGAAATTACATCCACACAGGCATATAACATTTCCAATTAAAAAATCAAGTTTATGGTTTATTTATACAAAAAATCAGGTTATAATTTCATATTTTAATAATAATAATAATAATAATTAATTTATATACCCACACCCTATTCTATCCACCCATTCAAACCCTAAACCAATTTCTCTCCTCTCTCTCTACCCTCTCCATTAGACATCGTCATTGCAGAGCGCTTCTACGAAGAGAAGCCACGCATCATCGCTGCGGTAGTGCCTGTGCAGCAACATAATCGCCCTTGTCACGGTGGTGCTGAGAAGAGAGTTGCGTGCAGCGGCGTCTTGCTATCGAAGCGATGCTAAGAAGAGGAAAACGTACCACTGCAATGATGCTCACATCGCCGTTGCAGCGACAATCATCAGGTGGTGGTGTTGGTTTTTTTCATTTTTTTGTTGTTGTTGGAGTGGTGGTGTAGGCGGTGGTAATAGATCTATTAGTGTCGATGTTGATATTGTCTTGATAGTGATTGTGGATTTGGTGGTAGTGGAATAGATGTAGGTGCTGGTTTTGGTGTTTGTATGGCATCGTCGGTGGTCATGGTGGTTTTGAAAATGATGGAGGTGGATAGGCGTTGGGTTGGATTGCCGTGACTCGTTATTTGGGTGTTATTTGTGTGATTGTGGCTAATAAAATGATTAATTTGTGATCATTGAATACGCTGTGACCTATAAAATTTTTTATTTGTGACCAATTTGAAAATTTGTGACAAGCGACCGATTAAATTAATTGTGACTTGTCAAAATTTTTTATTGTGATTGTGTGATCAATTAATTTAATAATATGTGATCAATAATTATATAATTGTGAACTTAATATATTTAATTAATAAAAAAATTTAATTAATTAATTAATATCTGCGTTTTGAAGTTTGAAACTAAAAACCTGGAAAATGAATTATCCCATACTTAATACCTGATTTTTGAATTTTTCCCTTCTATTTTTTGGGCCCAGGCAAAGCATAGCCTATTGCTTTCTAACGGGAACCTTTATGGACATTCAAATTCATTCCTAACCGTTAACACCAGTGATGCTACATAGTATTATTTATATATATACGTTTATAGCTTGCTTATTATGTCTACATTGATAACGGGAAACATTGTAGTGTTAGGATATCAAGGTGGAAGAAAGAGATAAATGGATGTTGTATATTATATATAGGGTCTTGCTAGGTGTACAGACTCACCCTTTACAGACCTCTTACATAGGTCTCACAATGGGGTGGGGTCAGCACATTTTGACCATTTTCTAATTCATGGAGTTTGGCGTGGGACCCACCTTCCATATGAGTGATCTGTGAGACTTTTGTCAGAATCTCTTCTGTACATATGAATTTATTCTTATATATAAGATTCACCACGAAACTCCTTACATGGATAATCTTTTTTAGAAAAAAGTACTCTTTCATGAATTCATTTTACGGCCAACCTATTCGTTTGATTTAATTTGTAAATAGCTTGTAATTAATTTGCATTGGCTTAATGTCTAAAGAAGTTAAATTTTTAAAGAAATAACAAAATTATTACATGATATTTGTATTTTATTTGAATAAACAAAAGCAATGGCTCCTTGCATAATATGAACGCCAAACATTCATAATTGGGTGTGAATGAATCAAGTTACTTCTCCAATATATATGCTCTTCATATATAGATTAAGCCCATGTTTAGCTCTATTACAAAAGTAATTAAATTTTAAGTCAAAGTTGTTAATCACACATTTCTTGAGTTTCACAATTTTTTAACCATATTCCATCAAGTTTTGTCAAAATCTACTAAAAATTTAATTTTTGTCCAAACCAAACAAGGGCTAAATATATTCCGTATAATATGCTAACTTGTGAATTTCTTTTTAAGTGTCTGTTATATTTTAAATTAAAACCTTTTTTAAGCCCCATTTTTTTATGGTGATTAATTTTTTGGAGAATGTATAGTTAAAATGTAGGAAATTTTTTGGATTTATGTGTAAAATTATTTTATTGAGAGAATATGTAATTGAAGATGAATTTGGAGAAAAAATTATTTTTATAGAATGGGGCTTAAACAAGAGCTAAATAATTAATGACCACCTCGTTTGAAGTTAAAAGTCTATACAAATAGAATGAAACATTTATTTTTATTTATTCACTTGTTATCATGATGATAGATTTTCATTCTATATAATAACACGATGATATGAAATGATAGATCCAATTAAATGTAGGGACATGAAACATTTATTTTTATTTATACACTTGTCATCATGATGATAGATTTTCGTTCCATATAATAACGCAATGACATAAAATGATAGATCCAATTAAATGTAGGGACATGAAATGCATGTTATTGAATTATCATTCATTGACATTTAAGATAATTCATCGTCGTAATGACAAGTGGAATTACTCAATAGTATGTATTGCTCCATAAAAAGAAAAGCGAAAATATGTACATCACATTATACATTAAAATAGAGACTATATTTTTTTAATATTAGCACTTGGTATAAATAATTGAACAAGAATTTGCTCATATATTGACAATATTATCAGGTTACATATGAATATTCACAAATCAATAGAGTTACATTTTGACATCAATTCTGCCAGACCTATACTTGTGTAGAAACAACCTGCTACAATAGATTACAGTATTTTAATGTACACTAGGACAATGACAGAGTTATGTGAATGGTTTAGAACTCGATCACTAACATGCCCCGCAAGATATGGTCCCAACAGTGACACCTATCATCGACCATAGTAGATAAAATTGAGAAGTAGACTAGAGCTTGGTGAGTGAATATGATAGTTGATCAGCAGAAGCAACGTGCGATACACAATATGCTCTAGATTAAACCTTGTCCATGACAAAATAAACCTTGACCTCAACATGTTTCATCCTAAAATGATATATTTGATTGGAACAAAGTTTATGGTGTATACATTATGGTGGATAGATGAAGTAGAGCTAATAGGTTCTTCAAGCTCCTGAGTGTTTTTATCCAAACGACCTTACTTGCAGTCGATGCAACATCCCTATATTTAGATTTATTGGAAGATCGAGTCACAGTTTGTTGCTATCTAGACAACTTGGCCATTGGGTTATGAACAAGAAATAAAATATGTACACTAGTAGACGTACAATCATCAGCATTTTAAACTTGATTAGAGTAAGATAAATCATGAAGAACAGGTAGTGATTATAGGAAAAAAGAAAGACCAAAATTAAGAGTATCACGAAGATAGTGCAGCGGTGTTTGACTGACATCCAATGTTGTATAAGTAAGATTGTGCATGAACCGAGATATAGAGATGGCAATGGGCCGAGTCGAGCTGGCTCCGCCCTTTAACCCACGAGCTTGGCTTGGGCTCGTGGCGAGCTCAGCTCGTTGCTTGAGCTCGCCCCAAGATTGGTGAGCCCATGAGCCATGAGCTCATGGGCCGAGCTGAGCCCACGAATTGCTCGTGAACTCGTGATTTTTTTATTTAATTTTTTTTTGGTAAATTTGTACATTTTTTTGACACTTATTATTATTTTTTTTAAATTTACATATTCTTTGAATGAACGGCTCGTGGGATTGAACCCCTGATCGTGATTTTTTTAATTTTTTTTTTTTGGTAAATTTGCACATTTTGGACATTTTTTAAAAAAAATTCATATTTTTTGACGAGCCCACGAGCTCAGCTCGTGAGCTCGTCAAAATGGCTCGTGGGCCGTGTGCCTACGAGCTGCTCATGGGCTCGACGAGTTGAGCAGGCTTGGCTCGTGAGGCTGAGACCCTGCTCGAACCCACGAGCCTGATTTTGAAGAGCCGAGCGGCCGAGCCGCTTGGCCCATTAGACATCCCTACCGAGATAGCTTGTTGACTAAGCAATTTCAAGTCTTGTAGGATGAAGATACTACAAGCTGCCAAATATTTGATAATATTTAGTTGCGTCATTAGAGATGCGCCATCATTCAGGTGGAGAGTGGTACTAGAACACATGTCTAAACCAGTTTGCTCTATGCATATTGGCCAAGCAAAGAAAATCATAGTGTTGAGGTTGAAATAAGTCGAGAGTATGATGAGCCATTCAAAAATCTAAAAAGAAGGATAATAGATGCAGATGCTTAACAGAAAAGGGGTGTCCGGTATATTTAATAAATCGATCAATCCCCAAACCACAAATGGCAACAATATCATCCACATGGTTGAGAAGTTTATTATAATTATAAGTAAATAAGTATCAGCATAGAGATTGGTAAAACCCTCATCAAGCAAAAGATGATGAAGTTCAATTACACCAAGCATAGGGTGCTTTTTTGAGACCACATATTGCTTTCGTTCATGGCAATAGACATAGTGAGGTTGTTTTTCCTGGTCAATGTATCCCGAGGGTTGAGACATGTAGACACCACCTGTGAGAGTTTTCTCAAAAAAGGTGTTGTTAACATCAAGTTGACGAAGTGTCAATTATGAGCTAAAATAAGGCTAAGTATTAGCATAATGGCAGTAGATTTGGTAATCGAATTGAAAGTTTCAAGATAGACAATCTCATTTCTATGATGCAAATCTTTTGCTGCTAATCTATCTTTTTAGCGATAGATAGACGCATCAATTTTCCTTTTGGTATGGAATATCCATATTTTTCGCGCTCATGTCACATCGAGGTATTGCAGAAGAAAAAACAGCAAAATTTGATCTTTTTTTCTTTTATTTATTTTGGAACCCTTGAATTCATTAGATACTGATTACTATTTCGTGCCCACAGTAAACGCTGGGTAACCAAATGTGGAGTGGATAACTGCTGCAAGCATCTAAGTAGTAAGCCTGCCCTGCTATCACGTTTAAGTTCTTTACAGTTATAAACTCTTTGACCCTCGAATTTGGATTATCCTACTTTCACGCAACTCATAGGGGTCAATAAGCAATCGATATTTCACGATCAAGGGTGTAATACTCTTCTTAGTAGTGGTCCTTATATATTGTATTAATAATCGAATTATGGTCGAAAGAAAAAATAAATTTGGAGACAATGGGGATGAGACTAATTGTAATTTCTTAATTGAATATTGAGTTCCTCAACCATAGTTGATAAGTATGTTTTTACATACTTATTTATTATCTAAGTCCTTGTTTGGGCCCTATTTTTTTTTGGAAGAATGAATTTTTGAATAGTGTATTGATGGGAAATGTATGGTTAAAAAATAAGGAAAAATTTTAGATTTGAGTGTAATAATATTTTATTGAAAAATGTGTGGTTGAAATGATGTTAAAACACTGTTGAAAAATGTATTTTTCCAAAAGAATGGGGCTCAAACAAGGGCTAAATAAGATTATTATTGATGAAATGAATGAAATTCTATTCACAATTAGGTAACATTTACTTTTGTAGGCCAAAAATCATTCAAGGAAAAAGAACAATGTATATGAAGTTAAAAGGGACCAAAAGCATACGAAATTGTGAAGTTGGGGGACCAAAATGCACAAGTACTAAAAGTTCAAGGACTTGGGGTTGTAATTTTTGGAGGCGTAATTGATATAAAGTCAAAATTCAAGGACCAAATTGTACAATATCAAAGTTGAGGGACTGGATGAACAATTATTGGAGGATTGGGTTGCAAAAATCTGAAACTGTAAAGTGGCAATGTGAATCTGTCCCTACGACTGCGTTGTGGCACTGCAGAGCTGCTTACAGGGAGCCACAACTCCACAACCACGAGTTGAGGCCTGTTTGGCTATTTTTTTATAAATTTTGAACCATCTTACAATTATGCGACATGATTCGGGGGCCTTTTAAAAGGCAAATTCAACCATTTTCTCATCATTCTTCATCTATTCGAAAACCTAGCTTTCTTTTCTTTCTTTTTCACTTTCCTTTTCATTGTTTTTTCTTTTTTCTCTTTCATTTTCTTTCTTCTTCATTCTTCTCTCATTTTTCTTGGTATTTTTGGGAGCAAAACTAAGAGCATAAAGGAGAATCATTCAAGGAGGTGGACAAATATTTGAGAATATCAAAGTCAAGCTTCAAAAATGATTGTATCTATAACTTTGTATTTTCTTAATTATTTTGCCATGTTTGCAATTTATTGTATAAAATATTCTCCCTTTTATCATTTATATAATATGGGCTAAATTATTATGTTGGAATTTGTGGTATTAGTTTAACCTAAATTTAATTAATTTTAATATTTGCTTCTTAATGTTAAGTTACTTATTTTCATGTGTTTTTACTGTTGTTATTTATTTCATTTTCATTTATGTGGTCAATGAATGATTGTGTTAAGTGAATTGTACATCATTCAAGAGAAGATTATGCATTTTAGTAGGAACTCTAAGTTTGTGTAGGGATAGAGATATACCCATAACTCTAGATGACCCAATGAGCTATTTTCACAAATATTTAATGCGATTATTTGGCTTCAATCGATAAGAGATATAGTAGGTTAATCAATCAATTAGGGTTAATTTCGCTCGAGAGAAGTAATTAACTAAAATTGAAAAATCGGGTTTAACATCGTAAATGAGTAGCTTGTTAATTGGATTATGGAGGAATTAATTAGGCGACGGTGAAGCGAAACCATGAATCCCAATCACGTTTGCTTCCGAAAATTCCCAAGATTTTTGTATTTTCTTATTTTGTAGATTTTTAGTTTTTTTCCAAAATCGTAACCTTTATTGTGTGTGTTTCTTTTTGTTGTTAGAATTAAATTAATTAGAGTTGTGTAATTAAAAGTATACATTCATTGAGGGATCGACAAATCGAACTTAAAAGGTTCACTTTATTACTTGAACGCGACTCATGCATTTGCAGCATGTACTTTTAGCGAACAATAGCTTTACGCCAAAGGAGACATTCGAGAGCTTGAAAGTGGGAATAATGTTCGATGGTATCAATGTGAATATTGGTCTATAGATTTAGCTCCTGTTTGACATATTTTTTTTGGGGGGGAAAGAATGGGTTTTGAATAGTAAACTTTTGGAGAATGTGTGACTAAAAAGTAGAAAAAAATTTGTGTTTATGTGAAAAATATTTTCATGTGAGAATGTGTGTTTAAAAATGAGTATGAGTAAAAAAAGATTTTTTAAAGAATGGTTATTAAATAGGGGCTTAGTTGAATAGATTATTTTATATTGTTTTGAAAGTAGTCATAAGATGAGTACTACTTAGAAAGGATTCAATTTGAGCAAGTTTCCAATTCAAAAGCAAAACCCGTTGGAATTGATCAAATGTTTTCGATCCAAAGTGTATCACGCGGGGAATCAACTGTCCATAAGGTTCTTTGGCATTCTTATTGAGACTAAAATTTATAGGGAAGAAACTATATTTATGGATGGAATCAAATATACAGTATTTATAGATAAAAGTATTCGGTTATTGAACTTGCGCAAATGGAATGATATCCCAGGCCTCTGCTATCTCTATTTGCACATTCTCCTTTCTTTCATTCTTTTCTTTTTTTGTCGAGATGATTGTGGGTCAGAAATAGTAGGCTGTGTAACGCCCCAAATCCACTACTTTCTTCTTCTTCTTTTTTTTTTTTTTTTAAAGATTTGAAGTGTTACCAAAATCTTTCTTTTATAGTTTAAGCGAAATTTAACCCTAATGTATAAATTTTGGTATTTGATCGATAAATCAATAATGTGAAGTCACCAATTTAAAATAAAAATTTGAATTTTATCTAGCTTAAAATACTACAAATTGAATTGCCAGTTTAATATGTTAAATAACTTAAATGTCGGAATTAAAAATAAAATTATCCATAAAATTATTCTTGAAAGAGAAATTGGCAATAATCATTTCCAAAATTGGGCGACATCATAAGCATCACTCGGTCAATCTACCACACGTCCACACAATCCGTTCTAATCTGAAAAAGTTATCGTAAGAGCAAGTATTTAAAAAAAAACACCCAATAAGAAATACATGTATATTCTTATCAGTATGACATAATCATAAAATAGCATAACACGTCGACTTTTCTTAGATTTAGAGCAAATTGATCGCGACTCCAATAGCTCAAGGAATTTCTTAAGAATTTTTGTACCTCGTAAGATTTAACATAGTCAACCTGACAGTCCGTCTAGAAGGATTTCACATATTTGACACAAAGGTCTTTCCTGAAGGATTTAACATTGAACTCGACCATAAAGCCTTAAAGTATTTCATGCCAAGTCTATAAAATACCAAGTGAAATAAGAATTTATCACCTGTACAATTCTTACCTCAAATGACACCAAAGAAATTCTGAAAATGACTTGTGAAATAAAACGCTTCTTGTTCAAAAGTATGTGTGTATAGACGTGTGAAGTGCATGTGGGTAAAGGAAAGTTTTTTGAAATCAAATTCAAAACGTCCCAAACAAATTCAATGGATTGATTAATTTTCAAATCAATCATGATGGCTGTTTCAGTGAGAGGACGATACGGCTGAGTGAGTGGTTACAAATATTAATTAAAGGAATGGTTTGTGGTTTGTCAAATTCCCAAACAACTTAAGCCTTTAAAGCAATTATTTTATATTATATAATAATTATTTTTATATATACATTTTTATATTAATAAAGTATAGAATTTAGAATACTTTCTTTCTACCAAAATAACTCGAATATGATCAGTTCAAAATTATTTTGTCTTCAGCCAATTTATGTTTTTTAGCACGAGCTACAAAATGAGTATAATATCGATATATCTTTTATCAACTTTTGAAATGCTTAAATATTTGACTCAAATAACTCACGATAAATTTTACACGTAAACAAAATAAATCATTTATGCAAATAAGTGAGTCACGTGTATCACTTCAACTTTTGGGACTTGAGTGTGACGACAAAGCTGGCATAGACTGTTTCATCTATTAAATGACTAACGGTCAATTTAGCCCATATGAAAATATAATTAAAATCCAGGATGTTACATCCTTTCCCCCTTAAAATAATTTCATCCTCGAAATTTTCTTATTTAGTTGAAAAGCTCTGAATACTTGGCTCTTATTTTCTCTTCTTCTCCCAAGTAGCCTCTTCGATTCCATGATTCTTCTATCGAACATTAACCAAAGCGATTTCTTTATTCCTTAACTCATGTGTTTTCCTATCGATAATTTCCAAAAGAGCATCTTCATACGTTAGATCTTTCTATACCTCCAATGAATCATAGCTTATCACATGCTCGTGATCATGAACATACTTTCTAAGCATTGACAGGTGTAATACATTATGTACCGCTGACAGTCTAGGTGTCAATGCTAGACGGTATGCTACATTCCCAATTCTATCTAAAATTTCGAAAAGACCTATGAATCGAGGTCTCAACTTTCTCTTCTTTCCAAATCTAAGAACTTCTTTTATTGGTGCCATTTTAGAAACACTTTCTCACCGACTTCAAATTCTATCGATTTTCTCCATTGATCTGCATAACTTTTTAGTCTATCTTGGCAGACTTTATTCTGTCCCTAATTTTATCAATTGCTTGCACCGTCCTTGCAATTATCTCTGGACCTAAAATTCATTTTTCTCCGATTTCATCCCAATGAACTGGGGATCTACATTTTCTACCATAGAGAGCTTCATAAGGAGCCATGCTGATAGTAGCCTAGAAGCTATTATTGTATGCAGACTCCACTAATGATAGGTGTGATTCCCAACTACCTCTCAAATCCAAGACACATGCTCATAGCATGTCTTCTAAGATCTAGATAGTCCTTTCAGACTGTCTATCAGATTAAGGATGATAAACAGTGCATAAATTTAACTTTGTCGCCATAGCTCCTTGCATGTTCTTCAAAAAATTTGGAAGTAAACCTTGGATCTCGATCTGAGACGATAGATGTTGGAACTCCATGTAGCCTGACAATTTTCTTAACATATAATTGAATAAATTGATCCATACTGTAGTGCATTCTTACTAGAAGAAAATGAGGTGACTTTGTCAACTTGTCCACAATAACCCATATGGCATCGTGTCCTTTCATTGACTTCAAAAAACACACCACAAAATCCATAGCTATTTGCTCCCATTTCCACTCTGAAATTTTTAATGGATTTAATTGTCCTAATGGCTTTTGATGTTCTGCTTCAACTTGCTGACATATAATACACTTCTCAACAAAGAGATCAATCCCCCTCTTCATATTCCTCCACCAAAAGGTATTATGGAGATCTTGATACATTTTAGTACCACTGGGATGTGCAGCATACGAGGCATAGTGAGCTTCCTTTAATATTTTATTTTTATCTCTTCATCCTTTGGTACACATAATCTTCCCTCGAACATCAAAGTATTATCATCTGCTATTGCAAAACCTTTTTGTTTACTTGTACCAACTTCCGTCTTGATTTTTCCCAAAAATAGATCGTTGTCTTGAGCATTCTTAATTCGATCCCTAAGAGCAGTTTGAATTTTTAATGCTACAATCTTTGCAGTAACTTGAGTTGGTGGAATGACAACTTCCAATCTCAATTTATCAAACTCCTTTATCAATTACACTTGAGTTATCGGTAAAGCTGCTAGTTGTCCCGCTGTCTTCCTACTAACAACATCTGCGACTACACCAGCTTTACCTGGGTGGTAATAGATAGTGCAGTCATAATCATTAACTAATTCTAACCACCTTCTCTGCCTCATATTCAAATCCTTTTGAGTGAAGAAGTATTTCAAGCTCTTATAATCCGTATAAATATCGCACTTTCCTCTGTAAAGGTAGTGACGCCATATCTTTAGAGCATTTACTACCATTGCCAACTCTAGATCATGCGTAGGATAATTTTGCTCATGTTGTTTTAATTGTTTTGAGACATATGCGATCACCTTCCCAAACTACATCAGTACAGATCCTAAACCCTGTTTGGATGCATTACTGTATATAACAAATCCCTCTGAACCCTCTGGTATAATTAAAATTGGAATTGTAACCAATTTCTATTTTAGTTCTTGAAAGCTCTCCTCACACTTCTTAGTCCATTGAAATTTTACGTCTTCTTAGTTAGTCGGGTTGTTGGCCTAATTATTTTGGAGAATCCCTCAATGAATCTCCGATCCATTGAAATTTTATGCCCTTCTTAGTTAGTTGGGTTGTTGGCCCAACTATTTTGGAGAATCCCTCAATGAATCTCCGATAATAATCAGTTAGTCCCAAGAAACTATGAACTTCATTCACATTTGTCGGTCTAGGCCAATTGGTTACTGCTTCAACTTTACTAGGATCTATTCAATTCCTTGTGCTGTAACCACGTGACCAAGGAAAAACTATACAATCAAGCCAAAATTCACATTTCTCGAATTTGACAAACAATTTCTCCCTTCGTAGTGTCTCCAACACTATCTTGAGTTTTTTTCATGTTGGTCCTTATTCCTTTAATACACCAAAATTTCATCAATGAGACAATGACAAATTGATCTAAATATTAATGGAATACTCTATTCATCAAATCCATAAGTTCCGCAGGGACATTTGTTAATCTAAAGGGCATTATCGTGAACTTATAATGACCGTAACGAGTTCTAAATATTGTCTTCAAAATGTCATCTACTTTCTTTTTCAACTGATGATAACCTAATCTCAAATCAATTTTAGAAAATACTGTTGCACCCTTCAACTGATTAAAGAGATCTTCAATCCGAGGAAGGGGATATTTGTTTTTTAAAGTCAATCGGTTTAGTTCCATATAATCAATACATAATCTCATTAATCCATCATTCTTCTTCACAAACAAAATTGGTGCCCCCCAAGAAGATATACTTGGTTGAATGAAAACCTTTATCCAACAAGTCCTGCAACTCTATCTTTAATTCTTGCAATTCTTTTGGTGCCATCCTGTAGGGAGTTTTAGACACTAGAGTTGCCCCCAGGCATGAGGTCAATTGTAAACTCTAATTGTCTATCAGGTGGTGCACCAGGTAAGTCATCAAAGAATATATCAATGAAATCTCGTACAATCGGTACATTACCAATAGTAAGCTCCGATTGTTGAGTTCTATGTATACTCACTAGAAATCCCTGACAAGATCTTTTCTTTAACATCTTTTCTGCTTTCATCGTCGATATGAGTCATGGTAAAGACTTAACTCGTATAGTGAAAAATCAAAATTCTTCCTCCCCAGGCTTCTAAAAACTACTTCCTTTTCGAAACATCGAATGGTTGCGCGATTACTTCCTAACTAGTCCATTTCTAGAATAACGTCAAAATCTTTCATGTCTAAGAGGTGTAGATAAGCTACAAATCCTTTTCCTTCCATTACTAATTTTATTGCCCCAGCAATCTGATTGGTATTCAAAATTCTACAAAATGGGATGGAAAGTTCTAGAACACTATCAGATTTTTCACATGTAGTATATGATTTAGCAATAAATGAGGTGAAGATAAATGAATGAGTAGCTCTGGAATCTATAAGAACATATGCAGGTAATTCAGATATTGATAGAATACCTACCATTATATTTGGATCATCTGTTGCCTCTTCCCAGGTTAAAGCAAAGATTTTGATTTTCACTTTCTTCACTTGCTCATTATCCTTCTTAAATTGCTATGCCTTGCAGTATGGGGTAAAATGATCTTCTTGGCCACATCGATAGCACACATTTTTTTTTCAAACAAGCACTCCTCTCCATGTGCCTTGTTGCATTTAGGACATTATGGAGTAACTCTATTTGATTTGCTTGATCCTGTATTGACCTTCGTAAATTGTCTAAATCCTTTCCCTTTATTCGATCCATTCCACTTTCATTTTTCATATGATTCATTATTTTTCTCACTCATCCGATCAATTTCTAGATGATCGGAAATTGATTGTACCCACTAAAATACTTCACTATAGGTGGTCGTATGGTGAGATGCCATGATTCCTCCAAACTCTGGATGCAGACCTAATTCGAACCCTAGCCTTGTTTGGCTCGGTATCGACAAGATGTGTAGCATACTTAAAAAGTTGTTCAAACTTCCTTTCATACTCATCAAGCAACATGTTTCCTTGTTTCAGCTGTAGGAACTCTGTCTCTCTCCAATCCCTCAATGATTGGGGAAAGTATTTTGTCACTACCTCTTCTTTAAACTGTGCCCAAGTTATAGCACGCTGTTGTGTTTCCGTTTTAGTGCGCGAAGCATACTCCCATCGGTGGCCTGCTGCTCCGACCAGCATAAACTCAGTACATGATACCTTCTATACATCAGTGCATCTCGTGTGTTTGTAAATTGGCTCTAGCCATCGTAACAACGACTGCCAAAGGGTCTGCTTTGTCATAAAAAAGGGGTTTAAAACGGCGAAATTGCTCCACAATTGAACTTGTGTTGTTGGCATTTGCTGATCTATTTTGAGGAGTTGTCGTTGCGGGTGCTTGATTCCTACCAAGGTCATGCATTGCCCTCATCAGGTCCCTAAACATAACTGCTTGATCTTGTTGTCCAGCCATTTCTTTTAAATTAACAAAATAAATTTTTGCTTTAGAAATGTTGGACAACACAGTAGCTCAATATGTTCAATGGAAATTAAGAATTTTTTATTATTAGTACTCCTTGAAATCAGGTTATACAATAGTTCGGCAAATTTTTAATTTCCAATAACATAAAGGAAAAGAAATCACAGTACTAAGGAAATGTTATCTAAGTTTCTAATCTCTATGAATGTTGCGAATCTTCTTTAATAGAGCTTCATCTTCGGAGGAGTCTTCTACCTTAGGCTCAGACTCTATGTCCATCTCAACCAGTGGCTTAGGTTCATGCTCATTATCATTTCCTAACCCCATCCAAAATCACCACTATGCTTCCATTCTGGATTTTTCTCGGGGTCTGATTCAAATTGAGGCTATGGCTCAAGCTCAACGTCATCATTGAGCTCATTAGCTCTCTCCGGCGGGGGTTCTAAGCTCTCACTCTATCTATCTAGAAGGGTCTGACAGTATATACCAAACTCAATCGTGTTTGGGTGTTCCGGAGGGCTATCTTCTAACATCTCATCCCTAATCATAACTTCTATGTCTCCCCATTGAGGTGAAAGCAGCTGTATGAGGTTATTAACAACCTCGATGTGCGTGATCTCCAGTCCTACATCCACAACTGCCATACATCTTTCATAGATGTCTTGCAATATTGGACAAGTAAATGAGTCGAGTCAGTCACGTAATTCTTATATGATTGAATGATGGATCTACAATTCAAAGCTGCTCTACGAGCGACGGTCTAGTAAGTTCTAAACATGTCTATCACATAAATGTTCAATTATAATTTATTTTTATGAGTCAACTTATACATTATGCTCTTGTAAAATGACTAGTCTTTATATCTTCATGTATATTAAACAATATAATAATTTGCATAACATTTTTCATTCTAAATATCATAAGCATTTAATGAAATTATGCGTGAAAGTAAGCTTAAACATAATATTTCATTCATACCTTGGGTTTATCAGACGGTAGTAGATTGATGAGTGCTAGATGCCATGTGTCTTATTTTAAATACTTGTTTAATGAAAATTTCGTACAACAAAAATATAAGCAAGTAAACATGTACACGTTATAAATAGAAATCATTTACTTAACAAGTTGACAAGTTACATCGAACCAATAGAGTAAAATCATTTCATTTACTTTAGAAATTAATTATATATATATATATATATATATATATATATATATATATATATAAAGACGAGTCTACAGAATCGACTAACTCGTGCTTCGATACCAAGCTGTAACACCCCAAATCCACTACCTTTTTTCTTTTTCTTTTTTTTTTTTTTCTAAAAAAAAGATTTGAAGTGTTACCAAAATTTTTCTTTTATAGTTTAAGCAAAATTTAACACTAATGTATAAATTTTGGTATTTGATCGATAAATCAATAATGTGAATTCAACAATTCAAAATAAAAATTTGAATTTTATCTAGTTTAAAATATTACAAATTAATTGCCAATTTAACATTTTAAATAACTTAAATGTCAAAATTACTAAAATAACATACACGTAATTAAATATAAAATTATCCATAAAATTATTCTTAAAAGAGAAATTGGTAATAATTATTTCTAAGACTTTTTACTTGGCGACCCCATAAGCATTATTCGACCAATCTGCCACATGTCCACACAACTCATTCTAATATGAAAAAATTATTATAAGAGTGAGTATTTTAAAAAGTCACTCATTAAGAAATATATGCATATTCTTATCAACATGACATAACCATAAAATGGCATAAAACATGGACTTTTCTTAGATTTAGAGTAAACTGGTCGCAATTCTAATAGCTCAAGAAATTTCTTAAGAATTCCCGTATCCTGTAGGATTTAACATAGTCGACTTGTCGGTCCATCCCGAAGAATTTAACATATTTGATACAAAAGCTCATCCCAAAAGATTTAACATTGAAAATTGAAATCGACTATAAGGCCTTAAAATATTTCATGCCAAGTCCATAAAAATACCAAGTAAAATAAGAATTTATTATTTGTACAATTCTTACCTCAAATGACACCACAAAAATTTTAAAAATGACTTGTGAAATAAAATGCTATTCATTTTCGAAAGTGTGTGTAGACGAGTGAAATGAATGTGGGTAAAAGAAAGTTTATCTCTCTCTCACACACATACACACACACACACTTGCATCAATTGTGTGATTTGAAATCAAATTCAAAGCATACCAAATAAATTCAATGGATTGATTAATTTTTAAATCAATCACGGTGGCTATTTCAATGATGGGACAGTACGATTGAGTGAGAGATTATAAATATTAATTAAAGGAGTGGCTTGTGGCTTTTCAAATTCCCAGAACCCACGTAAACCTTTAAATTGATTATTGTATATTATATAATTATTATTTTTATATTAATAAAAAAATATAGAATTTGTAATACTTTTCTTTCTATTAAAATAACTCGAATATTATCAATTCAAAATTATTTCTTCTTGGGCCAATTTATGTTATTTAGCACGAGCTACAAAATGAGTATAATATCGATATATCTTTTATCAAATTTTGAAATACTTAAATATTTGACCCAAATAACTCATAATAAATTTTACAAGTAAACAAAATAAATAATTTATGCAAATAAGTGAGTTACATATATCGCTTCAACTTTTGGGACCTTAGTGTGATGACAAAGTTAGCATAGACCGTTTCATCTGCTAAATGACTAACATTAAATTTAGTTCATATGAAAATATAATTAAAATCAGGTTGTTACTGGCCGAGGACCAAAAGTGATTCTGGATTGATTGAAGAAAGGAACACTGGTGCAATCTCAGTGACTAATGCACGCACACTGATACTTTAGGTTCTACAGTTTGTGAAATAAGCATGCCACCGATCAAAGTTAGGAACGAGAAATTTCACTTAGGACAAGAGTTCGAGATGAAGGGGGTGTCATAAGGACCATGCCTGATGTAGAAGACTCCCAAGATGTTGATTAATTGATTGAAATTATTGTAATTGGTCGAATCCAAGATTCACTTGAAGGGTCGTCGGACTTATTAGAGTTTATTCTACTTAGAGAAAATGAAATAATAATAATAATAATAATGAACTCAACAAATTCAATATGACAAGACGGGAAGATATATTTGGACAGTGTCATAGCTCGGATAAACACTACGAGTGAGAGAGTAACCAACGAAGGTACATACGCGATACATGTTTTCAATTTAATTGTCAGTATAAGAGCAAAGCCAAGGATATTGGAAATAATTAAATATTCAGATTTTCGAATAGTTTGATTGTTTGTCAATGAGCTTTTCAAATAGAGATTGTAAAGACATTAATGTTGGGTAAACATGCGGTCAAGGGCGGATACAAGATTGGATCCAAAATCGGGCTAAAAAATTTCAAATCAGGCTAATACGCGGAAAAAAATTACACATAAAAAATGGGTTTTTATTAAAAAAAAAAAAAAAAAAACCTTGAAAAGACTTCTTGGGCTTGAGTGGGGGACCCCTCCCCCCCAAAAAAAATCCGTCCTTGCATACGGTTGATGAGATAGACAACTGTAGAAAACGTACATGTCTAGAATTTTTTTGAATTTGAGGCACGATGTAGCAAAGTCGGACCAATTTTTATGATATATGGTAACATGGTTAGATATCACTGCACATATAGGGACACAGAGATATATTTCATCCCATTATCATTGCAACTTGCAAATGGTCTTAATGGAGTATGATATAATGGTAACATCGTTAGATGTCACTGGACATATAGGGACACAGCGATATATTTCATCCCATTATCATTGCAATTTGCGAATGGTCTTAATGGAGGTAGTAAAGAAATTTTCATTGTGTAAAGTGGTCGATAAAAAGATCATAATGTCCCTATTTGGTTTAAATAAAATTAGATTTTCAGTAAATTTTTATAGAAGTTGACTAAAATTTAATTAAAAAATTGTGAATATCATTAAGTGTGTGGTTAAATTTAATGGTTGATTTCAACCTCAACTAAACCAAACAGGAACGTCCATACATCAGGAAAAATAACCTAAAGAGTCTAGTACTGAAAATTAAATACTCATAAATGGCAATCTGACTTTTGGTGTATATATGCATTTATTACAAATTACAATAAAAAGGACTCTCAACCGACTACTAGAAATTTGGAATTCTTTCTCAAAATTTGGAATTTAATTAATAGGAAATTTGCATTAGAATTTTGTATTATCATAAAAAAGAGAGAGGGGTTATAAAAAAATAGGGTGTTCAATTTTTTCTAAATGTTTCTTCATCGTGATAAATTATTGCAGCGGTGAACGAGAATGTACTCTCACATTAAAAAAAATATCTATAAATTTTGCGTATTCTTTAATGTCTTTATTTCTTTACTATAACTTTACTGTTCTTAGGCCATCTCCAACCCAGCACCAAATTTTGCACCATTTTGCACCAAATTTTGCACCAAATCTTACACCAAACTAAAATTCATCTCCAACCATTACACCAAAAATTACACCAAATGAACAGTATTTAACCATTTTCTTCCCTTTTTTTATTCTTTATAATCTACTTATTTGAAATATTATTTATTTAATTATTTCAGAAATACATAAATTACTAAATAAATAAATAATTAATCGTGTTTGATGTATTTTAAATTATTTTCGTCTTTTAATTAATTAATTAATTATTATGTCTTACATTTAAAATTTATTTTAAACACAAATAATTATTAATATTAATAAAAATAATAATAATTTATTGTATTAAAAAATATATAGCACAAATTACATAAATACCCTCAACAAATTTATTTAGGAAATGTAAAATAAGGGCAAAATTGGCATTTTACACTTGCACCATTTTGCACCAAAATGGTGCAAAGTTTGGTGTTGGGTTGGAGCAATTTTGCACCAAAAAATGGTGCAAAATGGTGCAATGGTGTTGTGGTTGGAGATGGCCTTAGTACAATAGAATTAAAGCCCTGCTCGGTTTTGACAAACATTATATTTTTAGTATTTTTTGATAAAAGTTGTTGAAATATATGATTAAAAAATTAATAAAAATTGTGGATCCCATAAGATATGTGGTTGAAACTAATTTTTTTTAAAAAAAAATTATGAAATTAGTATGGGAAAAGTCTCCAATTCTCCATCGTTAGAACTATATCTCTAACATCTTCTTGTAGGCGCAATGTACAGACAGCTCTTGTTCCCTGATCTGTAGGGACACATCCCGCGATTTATCTTCCTCACAAAATTCTAGGGACGGGACGGTGAGAGATCTCAAAGTTGGAGTTCAACCTTTTTTTAATTATATCTCTAACATACTTTCCACATCGATACTTTTATTAGGTATATAAAGTAGATAAGTCTCACTTTCAGAGTCATCTAGAAGTTCAAAATCGACGGCTAATATTATAAGTGGAAATATTGAAGTTTGATTTATCCACGGAGTCAATATCTCGTCTAGCAAAATGACACTATTCCAATATTCATATTCAACGTCTATTTATATGTTGGGTGAGTACTAACTAATCAATAAATAAGTTTGACATTATTTGAAGGATCAATTAGAAAGTCGAAAAATGGCAGCAATTCCACAAGTGAGTTTGATCGGTTGTGAAAAGTCGATGCCGGTGATCGGTATGGGTACTTCTTCGTATCCTCCGGCCGATTTAGAGACTGCCAAAACTGCTATATTAGAAGCCATAAAAGCCGGATATCGCCACTTCGACACGGCTTTTGCTTACGGATCGGAGAAGCCCCTCGGTGAAGCCATCGCCGAAGCTCTAAGTCTCGGTCTCATTAAATCACGCGACGACCTCTTTATCACAACAAAATTATGGTGTAGCTTCGCTCAACGAGATCAAATTGTTCCTACCTGTAAAATGAGCCTCCAGTAAGCACATTTATGAACTGAAATTCTTAGTACGTCCATTAATTATATAATTATTGGTACCAATAAGTTATAAATTTCTATGTAGGAACCTTAAGTTGGACTACGTTGACTTGTACTTAATACACATGCCACTGAGGTTGAGTCAAATGATACAGAAGACACCAGTTGATAAAGAAATCATACATCCTTTGGATATGAAGGGAGTTTGGGAAGGCATGGAAGAGTGTCAAAAATTGGGTCTCACAAAGGCCATTGGTGTCAGTAATTTCTCTTGTAAGAAGCTAGAGGAAGTCCTTTCCATTGCCAAAATTCCTCCAGCAGTCAATCAAGTGAGTTTTACTTCCCTCTCCGAATACCTATTTTTAGGAGTAATGCTATTCATAATTAGTGACTACATTAGTCGTTTTACATGACAGCTTCTTATTTGAGGTAACAGAATTACAAGAAACTAATGTCTCGAATAAAAAGTTGTCACATAAGATAACTACTGATTATTCTATTTGAGGTAGGGGCGATGCTAAACCTGTGTTTTGCCTAACTGAAATAAGGTTGAGATCAATCCCGCGTGGCAGCAAAAACAACTAAGAGAATTCTGTAAGGCGAAGGGTATTCATATAACTGCATACTCGCCACTTGGTGCAAACAATACTAATTGGGGAGACAATAGAATTATCGAAAGCGACGTGTTAGCAGATATCGCCAAGGCTCGAGGAAAGACGACCGCTCAGGTAATGTTTAAGTTTCGGAAAATTGGAAACTGTAAAGATTGTTGCCTCGATAACTCGAGAAAATATTTGTGTTATTGGTGCAGGTAGCACTGAGATGGGTTTATGAGCAAGGAGTGAGTTTGGTGGCAAAGAGCTTCAACAAGGAGAGAATGAAAGATAATTTACAAATATTTGATTGGTCTCTAAGCGAGGAAGAGTTGGATAAAATCAGCAAAATGCCACAACGTAAAGGTGTTATTTTGGCCTCAGTTTTTGGACCACATGATTTTGTGCTACAGTTGGATGCAGAAGTCTAATTAGAGCATGTTTGGCTAAGTTTAAAAGGAGCTGATAAGCTGCTTTTTTTATAAATAAGCAGAAATGCAAACTCCACTGGTTAGTGGAAAAGGTCTGCCATCTTGGACGGACATTGACGTATATTACAACAATTTTCAGTAGTTCAGCATGTAGTAATATCCTGTTTAGTTATAAGAAAAGCTTTGTTTTATTAACTATATATTTTTCGATATTAAAAGTCTCTTCTCATGATGAAGTATTATTTACTATGAGTTAAATATGTTCCAAATTTACCATATTTGTGGTTAGCATATGATTGATAAAATGACTACAAATCCTTGACCAATATTAAATTTTCTCTTACTAACTATGTGTCTTTAACAAAGTCGTCTCAAGCATTAGGCAAGTAACATAGTCGCCTAGAGTAATTTTTAAAATTTACATGTTTTTGCCTTTTTAAAAAAAAAAAAATCATATTGCGAGTAAATTTTAGCGAGTAATCTCAAAAACATAAACAATTTTAGAAATTTAATTTTTCAAAAAAAGCATTCGTCAATAAATAAATTAATAAAATATAAAAAAGATATTAATCGAAAAATCCATCCTAAACAAAATGGAATTTAAAAAATGATTTTTATATTCATAATATTATAAGGAAAAAATAAATAGACATTTTAACTTATATGTCATCATATATATTATAAAAACAAAAAATAAAACAAAAATTCGTGACACCTATGTCTTCTTGTAGATGACTGAAGTATCACCGTTGATTTTCAACAGCATTACTGACATTGTCGTCGTCAATCTCTAATGAGAATGTGTGCAATGCCCCCAATTTTTCATAAACACTGAAGTGTTACGAAAAATTCAAGCTTTCCTTTTAATAAATACGAAGCGACACAAATAAAAGAAAATATTTATTTCCAACCAAATTATCAATTTAAAACACAAGATCTGAGTTTCTAAAAATCTAAACATAATCAAATTACTAATTAAACAAGCAAGTCTTTTGAACAATTAGAGCTAACAAAAAAAATTAGAGACACAATAGCAAACTAATCTCTTTTATTTTCCTTTTTCCTTGGATTTCCTTGGCCGTCTACATCATCAATTCTCCACAATTCCAATCGACCCCGAACTAACTTGTAAAAATTTGTAAGAGTGAGTATTCGAAAATCCTCAATAAGATACATGCAGTTTCCATATACAAAATATATAACAATAAAAATTATACATTTCATACCACTCTGATCTTATGGAGTATATATCGGTGATCAAGCGTCACACTCATCTTATGTCCTCTTATAATCCAGTAGAATTTCATATCTCTTAAAAAAAAAGTCTATTGGCAATCCATACATATTTAATTGAATATAAAAGTATAACGAAACAAAATCACTTACACATAAAGTATCTTACCTCGTTAGATAAGATAAAATTACTTGAAATAAATAACATGGTAGCATGTCCATATCTTTCTTTTTTTCTAACTTGGCTGCTGATTTTAAAAACTCCTTTCTGCCATATATGTACATAGATTTTTATGGTGAAATAATGGGACTACGTGTAATATTTATAGTTGAAATCAACAAACACAATTAAATTTTGGTTTAATTGGAATGGAGGAGCCGTGTACCATGAGTCGTTTTGAATAAGGTTGAGTTTAATTAGTAGAATTAGGATTTTGTCAAAATGATGATTTTCTAGTTAAACACATGTACGTTCACTACTGGGAAAAGGGTATTGGGTTATTAATGATAAGTTTAAACCGTTTTTATATTTCGATTAGGATTGAATCACCAAAGTTTAGCCTAATCATAATCAAGGATGAATATTAAACCAAACCAAAAAAATTTAATAATTTAGTATCCATCTTACACGTTTTCAGAAAGAGAAAATGAATTGGATTATAACTTATATAAAATTCTATTTTTCCTATTTTATTTCAATTGAGTCTAATTTAATGTGTTTTTATCCAAAATAACATTTTCTCGAGTCGAAGACTTTTAATAAATTACTATTTACAAAAAGAGTCCAATATTAATACACTTATCATCACTTTGTCCAAATCTAAAAATTCAACCCAAAAACATAAGAATTTAAAATGTATTTTACTTTAGTCGCTCGACTTTCAAAATAATAAAATATAATATATAGAACACATAAGTTTGTATTCTAAAATTTTCGGGTTGTTACAATGTGTGTCGACACTAACCAAAAGTATCGCTCGCCATATTTTCATTTGAATTACTAGCAAATATTGATTTCAATATGAAGCTTTAATAGCCATATCGTCGTTGATCACAACAGCCTCTTGGTGGTGACTGAAGCATAATCGACGATTAACGATAACTTTACGATGACAACATCCTTAGTTTCCACCGATGAATGTGTATTGGTAATCACCAACGATGTTGATGTCGATATTGATAATTTGTTTGAATCATTAATGATATTGATTTCATCAAAATAACCAATCGTGATTGCGGCAATTATTTCCTTAACTTTTTTCGATGAATTCTTATCTTCAACATTTCATTAATTAATATATCTCGTTGTTGACGACGATTTATATCAAAATATTTTATTTTCATGCATTGAAATAATGGAAATTTTTGTTTTTTTGCACTTTTCATTTATTTTTTTTTTTTAATGGAAAATAAGTTATTTTGCTTCATTTTAACGGACTTTTGGACATAAAACTGTAATCACCAACGATGTCGATATCAATAATTGGACCTCGATGCTGTACATATATTTTGTTTCTTTCTCTTAACACCTCGAAAGTTGACGTATCAAAATTTGAATGGCTCAAAATTTGAGTTGTTGTAATATAAAAAAATCCTACCACACATACATATACGACTATTTCGTTGTAGCTTTCCTCCTTTCAATGGGTGAAAATGAAAAGATTTGATAAATTCAAAATGTTTGACTTTAAAAGGAAGTTTTGACTTCTGAATTTGGAGTCATTTAAATAATGCAGGTGGTGCCCTCTCTATTAATGTGAGATAAAGTCGGAATAAATTTTGAGAAACTTGAACTACAATGTGTGAATATTCAAGCAAATGGAAAACAACAATTCAGGATCCAATTTTTGTCATGTAATAAGCAACTGTACATATATATCCTTTATTATTAATTTAAGTTGGTAAATCAGATGTAAAAGAAATATGAAAAATTTGCATTGGGGATTTCAAAACTTTCAAAAATGTATATTATAAACTCTTAGCACCGTGACATATTCCTGTGAACATGAAATCTACCACTAATTTGTAATCTCTGACCAGAGATTTTCCACAAGTTTGGTGCCTCTAGCATAGGGCATTTAAGCGAGCATGTTGACTAGTTTAAGTAAAATAAAATTTTAAGTAATTTGAACATTTTATAGTTTACTTTTAAGTGATTTTTTCCTCCACTCATTTTAGGTTGTTCTTTGAAAGTTATCGTCTTTTTAAAGAAAACCAGAGTTCAAACATGCTCACTTTTAATTAAAAACATGTTTTGATCACTTTTATAAAGAGAGGTTATTTTGTGAAGGAACTTTTATGACATCATCAAAGCTTAAATTTCATTGCAATCATTGAACTTTAAACAAAATTTAACATGTAGTTAAATAAATATTCACAATTACAAATAACAAACCATACCATTCGAATTGTATTAAAGTTTGTTTTGTAGAGATTAAAATTAGATTTTTTGTAAATTTTGATAAAAGATGATGAAATATATAGTTGAAAAATTGTGAGTCTTATGAAATATATAGCTAAAATTAATTCTTGACGTTGATTTAGATTTTAATTAAATTTTTTAGCAATAATAAACATAACCCACACATTCACATACCATTTTTTTTTTTATAAAAACTATTTTCTTATTCTCCAAAACATCCATTATTATTTTATTTTCATCTAAAAATATAATTGTTTTCCTTTTCATTCAGCCATCACTCCGTAAATTAATATTTAGTGGAGCTCTCTTATTGTAACATGATACATAATTTCTTTCTATTTTCTTTTAATCTAAATTATATATTTTTAGTAGTTATATTTAGAGATGGCAAAAAAATCCGCCATACCCGTAATCAGGTCGGAGACGAGGCGGGGGATTCCTCCCCTGGGCGAGTACGAGTAACAGGGATTTTGACTTGCCCCACGAAGTTTATGTATTATAATTATTTTTAAAGAATTCATCTCTTTAAATGGTAAACTTCATTAAATTTCATTAATTCTAATAGAATATGACGAAGAAGATTATTTAAGGAATATGATAAACAATAAAGACTTTAGTTTACCAAATATATTCAAATAATTTAACTTTTAAAAATAAAAAAATTAATAAAAAATTTAATAACTACCGTATTGTCTCACTTTAGTGAATGAGAGCAATAAAATGAATTATCAAAAACTTAAAAAAAATAAATTAAACGAGCACACAAATGGAGCAAACGCCCGGCCCTACCTTAAACAGGTAACGAGGAAGATATGGGCCGAAAAAATTTCGAATTCGCCCTGTTGTCATCCCTAGTTATATTTATATATTCTTCTCTTTTGTGGATTTTTCTCGTAGAAAAAGAATATTTCATCTACAATAAATACAAATAGAATTATGCATTCATTTTTAACAAATTTTTAAGTTGAAAAATTACTCCAAATTAAAAAGAATAAGATATCAATTTCTAGTTACAAATAATGTTGAATGGAGATTTTTTTAAAAATTTTTAAAAAATATTTTATTGACTTATTAAGCCTCCGTTTGAAAAAAATTCTTTTAAACTAAATTTTGTGAAAAGATGATTTTTGAGAATGTTGGTTAAAAAGTAGGAAAAAACTATAGATTCATGTGCAAAATTGTTTTAAAATTCATTTTTTTAAAATTTATTTTCAACCACGAATTTTATGGGATATATAATTTTGATCGACTTTTTAACCACATATTTCATCAACTTTTATCAAAATTTAATAAAAATTTAATTTTAACTAAATCAAACAGGAACATACTATAATGTATAGGTAGGGGTGTCAATTTCACTCATCGTCTCAGACAGCCCATGGCTTGGCCTAAGAAAAGGTCGAGATAGCCTGGCTAGTAACCCGATAGAACCGAGTAGAGGCTCAAGCTGAGCCCCATTTTACGGCGTCGACCCGAGCCCGAGCTAGCCCATGACGAGTTTAGCCTTAGGAAAAAAATTAAAAGCTACGTGCAAGCAATAATAGTTGTACTACTACCTACTGCCTATGTTAGCATGTAGCGTGTGGCTGCCTATTTAAAAATAAAATAAAATCATGAGCCAGCTAGATAAAGCTCAAGTCAAGTCTAATTTTTTTGGCTCGGGAAAAAAAAGCTCGAACCAATTTTACTCAAGTTGAGCTCGACTCGACTCGTTGACATCCCTATGTATAGGTTATGATTTGGTTTTCCTGTTAATGGTATTTTTTTCTGTTTAGCAAATTACATATATATAATTTTTTTAGCAAACAGTTTTTTTGGTTACCATTAGGAAAAATATCATATGAAAAATGTAATTTTAAAATACGGTATGTAAAGTGTAATTGCACTTTATGTACACGGTGTATTTGTTAATTTCACCATCTTTATATTTAACGATACAAGACATGTGTGTGCGTGTGCGCACACACATATATTTTCATTATAACACTTCTATGACAAGACATGGTGGAAATCGATTTTCCACCTAGAATTTGCTTATATATTTTCATTATAACACTTTTATGACAAGACATAGCGGAAATTAGTTTTCCACATGGGCTTTGCTATGGTGTATAGAACCCTCCCCCCTCCAACAAGAGGGGGAATATGCTATTTGTACATAATTCGGACCTCCTCACAGAAAGGGAAAACCACTTCAGATACATTATATTTTATTCGAAGTGGGTCCCTCTTGATGTGAGGGATGGACACTGGGTTAAACACCTTAATATATGTATAGCATCACTCCAAGAGAGAATCGTGGACCTCTCTTGTGTGATGGTCTGTACACAAGGGTTAACAC
>NC_036237.1:27233848-27327131 GCF_002742605.1 Olea europaea var. sylvestris
TGGCCCATAAATTTTTGCACACATTAGTCTCTCCTAAATTTTCTTTCATCAATCATTGTTTTGCCATTTTCTGGCACAAGTAGACATGTCTTAATCATCGTTGGATTTAATAATAAATTCAATAGTTATTTTTGGAAAAAATGTATCTTGATATAGTGATTTTTTTAAATATTTGTGGTTAAAAAAATTGAATTTACGCGTAATATTATTTTATTAGAGAATGTATGATTGAAAATAAAAATGTATTTCGGTTAAAATGGAGCCCAAAAAGGCTAAACTTCGTGAGTGTATCATGTCATGCATGTGAAGACACATACACATGGCGGCCACTGCTTTGGTCATGATCCCTTCATGAATGCCACTACCATGTGCCAGTGGCAGCTTACGAGTGTGCTTTATGCAAGGACTCCCCAATATAAAATATTTTATAAAGGAGTGATAAAAATTAGGTTTATTAATTGAAAGCTGGCTATAAACTTGGGCAGATTTAACTGAAAGCCCTAGTCTTTTGCTCTTTTCTCTGTTTTTGTAGGACTGAACCCTCTTCAAGAGATATCTCAACTCAGGTTAGTTTGTTCAGTCACAGTTTCAGTAATCTGCTCCTGATCCGATGTTTTTATATATTTTCTTGTGAAGACATTAAGGGTTTAATGAATCTTGTATATTTTGTGTTTTTTGCGTGAAAAAAAGCACTAATTTTATGTGGGTTTCTTGTATATTCAAGAAAAATAGTCTTAGATGTTTTGGAAAATGGTTAGTGGCTCGAAAACTTGTTTGAGGTCCTTTATATGGAGATGTGTAACAGATATAGACAGGGGCCCTAAGTAAAAATGAAAGAATCCCTTTGAAATTTGCAGTTTTAAGCAAGCATGTTAAACTGTACTGTAACAGTATCAGTTCTATTTACTTCTTAGTAAGTGTCTTAGATTTGGTGATTATATGGGTGATAGTTCTTAGAAAAAAATTACTTTTATGAATCATTTGTGGAACATATAGATACCCTTCTGTTTATCTATCGATGCAGTTTACATGTAGAGAAGTCTGCTTTACATGCCAAAAGAAGGGCTGTTTCTGAGGAGATAATTAGTTTATACTCAACAATTAAGCTCCATACTTCTGATTTCCAAAATGAATTTTACCTTGAATACTAGTAGAGTGGTTTCGACATTAATTTTTTGGGTTATTTTTCTTTATAAAACATTTGCATCTTAATTCTTTGGCCAAACTTCGATTTCGTTAGTCAACACTTCGCAAACAATGCATTAAATTGGCTTGTGTACATAGTAGTTTCAGGATAAATGTGCTGGCATATGATTAAACTTTTGTGTCTTTGTATATAGAAAAGCTGCTCTGTTCACTATTCTTTGAGCAGAACAGCTGCTGAGTTAACTAGATGAACTTTGATGTTTTCTGATCTTCAACGTGAACTTCTTTCATTTTAGGCAGTATGCAAGGAGGAATTCGATCGATCTACTCACACGGAAGTGTATTCAAGAATGCTGTTCTACAACACGTGCGGCTGGTGAATCCAGCCACGCGGTCTCTTCTGTTTGCTCGTCATGAGTCAGCTCAAGCTGCTAGTATCGATGAGCAGGGTTTTGAAAGCACCATAATTTCTGACATTCTAAAAACCAAGGGGAAAAATGCTGACGGGTCCTGGCTTTGGTGCACAACAGACGACTCTGTGTATGATGCTGTGAAGTCTGTATGTACCATTGACAATTGATTCAATAGAAGCTCTCGTCTGAGTTTGACTAAATTCATATGTTCTTTATTAGTATATTTGATACATTGTTTTGTCAATGTGAGTAGAATCTAACATGATTATCTTGAAATTATCAACTGCAGATGACACAGCACAATGTTGGAGCATTGGTTGTCGTTAAACCTGGGGAGCAAGAGTCAATTGCTGGCATTATTACTGAAAGAGGTAAAGTTTAAATTCTTGGGTTCAAATTGAGAATCCTTAGATCATAGGTCGGACATATGTAATGCCCTTGTATAGCTAAATCTAAACTGTTGATCCCACCAAGTTGTTACTTAATAAGATTAGATTTTGTGTGGTATATGTATAATCCATGCATAAGTAATGAACTACTCACTTTTATCCCTGAAAACAGCTCAAAAATGTTAATTGTCCTTGTTCAGTGACCTATATTCTGGTAAATATTTGTTGCAGTCATTTCTCAGGTGCATTATTTTGAGATCGTGAATTTGGAGATCCGCAAAAGAAACTATAGATTGTAGATCGAACAGATTTTTTGCACGTGTCGAGTCTATGATGTATTCTTTGATGCTTGTGAGGTCATTCCAGATGATGCTTAAGGGTTGCAGTTCTTGAGCATTTCTACTGTTTCAAGAATTTTGCTTACAAGATTTTTCGATTTAATTACAAACTGATAATTGACCAAACTTCTATAAATTAAGCCTCCATTAAAGAATTTATAAAATGATTTAATTCATAAATAAATAGAAATGAGTTGTGGATAAATGGATAATACTTGTGGGTCCATTGGAATGTGTTGTTGACAATGAAATTTGACCATTTATAAATTAATTATTAGTTTGCCAAACGGATTATAAGCTGAAATAAGGTCCCTCAGAATTACTTACCTGGGAACTTATATAGCATTGGAGGATGCATCTTTGGTGTATGCAAGTGCCGATTCCCACAATTTTGTTTTGATGACGTTCTCTTAATGTTTTCCCAGATTACCTAAGGAAAATCATCGTACAAGGAAGATCGTCAAAGTCGACAAAAGTTGGGGACATTATGACTGAAGAGGTAATCCCAGCTAGTTCCTTCAAGAAAATCTCTGAAATTTAGTACTTTCACTTCCTAGTTAATGTTCTTATGGTCTTTCTTACAATGATGGTAAAAATGTGAGATTCTGAACTCTTATGGTTGGCTATTGTAGAACAAGCTTATCACGGTAACACCAAATACCAAAGTTTTGAAGGCAATGCAACTAATGACAGGTATACCTGCTACTCATGCAGATAAAGTGAATCGAATGCAGCAACTGCAATTGATTATTGGTGTTAAGGGAAAATTAGAATGTAATTTTCAACTCTGATTTGCAGATAACCGTATTAGACACATTCCGGTGATTAATGATAGTGGTATGATTGGCATGGTTTCCATTGGAGATGTGGTTCGCGCTGTGGTGAGCGAGTATCGGGAGGAGTTGAACCGCTTGAACGCCTTTATACAGGGAGGATACTGAGTGCTGATGACAATGAAAAACAGATTGATCAGATAAACGTGTGCTGTTTGGAAATCTCGAGTTCTGTAAATATTGTGTGGTATGCGTCTCATGGATTGTCTGTTATGTTGTTATCCTTAAGAAGATGAAGCTTGTCGTTGGGAATAAAATGCACTCTTTAACAATGTTCGTTAATGTTATTTTGGCTTATGAACCGGCTTATGATAATCGTGTTTTTCTTTTAAATTATATTTGGTTCATCATTTTTTGTTGACAAAGTTTACGAAAGGTGAGAAAATTCGTGCTTTATAGTTTTGGGGGCATTAGGTACTTTAAAAACCATCCAAACCTAGTGTATGCATTTTTCAATTGACTAAATCAGGATTTTTTTTAACAATAATTTAGTAAAATAAATTTAAATTATATGTAAAAAAATTGCTTATAAATAAAAAATACAGTAATTAAAAATTTATATATAATGTACTTATAACTAAAAAATTAGTTATAAGTTAAATTTTTTTCCTAGGTAAAATATTCTTCATAACTTAAAATATACTAATAAAGTAAAAAATTACTTATAAGTATAAAAAATTATGAGTAAAAATTTTACTAATGTGTAAAAATTAGTTACCAAGGAAAATTTAATTATATAAATATTTCATTTTTTTAAGTAAAAATGAACTTATATGGAAAAAAAACTGCTTGCGTGTGAATCCCATTAATGAATAGAATTTTTTCATACAAAGAATTATAAATTAAAATTTTATGTACATATTTACTTCAAATGATTTACATAAAGCATGTTTGAGTCCCATTTTTTTTGGAAATAATGTATTTTGGAATAGTATTTTGATGGAGAATGTTTAGTTAAAAAATAAAGAAAAATTCTAAATTCGTGTATAATATTAATTTTTTGAAAAATGTGTAATTAAAAAGAAGAGAGAAATTTTTTTTACAAAAAAATAAAATAAAAATGAGAATCAAATACGAGCATAGTCAGAAAAAGGGATCAATAGTCTTTCTCTAGGATCTACCTTTCTGCATATGGGCATGTATATAATTTTATTTTATTTTATTTAAAAAAAAAACTTCTAAACATGTTGGATAATAAGCTCATTAAATTCAGGATCTTCCGCCGTGCAAATTTTCCAGAAAACAAACTCACAGGCACGTAGGTTTATGGCCAGTCCAAATATTCCAAATCCATTAGCTTTTGGGTGGAATTGCCATAATATGGTCATTCTTCTTAGCAGGAATTATTATAGTAGGATAATGGTTAGGAGGATTTGATAGGCATGATGATATTATGATTTTCTAGGTTTAGTCAAGGCTTAACTCAAGCTCGTTTTAAATATGTGAGATACTATTCTATATCTTGTTTAAGCTTTATCCCTTCTCCGGTTTTGTTTTGTTTTTTCATTACCAATGGAATATCCTTCACTATTTTATTAAAAATAAAATGAAACGATAAGCTAAACAAGCAAATATTTGGCAAATAATCATATAAATTGGTAGAGGAATGGAAGCACATCTTGCATCTTCTATGATTCCTTCGACCAGCCTTTAAAATGAGAAGTAGGTCTTCAGCAAGGAGATATTGCATGGCTCTTCAACTTTGGCAAACTTGGTCTCAAAAGCTTATACAAAGACCTATAAGTATGAATTGGATTATTTTAAAAAATCGTTATTAAAAATTTCCCATAAATCGGACCCTCATAAATACCCAAATCAGTACTTTAAAAACCCCATCATAACCTGCTTAAAACAAAATAAAGTAGATATTTTGTCAATTTAAATAAGAAAAAAAAGATTATTATGAAAATAATATCACCAAGGATTGTTTGAAAAAGTTTCTGATAAAAATTTAGCTGATTTTGATTAAAGTTGATAAATTGCGTATTTGAAAAATTAATAAACATTTATGTATTTTATGAAATATGTGATTAAAATAAATTTTTCACTTTTTTACCTCAAATTGTTACTAACTTTTTATGCTATCCCAAACAAGCACCAAGTCATAGAGAAAAAGAGATTTGATTATTTAATTTTCAATAAACAGTAGGTCCCGCATGTTTATATGTCCTCTTAATTCCAATTGATGAAATTAACTAGTGAGGGAGACTTAGGTTTGTGGTAGGGGGCCAGGCTGCCAAGCCCTTATATCTCTGAAAAATGCTCCTTGTACAATAGAGTGTACATTCTAGTGTACACCCTTCTTACATGAGAGGGAATCCACACTGATCAAAAAATTTGTGGATCCCCTCGTATGTGAAGGGGCTGTATAAAAGAGTGTGAAACTCTAGCAAACATGTAGCATCCTTCTATATCTCTATCGTCAGTTGTCATATTATCGAAATTTGTGATATATATAATCAATATTTTGTGCTTGTTGGGAATAACTTAAAAAGTTATCGAAATTTTGAGATTAAAATCAACAATTAATTTTTACTGTATTGACAAATGTATTTTATATGCTTATCTAGACCTCTAAGCTTTATTAGGGGCGGAGCTAGAAAATTTTTCCAGTGTTGGCACAAATTTTTTATTAAGACAAGCATTTCTTCCAATTTTTCCCGAAGTGCAGGTTTTCCAATTTTATGGTCAATGTGCAGGTTTTCTCCCAAAGTTGACTACATGGCTCCGCCCATGAGCTTTATTACCTTAATTGTAGGAAACATCCCAACTTGGATGTAATTGGTGCGGAGAAAGGCTTTTGAGCTTAATTGGAGTTAATTCAGAGTAATCAAAGATCATCCGAATTGCATAAAATCACTATGAAGCATTAATATAGCAGTTAGAGGTAATCACAAGTTTTGGGAGTCAAATACAATATTTAAAAAGTCCGAGAACTCAATTAAAAACTTTGGAAACTTGAAACGGATCAATTACAAATGGTTGTAGAGGATAATGATTGAATTATAAAGAATTAAAAAGATGAATAACCAAAGATTAGAATCGAAAAAGATTCGAGCAGAACCAAATGAGGAAAGTCATTGACCAACTTGAATGGAAGGCAAACACCAGTACCTTGTGATCGCAATGAGGACCCCATGCGATAGCAAGGTCGATCATTTTTCCACTGGCAAGTTCAATAATATTGTGCGATCGCAAGACGATATATTGTATGATAACATGGTGATTTTGGGGCAAGTCAAATTTTGATTTCTAGTTTGTTTCAACTACTTGGAAAGCAATTGGGGCACAAGTTTTGACCTAGCTTTGGAAGATATATAATATTCATCTATCAGTCAAAAGGGAAGTCTAAGAGAAGCTTTTGGATAAAAGAAGACATATTCTTTACAAGTTTTAGATAAGCCTTTGATATAAAACTCATAATCTTACATCAAATTCATACGTATTTGCTTATATCTTGAAGAAGAGGTAGATTTAAGAAGATTGATCAAAATGTTTTGAAGTGGTTCAAGATTTCAAGTTTATTTTTAATTTTCTTTCTGCACTTCAATTGCGAGTGATGTTGTACAAATCTCATTTGTGTGTTTGTAATCATATGATTCTCGACTAATTGTACAGACAATATGATAAAAACAAACCTGATATTTTGATCTTTAATATTAATTTTCAGATTTTGACATTAAATGTTTGTTCGATTTGAATGTTGGTTAAGATTTTAGTTAGGGATGGCAACGGGTCATGTTAGGGACCCGCCCCGCTGGGGGCTTGCCTCGTTTGCTGCCCTGTCTATTTTTTTTTTTTTTTTTTTTTGTGTTGAGAGAGAGAGAGAGAGAGAGAGAGAGAAATATATGGATAATAGTTGAGGTAATATAAAGCATCATGTTCTGGAGGGGGATTGTTTTAGTTATTAACTTCAATTATATACAAAGAAAGAATTGAAGAGAACATGAGTAAAGCATTCACTTATATAACATTCAGTATATAGTATCAATTATTTCTTACATATATAAATTTTAAGCTAAAATAATGTAGTTATATATACCCATTACCTTGGGTGCATTTCTCACTAATATTTCATTAGGCTCTGCATCCTTCAAGAATCAAGATGGTTAGCTAATTTGATCCCGCACCAATTTCTTCTTGCCAAAAATAAAATTATTTTTGATTTTTTTTTAACGGGTGGGTTCGGGGAGGGGGTGGGGCCACTCTTGAGACAGGGTGGCAAGCCCCGCGCCATCACCCTTTAGTGCTATTCATATATTTGTATATTTCATTTAAAAAAAAATAGGAACATTGATATTCAAATTTGAACGAGTCTTGCCAAATTCTTGGTTTACTATTAAAATGGAAGAATCTAGAGGGATTCAAGGTCATATGATTTTGCATTACTTGATTATTTGTAAACATTTCCCATTTAGTTAATTAGTTTGATAATTAGATTAGCTATATGTTTAATTATCAATTATAAATTTTCATCAATTTTTCTATTTGATTATAGTTAGTTTTAATTATAAATTTAGCCCCTGTTTGGGTTATATTATTCAGGAAATTTGTAAAAAAAAATTTGACTTTTGCTTGTCCAGTTGGCCCCGCATGTGCGTGTTAGAGTTAAGAATTGTGGATTGATTTGATGGTTAACGGTCACATTTATTTTACAAATGATGAAAAAATATGGCTCCAACAGAGGCTTAATTAAGTACTCAATTCTCGTTCGATTGATGCTTGGATTCACATTCACTTTTTTACTTGTTATGATATCGTCTACTTTTGAAAATTTTCAATCACACATTTAATCAATTTTTTATTAAAATTTACTAAAAAAATTCAAAATGAGTCCCAAGTCCAAACTAAAATGAGTCCAGTATAGTCCTATAGCTCTTAGTGACATATGTTCGCGAAATATTTTCTTTCGATTTAAAACTATCGCAAGTGTACGGTTTGTTAACAAGTAATAAAGTGGATTAAATGAGTCCGAATATCGTCCCACAGAGATTGATTAGTTTAATTTTACCTATCGTTTCCTTAACCGAAACAATAGAAATTTTTGATATTTTCACTAACTAAATTATGATTTAATAACCTACTTATAAATATAAAGCCTAAATTAACTAAATTAAATGCGTGATTATAACTAAATGCAAGTTTTATAAAAATATGATAACGAAATGCGTATTAGGATCCCGAATCCCCTTTAATCCGAATTTTATAAAATTGACAACATGATTCAATTATGAAGACCAATATTCTTAATTTGTTTAACAATCTCTCTCGAGTAGAATTAAACATATTTTCACATGCGATCCGACTATATTTCTATGACGGATGTGAACATATAAAAATGCATTAAAGATTTATGAATACTTAAAGATCACGTAAAGCATAGCGGTATATTTCTATCCCTTATTGAACTTTACGACAATTAACATAATGTCTAACTTATTTTCCGTCTCTCGAGGGTAAAAGAAGCCACAAAGCTCATACAACTACTGCGCACATAATTGTAGAGAAAAAAAATCCATGCCAATCATTCAATAATTAAAAACATGTTTTAACGTCAAATTAATAAAATTCAAGATTAATGGTTCATAATATAAGGTTCATCGAAAATCCTAGCACATGAAAATCTAGCCTAACATAATGAGAAATAAAGAAAAACAATAATAAAAACCAAGGAAGAGCATCACCCAATTGATTCTTGAAGTGAAATCTTGAATCTTGAAGTGGATTGCCTTGTTTTTGCCTTATTCTTTCTCTCCAAATCCTCCAAAATTGTGTATAATCCCCCCTTCAATACGTTCTCCACTTTCTAGACGTCTTTTGGTATTTATATCGCTTGAAACTTAGGTTACCAAAAGAGTTTCAGTCGTATAAGGAAACTGCAGAATCGGCCTGAAATTGTTCTATGCGACCGCATAGTACATTTCTATGCTGTCGTATATAGTAAAGAAATTTGAGAAAAAAATTCTTGGGAGGCTTCTATGCGACCGCATAGTTATGCGATTCTTTTCGGCGGACAGCTTTTAGTATTTTGATCATACATTTTTCTCCTGAACTCCGATTGAAGTGATTCAAAATGCATTGGGAAGAAAATTCAAAGATCTACACTTTTGATAGAAATAGGCTTCCTCAAATTCTGATTTTTACTATACCAAAAATGGATCTTAAGTAGAGACTAAAAATCACGAGCATAGCTTTTTCGCCTGAAAGTTGATAGTTGATAATACTTTGATCATATTTCACCTGTCAACTCCTTTCCTCATCCAATTGACCTCTAACACTCTTGAATCTTCATTCCATTTCCCGTCTCATCTATGAATTATTTGCAACTTGGTCCCCGAGCTTTCAGTTTGATTCATTTTGGTCCTTTTTCGGCTCTTTTCTCCTGAATTACACAATTTCCATAGAAACACCTACATTGCATGAATTCAACGAAATTAAGCCACAATTTAAACATTTTGCTTGTAATTAAGTCATGTTAGTGATCTCAATAAGTGTGCAAAAATACACTTATCAACATATTTAGTCATCGTTTGACCCTCATTCTCCTTTTCATTCTTATTTTCAACCACACAATCTTGTACAAAATAATATTACACGTAAATAAAAAAATTTCGTTCTTTTTCAACCTTACATTAAAAAAAAAAAAAAAAACACTATCCAACCATTAAAATTTGGAAAGAATGGGGTTTACAATCTTGAATACAAGAATTCGACGAGAATGAAGAAAAGAAGTTGTTCTTATTCTTATCTTAAGACAAGAATTCGACAAGAATGAAGAAAATATAATAATTTTTCTTATTCTTATTCGATTAATTCTTTCTTGATTATTATCTATTTGTCTTATTTTTGACTTTATTGGATGCTTTTACACTTATTTTTCTCTATTTAAATGTGCTATTTGATAGCTTGATCAAAAAGTTTGTCTGTTATTCAAAGAAGAGCCGAATTGTACAATAATTGGTCATTTATTTTCATATTGCTCCAGTACGAGAGAGGAGACCCACCACTGTCTAAATTGATCGACTGACAGTTCGTTGAGGTTTATGAATTCGAATAATTGACATGTGCTTACTACTTTAAGACACAATAAATAATGAACAATTCACACTATTCATGTCATTCAAATTAAATTTGAGCAACCATGAAATTAAATTCAAATTTATTTATTTATATATTTATATTTTGACTAATTTTATTGTTTTTCTCCGGTTATGCAAATAAAAGATACGATAAGTTTTAAGTGAGATAAATAAGAGTTAGTAAAATAATTAGACCGATGTTATTGCTTGTCATAGGTCAGGCAGTCCCCCTTAAAATTTAAATTAACGTTCAACATTCATTGTAAAACTTCCGTGTTCTTGATTGAATATACTTCACGAGTCAACGAATTAAACCACTCCTTCCTAATTATATTTGACTACTTCATCTAATTATCTTAATTTTTTTCGCTTAATTTTAGGGATAACAGATGTGTCGAGCTGGTTTGTTTTGGACTCATGGACCGACTAGTTTATTTTCTTTAATTGTTGACTTTTTATAAAAAAAAATTAATATATAATATTTTGCTCGTGTATAATTTTAACTCCGTCTAGAGTAAAAGTAGTAGGTCACAAGTCTGAAAAAAAGAAGGATGGTGTCAAATTCCTCTTACCTTATTTCATTTGAATTTTTTAATTTATATGATTAGTTTCTTTAAAAAAATTAATCGAATCATGGCTCGTAGATGGTTCGGATCGACCATTGAGGCCCGCGAGTCAAATGACCAACTCGAACCTAATTAGTAATAATTATTTAAAACAATTTAGCCACAATATGAGGAAACTGCATAAAATTTAAAATTATTTTTTACAACACCTATTGAAAAAATGTGTTCCACAATATTGTTCCAGCTATTTGTTTGCTATCTATTCAAGAACCCACAGTTTCTCATTTCTTTCTTATAATTTTACCAATGAATTCATAGGCTCTCACACCGTTAATTTCTTCACTCATACTCCAACTTCTAGAATTTTCTAATTGCCACCCATTATTGTAGTAATCTGTCACTTGAAAATTTCCCTCTATATACCTGTATATTTTCGGAGATAGACGAAACCATAAATACCTTTGACCTTCACTGTAAAACTGTTCTGCTACCTCTTTGAGCTGTTGATACTTATTGAAACTTTGCCTTGGTAACATAGTATTGTTGTGACCTTGTAATTCTATATACACACAGGCAAATTCATTTATGGGCCTATTTTTATTTTATTTTTTTATTTTTTCTCGTTTATAGTTAACTGATTTGGTTTTTATTCTACATAATCTTGTGGGAACTGTGTGCAGAGCAGTGGGTGTGGAGTATGGAAGCATCAATTGGGTTAATAGACGTCGAGGGGCATGCTTCTCGAAGCAAAGAATTGCTCTGGTTGTCTTCTATTTTTGCTGGTATCATCATGTGCAAAACGGTGAGTATGAATTCCTTTTTTGTTGTATTAAGCTCTTCGCTGTGTTTATATTTTGCGAGTGAAATTCCATTCTACGCCCTTGCGAAATTTTCACATGAAATGGGAAACAGGATTTTTCTTTTCCCCATAGAGGTTTGTATAGTATAGAAGGAATTTCACTGGGGGTAATTTGGTACCGAAACTGAAGAGGTAAAATGATTTTTTTATGTTAGGCAGCAATTTGTCAAATTCAAAAAATTTCCGGCACTCAATTTTAGCTACATTCCATCCTATCTGGTTGTTGTAAGGTTGAGTTGAGGAGAGGGGGAGATTGTGGTAGATTTATCTGGAAAGTTTGAGGGTTAATAATTACTTCTACAGGCATGTTTTTTAAGGCCGAGAACCCTCGACAGATTCAACAAATTACACCCACTAGCATCACCTTCTAACATTCTTCTTCCGACTAAGAAAAGCAGCATCAATTCAAAGGGAAATCTACTACATCAGACGGAGATCTACGCCAACTATACAAGAATGGTCCCAAATTCGGGCTTAACAAGTGTAAAATTGGAACCGAATCTGGAGATCAACTACTACCCTACGTGAAGCTGCTTGCTTAGCCGGTGTATGATGGAACCTATGATCCAAGGGAGCACTTGGAACTAATTGATATTGCCATGTTGCCGTATCACATTTCTGATTCCATCATGTGTATGATTTTCTTGACCACCCTAAAAATTCCCTTAACCATTATTTTTCCAACTTCCCCGCCAGTCGATCGGTAAATTTGCAGATATTAGCAACCATTTCCTCGTGCAATTAGCCGGTGCTAGCGAAATAAGACATTTGGTTTGCTAAATGCAAGGGAAGAAGAAAGGAATCCCCTACGCAATTACATCCTAAGGTTCAACAAATAGGCTTTGGATGTTCTAGATTTCAACTTGAAATTGCTGTCAGCCATCTTGACCAATATATTAAGGTGAGGCTGATTTTCAATCTTTCTGATCAATCTCCACCCACAGATGTGACATGGGCTTGAAAATGCTGTCAACCAAGCAGATAAGCATGTAGAAGAAGCCGAGAAAGTAAGGGTGAGAATGAGCAAAACTTTTGTAGGATCAGAACAAAAGACACAAGGAGTACTTCGAAGCACACTTCAAAGTTTGTGCGAGATGACATATATGTGCCCTTACAGAGCAGAGACATCTTTGCTTAAGAGCCTATGGATATGTGCAGGATTGATCCGACTGTGACATCCCATCATTTCTTTGACAACCCATAGAAAAGGCCAATCGAATAGAAGATAAGGGTTGTATGGCCAGAAAGGCCAAAGACGATGGAGCAAAAAGTTGATAAGCTATTGGAAGCAAACCATAAAATTGAGGGCATGTATCGTGAATGGTTTGCCAATGTGGTCCTTGTGCCAAAGGATTGGAGAGCATAGGCAATGTGTATAGGCTTCACCGATTTGAGGGTGAATGCTTAAAAAGGCTACAATCACATGAGGACGTGCATCAAGCTTCCAACATAATGAGGAGATATAGAATGGAACAACCCTTGGAGGAGGCAAGATGCAGCCCAACTAGTTGCGAAGTGGCAAGGGTCACCACGTGGTGGGGTTGGCGAAGGACTCCTTAAAGGGGCCAAACAGTGGCCTACCTCGTGGCTCAGTGATAAGCAAATTTGGCCCCCTTAGGTTGATACCTCCAGAAGGTACTATTTGGAGGTCAAAGTGGATCCAGTTTCAGAGAATCCCCATCTGTATGGTGGCCTTCTGATGTTGTTCATAACTGTTCCCTAGATGGGGGTTGAGGGCTGACCCTGTTATCCGTGGTGTTGTGATCCTTAATTTGGTTACACATCATCCTTTTATACACTTTTAAAAAAAAAATAAAATATTTTCACCCTTCTATTGATGCTGAATGAAAAATTGCATTTGGAAAATCTTACGACTCCACAGCATACGTTGGTAATTTTTGATCCCTTACCTTTTGAAGATGTCCCATTTTTCTGTTGAAGGTTTATGAATTAACAGGTGTGGTTAGCCCTATAATATTCAAGGGATACAGCAAACTCGGCAACAAGGTGAAACTTGAATGGAACAACCGGTAATTTGTTTTTCTCATGTACATCTATGCTTTTTATTAAATTAATAGTTCCCTGGTTTACTTACACCATTTCATGTCTAGACTAATGATGTTTTTGTAATCGCAGGGGGTTCTCTACTTTTCATGCCATTATTGTGGCAGCTGGTTCTCTATATCTCTTGCTTGCATCAAATCTATTTGATGAATCTAATGATGAGTTGATTGTCAATAGAAGATCAACTTTATCAGACACCATACTGGGGGTATGTTAGTATTCCAACAGCAATGTCTCGAAGTTATTTTGGAATAATTAATATTAATTTTATTAATTTTGTATCTTATTGTTATTATCAAATATTCATGATGCTTAATTATCGAATAAAGAGAGTAGTTCCTTAAACTTCAAACGTTGCTCATTTTCTTGACAGAACTAATACTGAAAATTCAGTACCCTCCTTAACTTATGACATACTGACGTTTAAAAGAAGATCACTTAGATGCTCTTTTATACCATTTTATGGGAAATCAAAACAATTAAATTTACGCTTTTTGGACCTTTGTTTATCATATATATTGAGGAATACATCTAACTTGATTCCTCCTCCTTTTTTTTTTTTTTTTTTAAATAATGATGCAGGTATCCATTGGTTACTTTCTAACAGACTTGGCAATGATTATTTATAACTTTCCGGCTTTAGGTGGCATGGAGTATGTAAGTACAGTGAAACAAAATACTTTAACCTACTATTAGGAAGAAGTTAGATTTATTTGACCTGGTAATTAATCTTGATTATAATTTATACCTACATTTTGATTTTGATTGTCTAGATACTTTCTTGCCTATTTATTCTGTATACGTTTGGGAGAAATTAGAATTACAACATTTTGTGTCTTTCTTCCTAGTCATATTTTAGGATTCAGGTTCTTGCTTCATCATTGGTGTTACTTGGAATTTGTGTTATAAATAAATATCATTTTTCAATTTGTTTCGTGGCTGTTTTGTATGAATACTTCAACTAGGGTGGCATGACTGCGTCCAATGCGCCCCGAACTTTCTACAATGGTCATTTTTCTTTCTTTATTAGAAATATCATATATTTTGAACTCAAAGTTGTTATTAAGTAACAAATAGGTACTCATTTAAAAGATTTCAAATATAAAAATTAATATAAGCATGAAATTAAATTTATACTATATAAATGAAGAATTCTAAAGAATTTAATTAACATGTCGATAATGTATTGTGTTAGTACTTTTTTGAAAAATTGCTGACATTCTAACACGAACTTTTTGCCCACTTTATATTTATTTTTAAAATTTAGATTATTTTTTCAATTTTAAAAATTATAAAATTAGCACAATATCCAATTGTTGTATTTTTTAATGTAAATAATGTCTTAAGTGTAATCTCAATGTAAATGGAAAATTCATTTGTTAGGTTTTGCACCATGGACTCTCTATGTTCTCAATTATTCAATCACTTTTGAGCGGTCAAGCACTAATTTACATACTGATGGTTCTCTTTTCTGAGAGCACAACTCCCTTTGTTAATCTAAGATGGTAAGCCGACACTGATGAAATCATTTATTTTCTTTCCCTTTCCCATCTCCTTGCATCCGATATTTACGCTGTTAGTATATGTGCAGGTATCTTGATGTTGCTGGTCAGAAGTTGTCCAAACTGTACATCTTCAATGGTGTGGCTTTGTTCTTGGGGTGGCTGGTATGGTGATTCTATTCTAGTTCAGAAAATGTTTTTCTTCTTGTTTGTGGCTGTGTGGTGCATATTGACAATTGAAAATGGTCAGTTAAGTGCATGTGAACATTTCTTTTTGTGTTATCTTATTTTTCAATCACATAACATATAAATTTAGGAGATAATTTGCTCAGTATTTAAAACCGATGGAGATGATTATGTTGTTTTGAAACTGTGAGGGCATAATAGGCAATTTGCCCTCAGAATATCAGCCACCTAACCCTCTGAATATTATGCAAAATGAAAAAGAGTATTTTTGTTTTCTCCCCATCAAAGATGTATATTGTATTTTTAAATTATTGCATCTCCTCTCGAGCATTAAGTAGGGATGGCAGTGGGGCGGGGGCCCTGCCTCGCCAAAACGACGCCCCGCCCCGCACCCCGCCCCGTTTAAGGCGGGGGTCTGCCCCGTTTCTTGCCCCGTATAATTTTTTTTTTTTTATTAATAAAGTTAATGTCTAAAATAAACATTCGAAAGTCGAAACAAACACTGTCCAAAAAAAAAAGAACAATTGCAATTAAAATTACATTGTCATTGTACTAAAATTCATTTTTTGATTCAAAATTTGTCATTTTTCAGACTTCATGAATTCTTTCATCAACAGAAGTAGAGATCACACAAGATGGAGATCACACAAGATGGATCCTGAAAAATAAAAGAATATTGTAATCAATATCATTATAATAACTACGATTAAAATTTACATTATCTAATAAAGAAAATTACCTCTTCATCAACATCCTCATCATTCATCTTGAAGCAAGATCCAAAATATGCAGACGGCACAGAATTCACTATTAATAAAGTAAAATAATTAGTAATAAGAAAATAAATAACATGAACAACAGAAAAACAAATGTTTATATATATCTTACCGTGAATATCGGTCCATAACCAATCTTGAGCACACATTAAAGCTTCCAAAGTTTTGGGATGAAGCCTATTTCTGTGTGGACTAACAAATCTACCACTAGTACTGAAAGCAGATTCAGATGCCACAGTAGATATCGGGATGGCCAAAATATCTTTTGCAATTTGAGATAAAGTCGGATATTTGGTTGCATTTACTTTCCACCATGTCAATATATCGAAATCATCTGACCGAGGCAATATAGGCTCATCCAAGAACGTATCAAGCTCAGTTTTCACATTACTAGGAGCTCCAACATCGGAAACAAATCTATAAAAACCCGCCATGCGATCTGATTTATTATTAGCACTTGACGTCTCGGTTTGACAAGAAGAAGTAGAAGACTGAGCTACATACCTACTTGAATCATTCTTTTTCTGATAATCACGCACCAACTTGCCACAAATTTGATAAATTTTTTCAATCTCACTTGCAGCGTTGTGATTAAAAATATGAGGATAATAATACTTAACTAACATCATCTTATTCCTTGGATCCAACACTATTGCTAAAGCTAAAACTCCATGAATATCGCTCCAATACTTGTTAAACTTTTCCATCATACTGTTTGCCATCATTTGAACTTCCACGTAAGGAGATTCAAGCCACTCATACAACGACAATTTGATATCACAAACATTTGCAAAGAAGAGATTAGTAGTTGGATATGCTGTTCCTGAAAACAATTCAGTAACCTCAAAAAAAACCTTTAACTTCCCACATATTTCTTCAGCCAAATCCCAATCACCATCACTAGGCAAACATTTATATTGTGACTCCCTCTGCTTCAAACGAGGAAAAACATCCTTATAACTCAAAGCCGTGTGAAGCATAAGGTATGTGGAATTCCACCTTGTTTTACAATCAAGAGCCAATTTTTTCTCACAATCAATTTTCAATTGACGTGCAAAGAGCTCAAATTTTTCATATCTCTTTGGCGTGGCTGTCCAATAAGCAACACTATCACGAATTTTCTCAACACTATCACCAATAATCTCTAACCCATCCTTCACAATAAGATTTAATATATGTGCACAGCATTTCATATGAAAAAAATTCACCATTCAATACAAGAGAACGAGTACAGAGCTGACTTAACACGATATTGATCATAGCATCATTTGTAGTGCAATTATCTACCGTCAAAGTTAATAACTTATGATCAATAATCCAGTCCAGCAAGCTGCACAATAGAGTTTCCGAAAGCACGTCAGCAGTGTGTGGGCAAGGCACATATATAAACCTGAGTTCATTCAAGAACAAATTAAATCAACTAAAAAAATATAATTTTAGTAAATTATGAAAAGAAGTGAATGTAAGTATGTAATTTTTTACTGTACCTCATGATTCGACTCTGTAGTTTCCAAGCATCATCTACGAAATGAGCAGTGATAACCATAAATCCTTTCTTTTGATTCGAAGAGGTCCACATATCGGTAGTTATTGAAATTCGACTCTCAATCTTCTCAAGTGCAATCATATTTTTTGCTTTCTCGTATTCATAAATTTTCAAAATGTCGCTCTTCAAAGTGTTGCGAGAAGGAACCTTAAACAATGGTTGCAGATCGTGCAAGAACTCTCGAAATCCAATGTGATCGACCATAGACAAAGAATACTCATGTAAAATCACCATTTTAGCCAGACTGTACCTACATTTATCTGGATCGAAAGAGTAAGTACCCATTATGACCTTGCCACTGGCGACGTCCTTTTTGAAATTTAATGTTGTTTGGCAAGTTTTACTTTTATCCTGATGACGAAAAACACATCTCTTCAAATGATCATGCAAATGCTTTGTACCATTTTTTGTGTCACCCCCTAACTGTTTCTTGCAATAATTGCATATAGCCTTCCATTTCTCATTAATTTTTTGTCTTTTGTAGTGCTTCCAAACAGATGAAGTTAATTTCCTCTTTCCCAAAGATACTCCAACTTTACACTCCTCGTCACTTAGGTTTATCGGTCTTTCATCTGGATCAACTGGATCTTCTGACGGGACATTGCTCATCGGTACATCACTCATGCTATCTCTCTTCAAATGATCATGCAAATGCTTTGTACCATTTTTTGTGTCACCCCCTAACTGTTTCTTGCAATAATTGCATATAGCCTTCCATTTCTCATTAATTTTTTGTCTTTTGTAGTGCTTCCAAACAGATGAAGTTAATTTCCTCTTTCCCAAAGATACTCCAACTTTACACTCCTCGTCACTTAGGTTTATCGGTCTTTCATCTGGATCAACTGGATCTTCTGGCGGGACATTGCTCATCGGTACATCACTCATGCTATCTTCCTCGCGTATTGGTCCTAATCCAACACTTCCAACACTACTTGGGATAGACATCTGTGCAAATAACAAATGACATTAAACACAATTTGCCCAACTATAGGATGATAAGAATTTGTTGAGTGGTATAGTTATAGTTATAGTGCAAATAACAAATGACATTAAACACAATTTGCCCAACTTCAGAAAATCGAGTTTCTGATCTAGCATGGTGCATTTAGACCCTGCAGCTATCATGCCCAACACCAGACACCAAGTTTGTGCTACCTAAAAATATTCAAATTCAGCATGTAGTTTGTCTGATGAAATGTCTAGCTCGTAATTTTCTATTTTTGCATTATCAACTTCTGATGGTTTAGAGGGTTTGATTTGCACATTATCTAAAGGATGTTTTTAAAATTCGATCTCCATCACTTTGCACAACTGCAGGAGCAGGAAATGTAGTAGCTATTGGAGCATTTGTTGGAGGCTTCTTCAATGAATAACTGGAACCACAACTTCATTATATATTGACCCTAATATTGATAATTCACTTCATGATTTATCAGTTGTCATCTTAATAAGGTAGTATCCTCATCCTTAGGGGGGAGGATAAAATTCTAGACAAAGGAACCAAAAATTCAAATAATAACTTAATTACAAGATGTATTTATTAACCTAAAAGAGATTAACCAAATCTCACCTATAAATACTCCAAATCATGTTGACGTTGTTAACGAATCAGTAAATTTATAGCATGCATAGAATGTGATAAAAATTCTCAAAAGAAAAAAGGACCAAATATTAAAGAGGTCCAATGCCATGCCTGATCTTCATCTATACACAAAATTAAGTGATAGAATTTTATATTCATTTCCCCATGCGAATTTTAATAAATTTACATGTAAAGGGGGAGTTATGAGTATCAAAGAACAATCATACCAACACATCTGGACCTTTTATGGTTCAAGCTTTGTCTATTGATCCTCTCCTATTAGCTTTTTTAAGTTCGCATTTTCATCATTGTCAATTTTGCTCCTTTAAACTATATCGACTTGAACTTGTGATCCTTTAAATTCATTTACGAGAGGGTGTTTAATTATTTATAAATTTGCAAGTCAAGTCTTAATTTAAAGACGTTAAATACAATGAGAATTGTTTCATTTCAATCCTTATTTTGGACACTCCCACAACGACCATAACAACCACTTAGGTAAGGTAGCCTCATCCTTACAAGGAGAAGGGGCCAAGTGATCATTATAAATGAAGAAACCTAAACCTTAGGTTAGCAACACAATTAGAATTATTACATTTTATCCATGCTTTAACAACCAAAGTCTATGGTGACCCATATTTCTGACTAGATAATTTTACAGAATAAGTCCTTACTGAAAGTATTCATTCCCAGATTTTCAACTCCACAATTAGTTGGGCAAATTGAAATTCATATTTCACACCATTCATACAAAACAACTATAGTATTTTAATAGCTATAACTATAACTATACCACTAAACAAAACAAGTTTTATTTGAGATGATTTTGTCTGCCACCTGGTTTTATTTTCATGGCTGTCAAGACCTTTAATGGGGTACAGAACAAACAGACAAAGTATTCTGGTCAGAACTCTGATTTTTATATTTTGTTCGAGGAATTGTGTGCTTGGGTATTCTTGTATGATCGGTGACTTTCAACGGGGTTTTATCATGACTCTTTTGTCCTCGTGCCAAATGAAGGAGCTTCTTTTAGACAAACCAAACTCAGACATCAAAAATCACCAAACTCAGACATCAAAAACCAAATCATTTACCAAACAGCACCCTCATAAAAATCACCAAACTCAACCACAAGATCAAAATACAAAAGATCCAAATATCTAACATCAAAAACCAAATCATTTACCAATAATCTTTTAGAGGCTGGAGGCGGAGAGCGAGCTGGGCTGCTGGATCGAGACCGCTGGTGCTGGAGCTGGAGACGGACGGGGCTGCTGGTGCTGGAGCTAGAGGCGGAGAGCTACTCTACCAAAAATCTTTTAGAGGCTGGAGGCGGACTGGCGGAGAGCTACTCTGGATGGAGAAATGAGAAGAATGTTACGTTAGGTTAGGGTTGCAAAACTTGTAATTAGGATTTTTTTTTTTTTTTAAAACTTGACAGGGCGGGTTCGGGGCGGGGTGACCCGAGACGGGGCAACACTCCCCGCCCCGCCCCGCCCCATCAACCCATCGGGGCGGGGCGGGGAAAACTGCCATCCCTAGCATTAAGAGCTTTAATTTTTTTGTAAATTTGAATATAAAATATTTGGTTCTCTATTTTAGAGCCTTAAATCACATTATGACACATTGAATTTTGAAATTTTGATTTTCAGGTAGCAAGAATTCTTTTGTTTGTCTACTTTTTCTACCACATGTTCATCCATTTTGATCAGGTGAGTGATTGTTCGTTCTCTGATTAATTCCATGAGCTAGACCTGTAATATAGACTAGGGCTTGCTTTTCCAACTCTTAAATTTAAAAGATTTGTATACATTTTTGGACCTCCAAAAGATTCTAATTTGACAAATTACCAAGCTTGGTGTCCTGGTCGAATTAAGATTACCATCAGCTCTTATTTATTTTTTTAATTTCAACAATCCACCATAGTTCGGAATTTCTGTCATCTATTAAATATTTTGATATGACACGTTACATGGACCCTGTACTTGTGACATATGGATGTGTGTCCAAGTGCATTCAGTTTTCACAAACATCTACACTTCCATACACAAAATGCTTAAAATAGAAAGATCCGTCTTTCACCCCTGCCAACTATGAAGTGTTCAACATGGGCGCTTGAATGTACGAATTGAAGAATCTATTTGATATAAGCGTCAATGTAACAAAGTATTTGACAACACTGCACAAGAGTTTTAGACTTTTTTTTTTCCTTAACATACCCTGTAGTGCCGAGTCTTACCTTATCAAACATGCTATAAGTGTCCAATGTCTCCCTAGTCTCTCTCTTTATCTCTTTTGAACTACCATATACGAAGAGCAAGTGTGCGCCAAGCCTCTTGAAGCCACAAAAGCAGCTTAACTATTGAAGTGCAACAAGACACACAGAACCAATAACTTCGTCAGGACAAATATATTGCTCTTTAATTTCGGATCATAACGATCAACTCTTTTGTTCGTCTATTTATTTATTTTTTCTTTCAGGTGAAGGAAGTGTACCCCTTGGGCTTCTACAGCTTGCTTACTGTATCCCCGGTGTTGTCATTAATGAACATATTCTGGTTTTGGAAAATCGCAAAAGGCTTGGTAAAAACCTTGAAGAAGGCAGGGCACAATGAGTAGTAGAGTCATAGTACTTAGTAGAATAACTGCTTTTGGATTTCACATCAAGGTACATTAATTCTTTGTCACACTTCTAATTCATCACTGACAAGTATAATGTGGTAAGATATGCTTGTTGATTATTATTTGGCTCAGCTTGGTATTTAAACTTATTATTGGTTGCCGTATGGTTGTATGAATTCAGGTTATGAGAAATGTCTAAACCAAACAAAACCACTTTATTAATGAAAAAGTAGTGGTTGGGTTGGGGGGGAGGGGGAGCTTGTGCTATTTTCATGTTTCTGGATTCAATCTTTGGCCTCAATCTGATGAAGGAAGATGCAACCACTTATGTAGCTATAGGAGAAGCACAATCAAAGTCTTTTATCACCTAGAATCACATTTGAGAATCTACTTCTTTATTGTTCAATGACCTTGCCAAACATGAAATCATGTAATTGTAGCTTTTGGATGATAAGTTACGAAAAATTGGGTTACTACCATGGAGAGAGTTTGTGGGTACATGATGTAGGAACAACCACATGACGAATGAATTGTCCAAATGGTCACTGAACTTTGTAAAAGTTTTTCAAGGGGTCATTGAATTTTAAAAATCAACTAAATGATTACTGAACTTTGCAAAAGGTTTCTACGGAGCCACTGAACTTTAAAAATCACATAAATATTCACTAAACTTTGCAAAAAGTTTCCCAGGGATCACTGGTTTTGCAAAGTTTGGTGACCATTTAGATGATTTTTAAAATTTAGTGACCCCATAAAATTTTTTTGCAAAGTTCAGTGATCATTTAGGTGATTTTTAAAGTTCAGCGACCCGTTGAAAACTTTTTACAAAGTTTAATGACCATTTGGACAATTCACTCGCCACATGGCAGTTTCAAAAGGGTAGTTCTATTAATGTGATTGTAAGAATTCGCATGATCGCATCAAAGCAAGCACGTGTTTTAGAATGACCATCGTTGAATATGGGACTACTTGATCCATTATGAGTTGTGGTTAACCGTGGTTCTAGAAGGATTAATTGGACGATTCAACATTTTTTTTTTTTTTTCCATAAATAAGTTGAACTATGTTGTGAAGTTATATTCATTGAGTGTGTTTAGTTTACTAACTAGTTTTGAAGGTGAGTTTTCTCCCATAACGAACTTGTTCATATCCATCAGTGTGAGGAACGTCGATAAAATAAGATATGAGATCGGGAAACATATATCAAAGAAAAATGCCAATATAATGCCCACAATTCCCCATGCAGTTTTGTATTTTCCATTCTCTTTCAATGTTTCTTTTTTGAGTAATGGTACTTGTACATAATAGTGTACAGATTGATGATGTGAATAACATTAACTGATTTCATTTCATTATCTCTCTCTCTCTCTCTCTCCCCCCCCCCCCCCCTCCCCCATCATCAATTTGTACACAATTATGTACAAATATCATTCTTCTTCTTTTTTTGTTCCTACAGGCTGACATTTAATCCTATGACTTCCATCAAATTCCAAAATTTTGCAGCGGTTTAATGTCTAAACAACTTTGATTGCTTCCTTCAGCATATGAGGTTTTAATGGCAGAAATTAAAACCTTCTCTATAACTTCCGGGAATATGCACTGGGGAATATATTCACACCACTATTTGTTACAAATTATATTTTAACTATAATGATGGTCCTCAATTTTGATCACTTTTGCATGGCATAGCATTATTATAATTAACCATCAATTAATTAGCACAACTAAGAGTGACAATGGGCTAAATCGATCAATTCTGCTGTTATACACTCGAGCTTGGCTCATGTCCACGGATAATGCTTGGTTCGACACTTTGACTTGTGTGGACATGAGCCGAGCACAAGTTGCCTCATTTTTTTTTATTTAAAAACTAATAATATAAAGCCAGGAGTAAGTAAAAAACAAGTTGACTGACGAGTTTAAGATGAGCTGACTCGTGAAGAAGTTTTCAAGCTCGGCTTGACATATAGGTCGTCTTAATGGGAGTCTGAGCAGAGATGAGGGATGAGTGACTCGACCCATTTGCCACCTCTAGACACATGATCTCTTATGATGATATCTATTCAAATATTCCATTGATGTGCATAGAAATGACGCAAATATTTTGTCAACTTTTTATGTTTGTTACCCTGCTAATGAATATTTCGGAGAAAATTGTCATAAAAAGTGATGTACAGATTAATAAAGTTGAGGATACATTAGCATGAAACTACACAAGAGTCGAGGAGATTCATTACAATTAAAATATGACGTAATCAACAAAAACTGTGTTGTGAATATAATTACCAAAATGTACTATAGGTTTTGCACTACTTCCCGACAGGATTGGCTGGGCCGGTCCATTATACATATAAAGGGTTCTACCTTAACTATAGGATATGTAAGTGCTCATACTTTGGCCATCCATAGTCATTATTAAGAGGCAAGCTTTGGTAGCATTTGCTGGATTGAATTACAAACTTCATATTTCCACCACTTCAAATAACGAGCTCCACGATATAATACTTGGTGGTGTCATTGTATGATTGGAGAAGTATCTGAAAGTTATGCGAAAGAGGAGAAGAAAAATGATGGAAACACCATCTTAATGGTGGTTAAATAAATAAAGGAAAAATTGCAGTAGCGGTCCCCAACCCTTTAATTTTTAGTGAATTTTACCTTAACCTTCAATTTGAAACAATTTTGACCAGAATAAGGAGGGTAAAATTGTAACTTGATAATTATCATATTAAATAAATTGAACCAAAAAAATCAGGAAAAAATAAAAAAAATTAGAAAAAGAAATTAAAAAAGGGTTGTCTTCTTCAACCTCCCCACCCCAATTCATGCCGTCCAACCCTTCTTTTCAACCACCAACACCGCCACCTATCACTAGTACCACCGCTAGAAGACCAATCACACACCACTATCAGCAACATCTCCTTTTAACGCCCATTGCCAAAAATCCAATTATAAACCCATCGTCCTTACACTGAATCAGTTTTTACTGGCTATTGTAAAATTATATTACAAAACTGAACAAATTTCTCCAAAACCTCAGGATCTTTCACCAATTTTTTATTGCCCATGGCTACAATAAGCAATAATAAAAGCCTAGCATCGATTGAGACTAAGAACTTGCCGTTTCCTTCGTAAATAAAATCGGCTTTGAAGCTAGAATGAAGATTTTTTTTTTGGTGTGATTTCCAGCTTCAAAATTATTATGATCAACCGATCAATTTACAAAAATGTTGAGGCATTGTTTTTGGTTTTGGGCGTAGGTTTTATGGTGGAGGTGGGTGTTCATTGTGCAGCTCTTGCGCAATGGTTGGGTGGGGTTTTTGGTGTATGTTTGATGGTGTTGGTTGTTCATTGAGCAGGTCTTGCGCAATGTGGGATGGGGTTGGTGGTTGTAGTGGCAGTTGGTTCTGGGTGGCTGTGGCTGATCGATAGGAGGTGGTGTCGACATTGATGGTTGTTGTGGGGATGGTGCTAGGGTAGTGGTGGAAGTGGGGTGTTTGGTAGAGATAACATTTTTTTATTAATTTTTTGGGATTAAATTACAATTTTACCCTTTTTATTTTGGTCAAAATTTACTTTTTTTGGTTAACTAACGATCAAATAGATAGAAACTGTCCATTTGGACATCTGCTGCATATTTTTAAAAGGTTAGGAACCTTCACTGGCACAAATTAAATATTAGGGTAAAGTCTGCAAAAAAGTGAAAGGTTAGGGACCGCTGTTACATTTTTCTCATATATAAATGTCCCTCTTTCCCATGCAAAACGTTATATGTTCAAATCTTGACATAACCTCTTATGAAAATTTTAGGTGTACAAGTAGAATTATCCTTGATGAAAAATGAATGAGGCTGACACATCAAATGAGGTATTGAAGACAAAATTTGAATGAATAAATATATTCCCATTCAACGATCTTAAGCTTTTAGATATAACATTTCAACATCACCTTTACTCAGATGTGAACAATTGCTCAAGTTGACGTATAAATCATAACTGAAGTTCGAGCATTATTCAATTACTAAACTCTTGTTTGGTAGAGATTAAAATCAAATTTTTAGCATTTTTTTTAAAAGTTGATGAAATGTGTGGTTAAAAAGTTATGGGTCCTATGAAACTTGTGATTAAAATTAATTGTCGACTTTAATTTAGATTTTAATAAGATTTTTTTAGCAGTGCCAAACATGGGGATAAATGTGTGAAGAAAAATTAAATGGTGAATAACTAATAATGAAACAAATACCACAAGATTAAGAAGGCAATATTTGACTAGAATTTAGAGCTGCTGTTCAACTGATTTCCTCAAAATGGAATAGTCATGAGCAATCAAAAGGCATGTTCATGTAAATGTATAGAGTAAAAGGTTCTCCTACGAATTTCTTTAAGATATTGAACAGACTTACTCAAATGAATCAATTAAAGTTACACAAGCTCAATGTAAGCCATTGGTGCATTGTCTCCTCGCCTTGGTAGAGTTCTAATTATCCTTGTATATCCTCCATTTTTGTCCCCATATCTCTCTTTGACCTCTGCAAACAATGCATGCACACATGGCCGGAGCCAAAGCGTATCCAATGCGGGCAGATGCCCGCACTGGACTTTTGGGCAGAATTAATTTTATTATTATTATTATTATTTTTTAAAATTTGGTTTAACCCACTTCCCTGTCGAGCCCAAAAAAAGAAGCCCAATTAGACCCATTTTCTCAATATTCAATTGACCCAAACCCAGTCATTCATTTGAATCAATCCAACCTTTTGTCTATGAGTGAGAGACTTCGTCCTTGTTGCGGCGTCGCAGTTCTAGTTCGCATAGAGTATGGAAACTCGTGAGAAACAAGTGTAATATATAAATTATGTCGTTTTTAGTATTGTCGTACAATTGTTTTATTTTTTTATCGTCATTAAATCCATGACATAATCTCGGCATTCGGCGTTGAAAAAATTTTGCCCGCACTGAACTAAAAGCCTGGCTCCGCCCGTGCATGCACAATCTCCTTTTCATAGATAAAGCCGAGAGCTTGCCTTCTTTTACATAGAGAACCATCCTTTGCCAGAGTGACCATTTTGTCTACATACTTTCTCATTGCACTGGCCGTTGCTCTTATGGTCTTTAGGCGGCCATGCTTCAGGAGTTGAGTTGACAGACCACGCAGAAGAGCTTGACGCTAGTCAGGGGGCCTATTAAGTTTTGGCACCCTCTTCCCATGGCTCATGGGAAAGAATCGTCCTCCATTGTCAATCACACTAAAACAATGCTCAAAACTGGTTGAATCTGCAAGACACATTGCCATAATATTTTGTGAGAAAGAAAGGAGCAGGGAGGCGGGCGCCATGGCGCCCAAGAGAAAGAAAAGAGCAGGGATGGCGCCCAAGAGAAAGAAAGGAGCAAGGAGGCGGGTGCCATGGCCCCATGAGTGGGCGCTATGGTGCCCAAGTTTCTGCACGAACTTGGTGCCATGGCTCCCGACTCAGCTATATATATAGCTGTTTTTTCCTTTCATTGTAGATCCGATTTTAGAGAGAAAAATAGAAGAGAGGGCTTGGAGAGAATTTAACAAGTAAGAGGTTATTTTTCTTGGGTATAAATTCAAAGCTATTTTTTCTTTCTTGGGGATTAACTTGAGGCTTGTTCAAGTAATCCAAATCCATTGTTCTTCATTTATATTGAAAATCATTTCTTCCCCAATTTCTTATCTTTGAAGTGGTTTGGGATTTTTCACATTGCAAGTTATCTTTCTTGGGCAATCTTGGGAATTGTTTTTCCCCAACAATTTGGTATCAGAGCTTCTTCTTAAATTAGGGTGGTTAAGCTCCGATTTTTGGTGGGTGGCTTGAACTTTGTTGTGCACACAAGATGTTTGTGAAAATTCCCAAATGAACTTTGCTGGTTTATTTTCGGTAAACAAGTAGATAAATCATGTCTACTAGAGGAACGGTGAAGATTAGGAAGTATGAGATAGAGAAATTCAATGGGAAGAATGACTTTTCGTATTGGAGAATGCAAATGAAAAATTTGTTAATTTCTCAAAAGTTGCACAAGGTATTGGCGAGAAAGGAGAATAAGCACATAGATATGTTTGACGAGAATTGGGAAGAGCTAGATCTTGAGGCACGAGCGTCTATCATTCTATGCCTTGAAAGAGATGTTGCTTTCTTGGTTTATGGTGAGGAAACGGCGGCGGATGTGTAGACAAAGTTGGAGGCGAACTTCATGACGAAGACTCTAACAAACCGGATCTATTTGAAGTCCAAATTGTATACTTGCAAGATGGATGAAGGTACACCAATCCGAGAGTACGTCAACAAGTTTGATAGGTGTATATCGGACTTGAAGGACATTGATGTGAAAGTAGATGATGAGGATCAAGCACTTCTACTACTTCTTTCATTGCCAAAGTCTTACGAGAACCTAGTACAAACATTGATGCTTGTGGGTGGTAAACTTGTGATGGAGGACACTAGAACGTCACTTCTAGCGGATGATCTTCGAAAGATTGCAATTAATGGCATGTCTACCATTGGTAACAAGGAGCAAGCTCAAGGATTATTTGTAAGAGGTAGAAGCAATGTGCGATCAAAGGGTAAGAGAGAAAAATCTAGATCGAGGTCTAGACCTCTTGCAGAAAGGCCTTGTTTCAAATGCAGCGAACTTGGGCATTTCAAGGTGAATTGTACTAACAAAAAGGGTTGGAAGAAGAACAATAAGAACAACAACAACGGGAAGGTGTAAGTCAAGCAAGAGGTTAGCTATGTCTCGAAAGGAGGGGAAAGCGATGAGTGCTACACCATCACTTGTGATGAAGAAATCTCCGGTAAGTGGATTCTTGACTCTGGATGCTCTTACCATATGTGTCCAAATAGGAAGTAGTTTACTAAATATAGAAGGACTGATGGTGGAACCGTGTTGATGGGTAAAACCATTCCTGAAAAATGGTGGGGCTCGGTTCAATTAGAATCAAGATGTGTGATGGAGTGGTTAGAACATTGATGGATGTTAGACATGTTCTTAATTTGCGGAAGAACCTTATCTCTGTTGGTGCTTTAGACTCCGGTGGTTGCAAGATTGTAACATGGAATGGAGTAAAGAAGGTTGTTCGTGGTTCTTTGATTGTGATGAAGGATATCCACGAAGGCAATCTCTATGCTCTTTAGGGTACTACAGTTACAGAAGATGTAGCGATTGGAACAAGTGGAAGTGGTGGAGACCCATGTGAGTGCACTCGGCTATGGCATAGGAGGCTTGGGCATATGTCTGAAAAGGGGCTCGATCTGCTAGTCAAGAAAGGTTTGCTAAAGAACTTGAAGAAGCCTTGCATGGATTTTTGCGAGCATTGCGTGTACGGTAAAGCACACTGAATTCAGTTCCAGCCAAGGAAAAATAGAAGCAGAGATATTCTAGACTATGTGCACACGGATGTATGGGGTCCGGCTTCTGTCACTTCCAAAGGCGGTTCCAGGTATTTTGTCACATTTCTTGATGATTATTCTAGATATGCTTGGATTTATTTTTTGAAGCATAAGAATGAGGTATTCGATACTTTCAAGAAGTGGAAAGCAATGGTTGAAAACAGAACATGAAAGAAATTGAAGACACTGCCATTTGATAATGGTACTGAGTATACAGATGGTGCTTTCAAGGAGTTCTGTGGTAAGGAAGGCATTGTGAGACACTGGACAGTTAGGAATACACCACAACAGAATGGGATCGCAGAAAGACTGAATCGCACATTTCGAGAGAAATCGATGTGTATGCAATCCTATGTTGGTTTGGGCAGAGAATGGTGGGCAGAGTCGATTGCAAATACTTGCTACATAGTGAACCGATCTCCACATTCAAAGTTAGATGGAGATCTACCTTACAGGGTATTGACAGGAGAACATGCAGGTTATGAGAAACTCAGAATATTCGGATGCACATCCTACCATCACGTCAACGAGGGAAAGTTTGATGTAAGGGTCTAGAAAGCTATATTCTTGGGGTATGCGGCAGGTGTAAAAGGCTATCGCCTATGGTGTGTAGAGGATTCTAAGTTCATAATCAGCAGAGATGTTACTTTTGATGAGAACTCCATGATAGCTTCGTTGAAAGCTACAGTGCCCGGTGGTGATGATGTTGAGACTACAAAGTCTCAAGTTGTTGACATAGAACATAGAGATCAACCTGGTTCTAGTCATGTTCAAGAGGAGCATCATGCAGACACTCTAGATGAGAGTGATGATGAGTTTGAACAAGAGGCGATTCAGCAAGAGAATGTACAGGCACAGCAACAACAGCACCTTGCAAATAACTTGGCTTCCTCTAGGCCATGGCGTACTCACAAGCAAGTTCTAAAGTTGGGGTCAGACGAGCCTTTGAGGCACTCTCGGTGGAGGATGATGAGCCTGCCTCTTTCAAGGAAGCTATTTTAAACAACAATAGTGAGAGTTGGTTAGCAGCGATGGAAGAAGAGATGGAATCACTTCACAAGAACCAAACATGGGAGGTTATCCCATTGCCCATAGGTAAGAAAGCTATTGGTTGCAAGTGGTTGTACAAAAAGAAAGAGGATCCTACCAAGCTCGGTGGTACAAGATTCAAAGCAAGGTTAGTGGCTAAGGGGTTTGCACAAAGAGAGGGAGTTGACTACAATGAGATCTTTTCTCCGGTGGTCAAGCATACTTTCATTCGGGGTGCTATTGAGTATTGTTGCTCATCATGATCTTGAGCTGGAACAACTCGATGTCAAAACCACCTTCTTGCACGGGGACTTGGATGAGAAAATCTATATGCACCAACCTAAGTGCTACAAGGTTGAGGATAAAGAACGTCAGGTATGTCGCTTGAGAAAATCACTATATGGATTGAAACAATCTCCTCGGCAGTGGTACAAGCGATTTGACTCCTTCATGCTAAAGCATGATTTCTCCAGAAGTGAGTATGATTGTTGTGTTTATATTCGAAAACTTCGGGGAGGTAACTATATCTATCTTCTTTTGTGTGTGGATGACATGCTTATCGCTTCGAAAAGCAAGGTGGAGATAGATAGGTTGAAATCTCAACTTGGTAAAGAGTTTGAGATGAAGGATATGGGGGCTGCTAGGAAAATACTGGGTATGGAGATTAGAAGAGAGAGGACGAACCGACGAATGTTCTTGAGTCAGAAAGGTTAAATTGAGTGGGTTATCGCTAGGTTCGGGTTGCAAGGTACAAAGTGGGTGGTGACTCCATTGGCTCCACATTTCAGGCTCTCTGGTAAGCAATCTCCTACTACAGCGAAAGAAAAGGTACTCATGGATCGTGCACCTTATGCTAGTGCAGTTGGCAGTTTGATGTATGTCATGGTGTGTACACGCCCAGATATTTTAGAGGCGGTTAGTGTGGTCAGTAGATTCATGGCGAATCCGGGGAAGGCACACTGGGAAGCTGTGAAGTGGATCCTGAGGTACTTAAAAGGTACCGCGGATACGGGTTTATGTTTTGGTGGAGATGTATGTCATATAAGTGGGTTTGTGGACTTGAATTATGCAGGTGATCTAGATAGACGACGATCTACTACTGGATATGTGTTTTGCATACATGATGCCCCAGTTAGTTGGCGATCAATGTTACAGGCTACAGTGGCTCTTTCTACTACAGAGGCCGAGTATATGGCCATGGCAGAGGGAGTAAAGGAAGCATTGTGGTTGTGGGGTCTTCTAGATGATTTGGGGATTGAGCAGGATTGTGTGGACTTGTGGTGTGATAGCCAAAGTGCAATTCATTTGACTAAGAATCAGGTTCATCATGCTCGAACCAAGCATATCGACGTCAAGTATCATTTTGTGCATGATGTCATAGAAGAAGGTGATATTTCTCTCTTGAAGGTACACACAAATGAGAACCCAACAGACATGTTAACCAAAGTGGTAACGGGTAGCAAGTCTTAGTATTGCTTGGACTTGCTTCACATTAGTCTGTGCTGATATGCTAGAGTGGGCACAACCCTTCAGGGCGGGATTGAAATGAGGTGAAGAGTATATGAAGGTGGAGGTGAACTACGGAGGCTTGATCCCTAGTTTTGGGTACGTAGGCAACCATGGTTTGAATGGTGCAGCCGAGTTTGGCACTTGCTGCTTCTTCTTGTGTTTGTCCAAAATTTGAGGTCTATCAAATGATGTACGAGGTGGAGAATTGTGAGAAAGAAAGGAGTAGGGAGGCGGGCGCCATGGTGCCCAAGTTTCTGCTCGAACTTGGCGCCCGACTCAGCTATATATATAGCTGTTTTTTCCCTTCATTGTAGATCCGATTTTAGAGAGAAAAATAGAAGAGAGGGCTTGGAGAGAATTTAACAAGTAAAGGTTGTTTTTCTTGGGTATAAATTCAAAGCTATTTTTTCTTTCTTGGGGATTAACTTGAGGCTTGATCAAGTAATCCAAATCCATTGTTCTTCATTTATATTGAAAATCATTTCTTCCCCAATTTCTTATCTTTGAAGTGGCTTGGATTTTTCAAATTGCAAGTTATCTTTCTTGGGAAATCTTGGGAATTGTTTTTCCCCAACACATTTAATCTTACGGATCACTATTACGAAGGAAGACCACCCGAGCATATTTGGTATAGAGTATTGAATGCCGCTGACAGCATAATGAACAAGAGTTAGCTTCTTTTTCTTCCCTAATAATATATATATATATATAATGTTATCCAATTCTCCGTATCAAACATGTTGAAAAAGTACTACTATACAATTCTCCCCAGAAAACATATTATAAAAGTACTTACATTCTAACAATGTTACAGTATTCAATCTTAAATCTCCTCGTTTTCATATTTTAAACAAATGTAACAATAGAAGTTTTGCAAAGTTGATTAAGAATTGGGTTTGTACTTGAATTCAATTTGAAGTTACGAGGTCAAGCAGATGGGTAACTGAAGGCATGGGCTTGTGCACATCGTATATATGTGCATGCTCTATCTAAAGGCCATCTCGCTTCCCAGTAACCTCTTTTGAAATTCAATCTCCCACCAATGAACCAGAGAGATCCATGGCCTAGCTTCTCAATGGGGCGAGGATAGGTAGAAGCAAGCACTACAAAGGAAAAGTTCCCTTTCCAAATTCGTAGTCCCAACTACAAACCCTAGAGGTCTGTCTTTCTGATTGCAAGGATTTCAAATTCTGTAGTCCATCGAAACAACCACAATATGAACCATTCCATCTTACCACATTTCCCACAGTAATTTTCTTAAGAACACTGTTTCCACAGTAAGATTCTATCTCGTTCTGTTATCAGCATAGAAGTCAAAACGCATTCCTTTAAATATACGCTTGAATCAATTATGTCATTTGAGAATGAGTATTGAATACAATGCACATATTTTCACAGCAACAAAAAGATGAAAATGGCAACTAATAAGAACCATAACCATATATGTGGAGAAATTATGGCACAATGATGATAGACTGGTTCATTTCAGTAGCTGGGCTTGTGGGCTGGGTTCTCCATTGATAATTCATGTTGTCCATTATCTTGGCACAAATGTGTTGCTGAAAACACGATTTTTTGAAGAAGAACGGATGCTTCAGATCTTGCCAAGTGTTCTCTTCTACACCGTTGGATGAAGGGCTTCTAGTGGCTTCGATATTTAATCGACCCTAGGGTTTCTGATTGAGAGACTCATCAGATTTCTCTCTGCCTCTCGAACTCCCTCCGTGGCTCCTTGTGTTCTCTCTACTGCACTCTTTCATTTTAGCCCATTTATGATGAAAAATCACCGACCTTTTATAGATCTTGAATGATTGATGTATAGGCTTTGATCCTTCATTCTTGAGTGAATGTTGTAATGATTTGTCAGGCTTATTTTGGGGAAATCTTGCGTGACTTCTATTGAGTGCCAAGAGATCTATACTGGACCGTTCGGTTTTGATGATTTCAGTGATATAGTGATTTTCTTCCAATTTGACGGAAGCTCAAAAGGGGATTAGGAATGAAGTTCCGAACCTCTTGTCTTAGGGTGAAAATCCTGGGTTCTTCTTTATGTTTTCTGCTATTACTCTTTATTTTCAGTTTTTTATGGTTTATTACCTTCGGTATTTTTGTTGATTAAGTGGGCTGTCTTTTGTGAACTTCTTGTTACAATATCCACAAGAAACATGAATAATATAAGCATACAGATCCAGGCGATTCTTATAAAGCATCTTTAGTATATGAAAGGGGAATTGGACCCTGTTGCAATAAGCACGCCAACCGAAAATTTAATTAAAAATATCATCAATTACCACCGCATAATGATACCAAATAAGAAGCACAAAGGCAACGCAACAGCAGGAAGACCAACCATCAAAAGGTCTGAAATCTCATTACACATGACGAGTCATGTATCAATCACACTATATTTTTGATAGTACAAATACAAAATCAAATCACACACAGACATTCATTAACAAATGTGATATACGCCCACGTAAATGTGGAACAGAATTGAAAAAAAAATGTACCTTGTAATGAGAGCGAGAGAAGGGGATAAATGGGGGCGAGACCCACAAAAGAGTTAAGAAGTCTTGAGCTGGGTTTTGGCCTGGAAAGCTTGAAACGAGAAGACTAGGACCCAATTGAGAAATAAACTGAAGAAGAAGGGGTGAATTGAAGGGAGGGCTGATCTCAGAGATGACTTATTCCATGTCGAAGTGGTAGCACAAGACATTTTTGCACTTTCTCGCTCTGCTCTTTGTGATCTTGCATATGGCTATGGAGTGGAGAGGAGAGGAAATGGTGGCATATAGCAACAAAAAACATACAATTTTTCAAAATGGCCGTTGACTACTGTTTAAAAAAAAAAAATCAAAAATTTGTCAAAATCTTAAAAACATTGAAAACCCAAAATTGCCCCTGACATTTTCACTCTCAAACCGACGTCTGGAGAAAGAAGAGGAAGAAAAAACATGGAAATCGACAAGTTTTTCTTGGGAGGTGACCGATCGGCCACCATTAGAAACGAAGAAAGTAAGTTTTGCATAATTTTTCCCTCATTAATCTATGTTAAAGGTTTATTTTGTTGAAAATAGTGGAAGAAATCTTTATAGAATATGTAAAATTGGTAAAAACTAAGTTTTTTTAAGGTTTGGTGGCCGGAGATCGTTGGAAATGGCGATCTACGGGCAGAGAGACGACCTCTGCAAGAGGAAAAAGACGGTTGTGCCGTCTGTTAAGACAGCCCAGGCCATCTGTTTGTTATTGTTGTTAAATTATCTTTAAATAATTATTTAATTATTAATTAAATGATAAAAAAAATATAAATAATGAATAAATGTTAATAATCAAAATAAGCAATTAAAATTTAATTACAGATTAATTGAAAGAAATTTCTAACCTTTTAAATAAATAATTAAATATTTACCTTTGCTTGTTCAATAAATAATTTAAATAATCAAATAATTTCAATGAACAATTGAAATGAAAAACCATTGGAATAAATAATTAATTTCTCACAAAAATAAATAATGAACATTTAAATAATAATTAAATGATTATCTAAATGATAAATAAATAAATTTTATTAATCAAAATACGCAATTAAAATTTAATTGATACACATTTCTAACATTTGAATTAAATAATTACGTTTGTTTGTTCAATAAATAATTTAAATAATCTTTCCATATAAGTAATTAAATCAAATAATTTAAATGAACAATTGAAACAAATAATGAAAATCAATTTGAATAAATAATTAATTGAAATGCACAAAAATAAATAATGAACATTTAAATAATAATTACATGATTATTTAAATGATAAATGAGTAAATGTAAATATTGAAAATATTAATTAAAGTTTAATTGAAATAAATTTCTAACATTTGAAATGAATAATTAAATATTTACCTTTGCTTGTTCAATAAATACTTTAAATAATCGATTCATATAAGTAATTAAATCAAATAATTTAAATGAACAATTGAAACAAATAAATAAAAAATAATTGGAATAAATAATTAATTGAAACGCACAAAAATAAATAATGAACATTTAAATAATAATTAAATAATTATTTAAATGATAATTGAATAAATGTTAATAATCAAAATATTAATTAATGTTTAATTGAAATAAATTTCTAACATTTCAAATGAATAATTAAATATTTGCCTTTGCTTGTTCAATAAATAATGTAAATAATTGATCAATATAAGTAATTAAATCAAATAATTTAAATGAACAATTAAAACAATTAAATGAAAAATAATTGGATAAAAATAATCAAAATAAGTAATTAAAATGTAGATAAACAATTGAAATAAATAGCTAACATTTAAAATAAATAATTAAATATTCGCTTAATAATTAAAATAAATATTGAATAAACAACTAAAGAAAAATATAACAAATAATTACATATTTACGTTTAAATGTTCAATAAATAATTTAAATAAAATAATTAAATATTCAATTATAATAAATAATTAAAATTAAGCATTCAATAAAAAATTAAAATAAATGTTAAATAAACAAATAAACAATCGGAATAAATAATTTCGATAAAAAATTGAAATAAATAATTAACATTTAAATAAAAATAAATTTAAATAAGTAAGAAATACAAATTTTCAAAATAATTTATATGTAATTAAATATAAATAATCAAATTTAATTAAATAAACAATTGAAATAAATTTCTAACATGGATTAAAATAAACTGTGAAATAAATAATTTTATGAAAATTAGTTTTTCCATTTTTTATAAGTTGTTGTGTGTAATTTTTAATATTTTCTTTATTATCTGTTATTTCGTGCGTATATTACTTACAGTTCAGTTAGTTGAATTTTGTGACATTATGTTTCAAATGTTGTAACATTTGAAATTTTGCAGGATGGATGACCGTTTGGACGCAGCCTTGAGACATGTTCCTAGAAAAGTTACGTCGAACGGTAACTTTACTAGCTTCACAGTAGTGTTGAATTCACTGGACGAGGAGCACGCGTAGATATTACGTCGATCCTGCCTATGACCCCTGTATTCACTGCGATCTAAACAGTTCTCTGGACAGTTGATCGATTCATTACTGTGTTAGTTACTTAATCCAGTTGACGGAGATGCCCTCCACTTTGATCTTGGGGGCAATGTTGCTACATTTTCTATATTCGAGTTTGCCCTCATCACTGGATTGAGATGTATGGGCGAAGAGGTAGCGAGGGCCAGTATTTCGATAGACAAGAGGTTGCCGAATGATTATTTTAATGGGCACACGACAGTGACATTGGCGCAGTTAGGAGATGCATTCAGGGGATGCGACCAGATGTCCGACAAGTTGAAGTTGGGGATGTTGTTTATACTAGAGAGCGTACTGAGGTGTCATCACAGGAAGAAATCGATTAACGTTTTTCATTTGCAAGTTGTTGATGACATCGATACGTTCAACAGCTATCCGTTGGGGGAGGGGGGAGATGCTTTTACGATACTTTACATGTCTTTAGGAGGGGGCATTCAATGCCAGGTCGGAGCGTAAGTACGATCTATATGTCTTGCCGTTAGCTTTGCAGGTAAATGTTTAACATAATGCATAATGCGTTATCCATTTTTTTATTAAATTGTACATATAATAATCGTAGTTGTTGTAGATATGGGTCTACAAGACTATTCCCATCCTGGCTGGTCGGTATGCGAGGAGAGGGGATACATGCATCCCTCGGATGCACCACTGGCGAGGACGAGACAAGCCCCTTGCAAAACAGCAATCAGTTATCCTAAACGATCCTCATGTACGTATTATATATTTGCGCTTTCTGTTGTATGTCATTTTCGAAGCTGGATACATGGTCAGTAATTCGATGAAATGTCAATATGTCAGGTTGAAGTTCTCATTGAGCTGACACCATCGATCGAGAAGGAGGATCAGACGGGGTATGTTGACTCGTTGTGGGCATTGGATGATGCATTAGCTTCATATCTCGATGACCGATAGATATGGAGTTGGAAATGGAGGATCAGGCCCCGATGCATTAGCTTCAACATTCCTGGCTGACTCATATTGAACACTGAATTCATACGTGCCGTTGATATTGAGTACCAGACGTTGCAAGCTATGGGTAGCGAGTACACGGTGCCTACATACATGATGGAGTGGGTCATAGGGATGTGGCTGTGGGAGGGTTGTACACATCTGTACATTCCGGTATGTGTCAATCATCACTACATTGCTGTGGAGATTGTATTTGCTGACTCGACTATGTATGTGTATGACCCCGATCATTCATTCCTGACACAAGGTCAGCTCGAGCAAAATTTGGAGTCGGTGTCTGTGATCGTCCCCATGCTGGCTAGACAAGTGAACATTACTGTGCAGGATATACTAGCCATCGTGCGGGACACGAAGACGGCGAGACAGCAAATATCGTAAGTGTTTATTATTTTATTTTTGTAATTTACAACTTACGTTATAGTTAGTTATAGTTAGACAGTGATGTGCTAATACAATATTTTGTAATTGTAGGGGTGATTGCGGCATATTCGCTATCAAATATATAGAATTTTTGAGTGTAGCACAGAAGGTTGATGCAATCAACCAGGTGTGGATACAAAATTAGAGAAATAAATTAGTTTGTGATTTATTTGAATTTAATGGTGATCCGTAGATATTGAGCTGTGTTTCTTTAAAATAACTGTACATATTGTAACGTTTAAATATTATATATTTCATTCATTCATTCATAATTATGAAATAATTGTAAAACATATATTATTTTTGTAATATTTAATTTTTTTAGTTTATGTGTTTATTTAAATGTTTCATGACGTATTTATAATATTTGGGTATATTGTGGAGAAGACACTGAGCTTTAAAAAAGGATTAACTTCAAATATTACGTAACTAATTAATGAAATATTAAAATAAAAAAACTAAATCTAATAATTAACATAAATAATTAACATTAAGAATATGCGTGAATAATTACTATCAATGTTATAAATAATATTACATAAATTTCAATTATACATCTGTTATGTTGTCATGCAGAGAGATCTGACTTGTACAAAATCTTCTAGTATGTCCTGTTGCACCGCACCTGCCGCACTTACGAGGCCGGGGAAATTCTCTGATCGATGGTATTCTAGACGTACGTGTACGTCCAGGAGTACGTGGACCGACTGTTGGTGGCAACAAGTTATTCAATGAGAGAATGAGATCAGGAACTTCTCACTCGGCTTCATTTGGTACAGGAAATATGGTTAGGCATATGCTGCTTTCCAAGAACTAGTCGTGTAAAAAGTACTGCATAAGGTGCGCGGTGGAAGTACTCTATACATAGCCACTGCTACTGCATGTGTGCACAAAAAACTCTCAAACTGAAACTGTCTACACGTGCACGTGTTATCATTCAAGTCGACGATGTATCTGAAATTACGTGCACATCTCGCGGGGAAGCAAAACTGATCCAGTGATTCTACATATACCTTCCTTGCCACCTCTAGAGTCTTGAAGAGTTTATCTTCCTGAGTCGGGGTTAGCACACTTGTGCAACTCTGTGATTCCTCACGACGATCATAAAACCACTATTGTAGCTTGTCATGAATGTTCTCAAGCATTGAAAAATTGGTAACTCTCGATCCTTCTTAAATAAGGCATTGAGCGACTCCGCATTGTTTGACGTCATCATGTTGTATCGACGTCCTGAAAAATGTGATCGTGCCCAATGTTTGATTCCCATCTCTGTCACATACTCCCATGCATTATAGGATTTACTTTCGATTTCAACCATGAACTTTTCAAACTCTTGAAAACTGTAAGCCTCTGCAGCTCTCCTAAACAACGTAACGATGCCCTTGCCTCGATACTTGGTTTTCAGATTTCCTTGTATATGGTACATACAATAACCATGATGTGCCTCGGCGAAGACTTCGACGATACCGTAAATTATTGACTGCCCTCGGTCGGTTACGAATGCAAGGTTCTCGACATCCCCAATTACTTCCCTCAACTTCGTGAAAAACCAACGCATTGCCAAATCATTTTCTCCGTCAACTATGCCGAATGCAAGAGGGTAAATTTGGATGTTAGCATCTTGACATGTTGCAATAATCAACTTGCCCCCGTATTTCGTCTTGAAGGTTGTACCGTCGACTAGAATTAAGGGTCACATTGCGTTTCGAAATACTTGAAGCGATTATCGTCATCCTTCTCAATAAAAAATGTCGATTCAATATTAATTCTTCCCATGTTATAGCAAAACTTGACCAATTAAATAAAAAATAATCATAATTTAAATAATTAAATAAACATTATTAAAAAACTGAAAAATTAACAATTGAATTAAATAATTAATTACACATTAGATAAAGAATCGATAAATAATTAAATAAACAATTGAAAATAATACCTTTAGCATATCTATATCCTCGGTCGAACTCATCAAGTCCTCCAACGCACATTTTTTGACCTTCCAAGCCTTCTGATAGCTCATGACCACCCCATACTCTCAAAAAACGTCATTAATAATGTCCGAAGGTCTGTAGATTGTTCGTGGGTCCTGAAAATTGTGCATTACTTCTCGACCAATGAACCATGATCGGGCATGCCTGTGATCATTTCGACGAATACCCACTTCGCAAGTATGTTCCCGTGCATACTTACGAACCACAAAGAACTCATTCGTGTCCATTTTCGTTGATCGCAAATGCCAAAGGCAACTGTCGTCAACGTAGACAATTGTGTAAGTCGACTTGTTTGATTTCTTCACTTTAAACTCAAAATTGTGTTTCAAAGCAATCCGGTAAACAGCTTCCTGCAAATCTTTCTTTGTGTCAAGCAGTTGCTCGACATACAAATCTTCATCATCGGGGACTATACGCGAACAATTAGAGGACCGTGCACTCGGTCCAGCTTGTGAGCTCCCACTTGACGCATGTCTTAAACGGGATAAAGCAATCAAATTCTCATTTGTAAAGTCATTATCTCTTTCGTTGTCTTGAATTACCGAGCAAATTTCGTGTGTAACAGTGAGATCATGGTGAGGAGCAACTATCTCTGGAATAGCTACAGCATCATTACGCACTATTTCCAATGTGTCCCAAAACTCATTCACATTACGATCCCCTCCATCGAAATCTTCCTGTTCACTCTCAGGGACATTCTTCTTCATCAAAGTTACGCAAATAGGAATCGCACGTTTCTGGTTCATTTCAATTAAAACCTTTATTTCAGCTTCAGAAGTAACCGTTATAGGTGGAATTGTAATGGATGTATTCTCGCCCATTAGAAATCCCAATTCCATGGCGTACTCAGAGGGATCGACTTTCAACAAATTCTGTATCTCATTGAACGTTTCTGTATATGATGTACTGGATGTTATTACAATTGCAATACAATCATGTCTTTCACTTGTCCATTTTCACACCCATTGATCATTGTCATTATTTTCAAATTCACTAAAGTAACAAATCGTAATTACGAGAATAAAAGGACAAAAATAAATATGACACAAGGAGGAAAAAAAAGACGTGTAACAGCCTGCCCAGACACGTTTTTGGCCGGCTGTCTTCTACATTTTGCATCTAAACAAATGAATTTTTTTCCTCGTTTTTGCTAAAAAAATTATACATACATTTAAGACTATAATATTTCATTTTTCTAAAATTATACGTTGAAATAAAATTTAAATATTCAAACAATGTACTAATTTAACTAAAATAAAATTGAACATACGTATTTATACTTACCAATTTCAATTACCGACTGTGAATAATATTTTTTTGTTAAGCCTTTGATAATTTTTTGAGATTTCAATGTTCAAGCGGATGGAAGAGGAAATTTCTTTTTAACTGTGTCGGAAAATATGATAAGGAAAGTGATTTCGTTTTGAGATTTAAGTGGGATTGTTTGTATTTATTAATTTTTTAAAGAGTGTATTATTGTCTTTGGGCAAATGATATGTTTTTGTAATTAGAATACATAATAAAGGCAAAAATGACATTTATTCTTCAAAAGTCCCTTTTGGTGAATGGCAAAAAAAAGTTGGTTAATATGAAAATTTGGTGTTTTGACTTGGCTATTCTAAAAAGTACCCCCTGAGAGGATAGATGGGTTGGGTTTTGTGCCTTTTTCATGGATAATTAATATTATGCCCCTATATTTGCTACGAGTTCGTTTTAACCGCAAAGAATCTAAATCTCTACTATGAACCCCTAAGAGTTATAAATAATTTTTCCATGTCTAAAAAGCCTTCTTTCGTCACCCACAAACGTCAAAGTTTCATGTTGATCACTCATCTTCTTTTGTTCCAAAATTGTCACTCAAATTCAATTTTTATTTTAATTAAGCCATGTCATCCATTTTCTATCCATGAAGCTTAATGAAATGAACAATACTAATGTTATCGAGCACCACCATTGCTATACCAATCTAGTTGGGGCTAATAGAATTGGTGTTGAATTCATTTATTTAGATCTATTATGTAATGTCACTTAAATTGGTGGTGTAAAAATCTGATATTAAGAACATCAATCTAAATGATAACATATATTAAATGATCATGTCTCTTAATATCTAAATGAATACATCTTTTAACGTCAATATATACGGCCACTGACGAAAAATCAAATGTGAGTAAGCGTGCAATTGATTTGCCAAGATGCATGTGTGTTAATGCACTGCTTTTCTTCTTAGCTAGGAAAGAGTGGTTTTTTTGTTAATTTCAAATTCACAAAAAGGGCACATGTAGAAATTAGGATTATTGATGTAACCTAGGCATAAGAAACAAACAAGATCAACATCCAACAAACTCGTTGAATATGAAAAATACCTATAAAAAATCATAAGAATGTCTAATAGAGTGCATGTACATTCATAGTTCGGACATTGAAATTGAACACTTGCCAAAAAAAAAAAAAAGTGTTGGATAAAATGAAAAGGCATTTTCATCCTCGGAAGACAAGGAAAAAAAAAAAAAAAAAAAAAAGTGTTGGATAAAATGAAAAGGCATTTTCATCCTCGTTCTAAGTTGTTTCCTTAGATCTAGACTTTATTACTTTGTTCACATAGTTTTTCTAAAAATGTTTATTTAAATAGTCTAGGGGTGGGTATTTTTTCTCAAAATCGGCGGAATCAGACCAGAACCATATAGAATCGGTCAGATCGACTCCGATTCGTTTAATTAATGGGTTGATTTGAGACCATGTGTCGAAAATCAATTGACTCTTGTCTGGTTTTTGGTACTACTTTAAGAACTAATAATTGATTTGTTTCTCTTGCATCAAAATGTACTAGATCTTTGAACACTAGATTTCAACATTATTTCACGTCAAAATTTCATTTTTCATATCTTTCTTATTCTTTCATTTGAAGCAAAACCCAACGTTTAATCAAAATTAAATCTAATCCACTTTAAATACAACAATAAATGCACATGACAGTAAAAATTTTGACATTAAAAAATAAACATTAAAATTAATCAAGTTATGTAAAAGTTTCTCATTCATTCCAACATCAAAAGATTTAGCTTATTTATATGCATATAAATAGTACAAAATAGAGAAAATTGAAAAATACATTCAAATGTATAGAAAATAAGAGAGGAAATACAAGACTATAAATAAAACCCGTCCCTTGGCTTGATTCTTTAAGATTGATATCACTTGGTCTTTTTTTCCCAAAAATTTCCCACTTTTGCTCGATTTTTCTTTCCCTTTTGTTGCCTCTTTACTTTTTTCCCTAGGGTTAGAATGACGTGTAGAGAATCCCTAAAATTGGCAGAAAAATAGTATATATATGCAAAAAAATAAAAATAAAAAAAGGGGTCCCTATGAAAATTACAAAAATGGCCCCTTAATTTTCTGTTTAAAACAAATCGATCCTAGTCGAAATGGCTGGCGCGTGTGAGCTACCAGGAAGAAAAACTCTCGGTCAATGTTTGGCTCAGTTTGTGCACAGGGGGGCAAATTGGGATCCAATATTGAGGCTTCAGTCCTCCAGCATTTGCGCATTGATCCCTCAACTTTTGATCTTATACATTTTGGTCTTCAAATTTTGACTTTTATTTCAATTATGCCTCCATAAATTACATCAAATTCTTTAACTTTTGAAACCTGTGCAATATGGTCCCCAATTTTATGTTTTTGTAAGCTTTTTGTCATTTTTGTCATCCTTTTCCTGGTTCTCTTTCAATTCAGGATTTTCAACATATAAAGACAAAAAATAAGTCGTTGTGAGTCGGAATTCACTCTTTTAATCAATAATAAACTCATTTAGGTATCCAATAAGTGAGTAAAAACACACTTATCAAATACCTCCAAAACTTAAATTCTAACTCGTCCCCAACAAGATTATCAACTAGCATAATTACAAAAATGGGATAAAGATTAACAATATTAGATAATTTCCCAAAATTTCTATGAGGGTAGGATTGTATAATCAATTCATAAACATGCCTCCAAATAATGTTAGCAAAAGCAAATCGAGCTTATCTAATATTTGATCGGTGTATGTGTACATAGTCTCTTTTAATCATCACCTAGGCCCCCAAAAAATTGTCAAGAAGAAACAAAATTTCAAATTGGGGCCAACGGAACCCTTAGTGGTTATTGCTTTCCTTTTTCCACTCGTTAGATTCACATCCCCAAATATGTACTTCTTTTTCTTATCGAGATGTTAATATATAGTTTGCTCTCAAATCACTCATTTCTTTTCCCTCTTTAATTTAGTAGGGTCTTATCAACAATGTCAACTATCTAGTCATGTGGTGATTCTCCCCAAAATTGAGCGCTTCAATATTTAAGCTTATACTAAGTAATTCAAACCACTGATTATCTAAGCCCATCCCTCCACATAAATTACAAATGCACAATTTTTGGATAATTTTTCCATTATAGGTCATGATTGATCTCATTCTATTAAACTTTCTCTAAATCCACATAATCAGCTTTAAGTCAATAACTCCTTGATTTTCAAAGACCAAATGATATTGAGTTTTGAGATATCTCAATGAACTTAATAATTCGAGTAAAAAAGGCTACGGAACACATCAAGAATTAATGAGTACAATGCATCTTTGAGCAACAAACATTATAGAGTATTGATCTCTAATATATGATTATCACCTAGTTTATACTTGTTGATCAAAGACACTCTACACAAATATATTCAACATGCATAGAATCAACATATTTTCAATACTTTTTCTTTACCGGCTCGACTATCTCCAAACTTATATCACAATAAAGTTAAGTGATAGAGTATGTAGGTTGATAAAAAAAAATTATTCACACAACTCACAACTTAGTTCTGGGGATGTCAAAGAGGCCGAGTTGCACATGGGCGGCTCGGGTTCGTTAAATGACGAGCCCAAGCCCGAGCCCGAGCCCGAGCCCGAGCCGAGTAGGAAGTTCAATCCCATGAGCGGCTCATGGGCCGTGTGTCCACGAGCCAAAGTTTACGAGCCCACGAGGCGTGGGCTTGTAAAAAAATGTGCAAATTTACAAAAAAAAATAAATAAATAAAAAATAAATAAAATAAATAAATAACTAAATCACGAGCTCACAAGCGGCTCGTGAGCTCACGAGTTCATGGGCGAGCGCTCTGAGCAACGAGACGAGCTTGAGCTCGGCTCGTTTTTCATGAGCTCAGGCTCAACTCATTTTTCATGAGCCCGAGCTGAGCTCATGGGTTAAAGGGTCAAGCTGTGCTATTGCCATCCCTACTTAGTTCTACCAATTCACAAATCTCTTCATCAATCAATAGTTCCAACCTTAAACAATAATTGGTCATGACTATTGTGCTCAAAGTAATTTAAGATCATGCATGGATAAGCAAATTTTTCAAAAAAAAAAAAAAAAAAAAAAAAACACAAGATTTAAATTAAAAAAAAAAGCCTAGGTTATGAATATATAACAATTTTAAATATCAAAACTTCCTTAGTCGGTAAGGCTATCTGACATGTCACATACAATTACCACAAAGTAAATCATCACACCAAACTTGAATTACACATTATCCTTAATGTGTAAAAGAACAAAATAAAAGTGAGGAGGATGTTAACAAAGTTTCTCCGGTTGAATGTTTGTATGTTTGTTTAAGGTTGCTTATGATGGACTTGGACTTTTGACCTTGCACAAAAGTTTACCCCTTAACTTGTTGAGAGCCATAGGCAGCTAGGACTTCAAAAAATGACCAACAAAAATTGATAACTAATCAATTAAAAACATGAAAATAAATAAAATGATTAAGACTAAAAAAACTGGTTTATCCCAATAAGTGCATTCTTAAAGTCTCTAGCTCGACTTTGAGGCATTTTGCATCATGAACATCTCTATATATATTTGGGGGGGGGGGGGGGGTTCATTTATTTTCCAAAACTCTTCATTATCCTTTTTTATATAATATGACTTGCTTATTTCATCTGATTCAAATCCAACTATGTAGACTTTCACTTCCTCATCGAGCTTTGGAAGAATATATGTTATTTTTATCCTTGTTGATTGCTACATCTTCGTTTGGTTCATTTGTGATTAACTTTTCATTCAATTTAAACTCTTCGCCGATAGTTGATATCTCCTCGGATTAAATGATTGATCAGGAATCTAAATACACGAGCAAAGACAAGTTTTTCCTATAAGCTCTTTCAATGGATTATACCTCTACCTTTGACATTCGTCCCAGTACATGTCATCTTTCATAGGCATGTTGCTTTCATTCATCTTGACAAGTTCATGATAATATTTTGCAATTATCTTTTTGTACAACAATGAAGAACCATCTCCCACAAGTATAATGTCATCATATCAATCGTTAGGCACATAATCTCTCGCGAGTGCATAACTCTCATCAAATTTATCAAGTGCTTATTTTCGACATCTTAAGTATTGCATAAACCAAAGAAGTTTTGACATTGAAGTATCATTACATGAATACAAGCATTGCATAGTACAATACATCATATAACAAATTTCACAACTTGGATATCCATAATTCATGTAGAGATTAGTCATTGCAAAAAAATTGATACTTTACTGTAGTGGTAAAAATTAATCCACTAGTCCTAGAGGCCCAAGCCATAAAATAATCAAATCGCGCAATCCTTGGCCTAAATCATTATAGTGATTGATCTGAATACGTGGTCCAAGACCCACATGTCAATTCAAAACCTCCAACAATTTATGTTTAAGATAAATCAAGCTATGGTTTGTCCAGATCCAGTAAGAGTTATCTGTAAACAACTTTGGTATCTCAACCGAATAGATCAGATAAGATTTAGCTCTAACCAACCACAAAATCTTGGAGAATCCTTGCCAATCTCGCCTAGAGGGTTATCCCATTCCTATAAATTTCATGGTTAGTTAAACGTTCAGGTATCCCAATTTACTCTACTGTAAGTTATTCCTTCTTTCTTTTCATGTAGCAATTATACAATTTTTGACGAGTTTTACTGACTTGGCCGTCGGAGGATTTTCGATCGGCACCACACTGGTGTCGTCTTAAGATTTTTTATGTTTATTTTTCTTCGTTCTTTTTTTTTTTTTGAGTTCTGTAGGATTGCTGATGGCTTACTTGATCCGATTTTCTCGATTGTAGAATCTACCATTTACAATTTGGTGCCCACCCTAAGGCCCTAGCAATTATTCTTACAAACGGGGCTCTTACTATTATTATTCACCAATCATCATCGCCATGTCAGGAACTTTTGAAATCCATCGTATGGACTGCTTCACTGATTATACTTCAGATGAAATGGCTTGTCAAAAAATAGAACTAATGATCCATCAGGAGGTGGAAGTAATAATACAGCAGGAAGCAACTCAAGTCATGCTACCACTTTGCCAAACCCTACACCGTTGGTCGGTCCTGTCCATCCGATCACTATTGCGCTAACAATTGTCGAGCTAGCCCATCCAATCTAGCCAGTCCAGTCGACAGTTGTTTAGTAGAGTGTTGTCTATCCTGCCTTCATAGACTCTCAACCTATCGCTCCATCCAGGAAAGTCATTGCATAGCTAGCACAACTTATCGAGCTGACAAACCAGAATTCATAAAAATTGGAAAGGCTAGAAGCGGAAAATGTTGCCATCCGCATGGATAATTGAGACCTTCAAGAAAGAACGAAATCATTGGTATCTGATTCAACTTTGGTTCATCCGTCACAATTAACTACTTAACCAAGATGGACTTAGGACCATTGGTTCAATTGTCTAATTTGCCACATCACTTAACGAAGGGTTAGAAGATGCACAATCGCAGCTTAATAATGGATAGGATCCAAAGTTCGTACAAAAGTTAGTGGCGATCAAAGCTATGGCCAATGTATCTAAGGGATGCCAACACCTATCAAAAGAGTGCAACCAGTTGTTTCACCGACCCTCTCTTTGTTGATGAAATTGCCCTAGTGGAAATGCCCAAAAAGTCTAACTTTCCTAACATGAAGCTCTATGATGGGACGACCAATCCAATCGATCATATAGCTCAACACAGACAGAGAATGTACCTTTGCTATACCAATAGACCTTCGAGAGGCTTGTATGTGTAAGGGGTTTGGCTCCAATCTTGTGGAGCCGACCCTACAGTGGTATACGAACCTTCCTAATAATTCTATATTGTCATTCGCACAACTAACTAATATTTTTGTTGAACAGTTTGCAAGTAGCGAAAAACTTGAGAAACAATTTGACAATCTCTATCATATAGTGCAGAGAGAAAATGAAAATGAAACACTGTGGGAATTTATTGGACGATTCAACTTGGAGAAAGTTTCTGTTCCTAGCTGCAACCAACAAACTGTTGTTTCTGCTTTTTGAATGGGGCTCCTCCCAGACACTGTTTGTATAAAGAATTAACCAAATATTTGTGCAGTACGATGGAAGATGTCTAGGTAAATCTTGGGCTCAAATTAAATGGAAAAGAGAATGATGCCAACTATAATTTCACTAGACGCCAACCCCCCGAGAAGAGTCGCGATGACAAAACGGGGTGGAGAAACAACCCGCTAATACTTATCCCTTTCAGATAGGAGAGACACCAAGCGCAGAGAGCTACCCAGATCAATTGACCATCCTTCAGTAAGAACAAATGTTGAAGTCCCTGAAGACAACCTCTCTATTAAGGAGGCAGAACTAATTGCGATGCTAAAGGGGATAGGCATCATAGTAAATTGGCCTAAAAAGATGAGAAACTCTAATCACCAATGATATAAAAGGAAGTGTGAGTTTCATGTTGACCATGGCCACCACACAGATGATTGCATCGCCCTAATGTTGGAAGTGGCAGATCTATTGAAACAGGGACGTCTCACGAAACTTTTGACCGATAAAGGAAAAGAGAACGTTGCCAGACAACAACAACAACCGCATGGTAAGCAAGGCTTTGAATCAACGATTGCACCAACACATGATAGAACTATTAAATTTATCACTGATAGGTCAAAAGTTAGTGGGATAACAAGGACAGTGGTACAAAGGCACGCACGTCGAGTAATTCATCTTTGATAGAGTCTAAACCAAGTAAAGGAGTTAGGCTCACCACAGATCACTAGCTTTACTACCTTTAAGACTATTCAACCCACACCATGACGCTTTTGTCATATCTTTGAATATCACCAACTGTTTGACCAAGCGCATCTTGATAGATAATGGCAGTAGTGCAAATATGCTTTTCTTAGAAACTTTTAAGGCTATGGAAATTTCAGAAGAAAACATAACACATCGAACCATAGTGCTAATTGTTTTCAGTAATGAACAAAAGAATACTCTAGGCGAGATTGTTTTGCCTATTTATACAGAAGAAATTATTGTCCATACATGTTTCTCGTAATGGATAGTCCTTCAGCGTATAATGTTATCTTGAAAAGGCCCTGGATCTATGAAATGAAAGCTGTATTGTCGACGTTTCATCAGGTACTCCATTTTCCAACCAAATGGGAAAATAAGAGAGATTCTAGATGACCAAAGGGATTTTAGAGAGTGTAACTAGAATTCACCCCGCTCTGACCAATTGCTTTTATAGCAATTACAGTAATTTCAATCGATGATCCCAACCCATTCGGATGTAAAAGAGCTAGATGAAGTACAAATCCACCCCCACTTTTTAGAACACAAAACTCAAGTGGGCGCAAGGCTAGAACTAGAGCTCAGGCATCGCCTTATCATGTTTCTTATGGAACACTATCACTGTTTCGCTTGGTCCCACATAGAGATGATTGGTGTTGAGCGAAAGATAATGACGCATAAATTAAATGTTGATCCCCATTACATTTCGATCAAACAGAAGCGAAGAAGATTCGGGCTCGAACGAAATCTCATCATCAATGAAGAAGTCCAAAAACTCTTAAAAACTGGTTCCACACGAGAAGTCTACTATCCAGACTGGCTAGGTAATGTCGTCATAGTGAAAAATATGAACAATAAGTGGAGAGTCTGCATCGATTTCACAGACTTGAACAAGACATGTCCAAATGATAGCTTTCCTCTTCCACATATCATTATCATGGTCGACTCGACAGCTAGATATGAGCTTCTAAACTTTATGGATGCTTTTTTTGGATACAACTAGATACTGATACACCTAACTGACCAAGAGAAAACTGCATTCGCGACGGAGTGAGGCACATTCTGCTACAAGGTCATGCCATTTGGTCTAAAAAATGCTGGGGTGATATATCAACGGCTAGTGAATCGCATGTTTGTTGATCCAATCAATTGTTAACATTTCGTCTTCAACTTACATTAAGAAAGTTCAAAGGCTTACTAGAAGACTTGCAGCTCTTAACAGGTTCATCTCCCGATCTTTAGAGAAATGCTAGAAATTCTATAACATATTAAGGAAAATAAAAATTTTGAATGGACTTCAGCATGCGAAGAAACGCTTCAGCAACTCGAACAATACTTAACTTCACCGCCACTCTTGTCGAAATCGAAAGATGGAGAACAACTCTAAATGTACTTGGCAGTATCGATGATGACTGTCAGTGCAATCTTGATTTGTAATTAAGAAGAAAAGCAACTCCCTATATACTATATCAACAAGGCATTACTGGATACAGAAACCCACTATAGCCAACTGAAAAAATTAGCCTTATCACTTGTTAGTTCAACTTGAAAGCTAAGGCCTTACTACCAGAGCCATTCATTAGTAGTCGTGACAGCATTCCCGTGAAAACAAATACTCTAAAAACCTGAGTTGTCCTAACGACTAACCAAATGGGCCATTGAATTAAGCGACTATGATATTTTATTTGCACCTAGCACTGCCATAAAATCTCAGGTACTGGCAGATTTTCTCGCTAATTTTGTACCTAACTCTCAGGTCTTAGCCTAAAAAGAACTTCTTTGCTTGATGGACGGACCGACGATAGGCATTTGGATGCTTCAGATAGATGGGTCGAGCAACATCAATGGTACAGGACTTAGCATTTCTTAATGTCGTTAAAAAGGGATCAGATAGAGCAGGAGGTCATGTGTGAATTTAAGGCAACTAACAATGAGGTCTTATAAAGCACTCATTGTCGAACTAGTCTAAGTGAAGGAGATAGAAGTACTCGAATAAATGTTTGCAGCAATTCTGAACTCATTGTAAACCAAATCCAGGGCACCTTCATTGCCAAAGAAGCAAGGATGACGTCTTAACTAGAGTTAGTCGAACGGCGCTATAGAGAGTTTAATGAGTTCCATATCACTCAAGTTCAATAGAGTGAAAGCATCCAAGCGAACACAAGCCAGCCTTGGAGCAATTATGAATATGAAACAGAGTCAGGTCATCCCGGTAGTTTACTTGCAATGGTCGACAATTCAAAAACTAGGTGAGATCAAAAGTTTCCATTTAATGGAAGCACAATCCTGGATGACATTGATCGTTAGATAACTTCAAAATGACGAGTTGCCATCGGACAATAATGAAGCTCGACGAATTAAGGCTAAGGCTACTAGATTTTGCATTACAGATGGTAAGTTGTATGGAAGATTTTTCTTGGGACCCTATTTCCTATACATCACCAATGCTAAGGTCGAATATGTCTTGGCCAAACTTTATGAAAGGGAATGTAGCAATTACTCAGGAGCCGAAGTTTGGCACATCGTGCACTTGCCTTTAGGTATTATTGGCTAACGATGCAGGCCGACTTTATTAATCACGTTAAAAAATGTGACTGATGCTAATGATTCGCCAATGTCTCCCACTTTCTACCAGAATAGTTCAACCCCATTCTTTTACCTTGGCCATTCATGAAATGGGGGATGGACATTTTTGAAAAACTTCTCGCTGCTCCAGGACAACAAGTCTTCATGCTAGCAATCACGGACTATTTCATGAAATAGATTGAAATCGAGGCACTCACATGTACGTGGTAGAGATGTTATCCAATTTATTTGGAAAAATGTGATATACAGGTTTGGAGCTCCAAAAGAAATAGTCACCGATAATGGATCACAATAAGCAACGGGTTTCAAAATTTTTGCAAAGAGTGGAACATCAAGCCGAACTTCTCCACTCTGTGGTATCCCCAAGCAAACGGTTAGGCTGAATTTTCCAACAAGACTATTATGAAGACACTAAAGAAAAGACTATCTGAGGCTAAAGGGAAATGGGCAGACGAGTTACCTAGAGTCCATTGATCCTATCGCACCACTATTCGAATACCTACCGTCTCTCATCAGCTTACAGCATAGAAGCAATCATACTAGTAGAAATAGACACTCTAACATTTGATATGAATGGACAACCGACGAGTAGAATCAAGTCAAATTGTGCCATGAATTAGATCTAGTAGATGAACGAAGAGAAAAAACTTTGGTTCATACAATCGCATACCAACAAAAATTTGCCCATCATTTCTATCGACAAATGAGAATCAAAACCATTAGAAAAGGTGAGCGGGTTCTACAAAGAGTACTCCAGACCACCAAAGAAGTTGGGATGGGAAAGCTTGCAACAAATTGGGAAGGACCGTACCTAATCATAAAGGTCGTCGGGCAAGGAGCCTATATGCTATGAATCACAGACAGTAGAGATATCACCAACAGCTGAAATGCCATCCACCTTTGCAAATATTATTTTTAAGTCTTCTAAACTTTTTTCAGTTTTTGGCATTTTCATTTTCATTCAAAATTTGTACCGACTTAAGCATCGAAGAGCTAATGACAGAATGCCATAGGTGGTCCTAACCTTATATGTTTTCAGGAGAATCGATGAAAAAATGTTGGACGATCTAGATGAAACTGAATTGAGCATGTCATCTCTCCATCATAGGATATCTTCATTATTCATTCACTTATTTTTTTAATTTTCCTTTCTAAATTTTTTACCAACGTCGAGGTCAACTCTAACTTAAGTATCAGAGAGCAGATGACATTAACTTATCTTTGTCCTCAAGAGATTCACCAAGAGGGCAAAAATGTATCATTTATCGAAAGTCAGACTTTCCTCATCATCGGTGATTCGAAAATCCTTAAACTTGGAGAGGAAGATCCTGTATAGATATAAAAAAATATTTGGAATGCAGACGCTTGTTGGTAAAGATAAGCACATAAATTCAATCAAGCCATCATGATAAAAAAGACCACGTGATTGCCTTCAAATCATTTGGACGAAGAAGAACATACAATTGCTTTCATACCGTATGGGCAAGAGCTGCACTACCACACTACCATCACCATCAAGCCAATCCAAACACTCATCTATCTTCAGAACAACCAATAACATTATCTAAAAAATTGGTTGGACTGTATTGATCGAGTCCTTTGTAAAAATACCTTGATGAGTCTAATTTACCTTTAAAATTGAGAAGTAAGCTCAATTTCTGTTCCAATATTATGATTGTATATTCGTGTACTACTAATAAAATTCTAAGTTTAATATTTCATAAGTCTACACATTATATAATTCAGAAAGGCATGAGTTTAAACACATTCATACGAATACTTACACATAAGCCCGAAAGAAAATAACGACTGAAGAGCACACATGGTAAATGTGCATCCAAAGGGATCTATTCCGGCCCATCATCAGTATTCCAAATTCCATCGACAGACGAAGCCCCAACTTCGTGTTGCTCTATCATATTCGACATACCAAGCATTTGGCACAACTCAGTATAATCGGCAATTGCTTTATCTACGTCCCAACTGGCATGTCTACCTTTCTTATAATCATTCATAAGATCTAAACCCGTCCATCATTAGTATTCCCAATTTCATCACTAAACGAAACCTCAAATTTGTGTTGCTCCTTTATCATATTTTGTATACCAAGCATTTGGCTCAACTCAGTATGATTGGCAATCGCTTTGTCTACGTCCCAGCTGGCATGTCCACCTTTCTTACAATCATTCATAAGGAAAGCTCTAGTGGCTATCTCAACTTCTAGTTGGTAATTTTCCAAATGATCCTCCAGAGAAGCAATCTAATCCCTAAAGATTTTTTCAAGTTTGTAAGCTCCTCATCCAACACAAGCTTTTTGCTAACCATCTCGGCTAGCTCATCCAGTGCCTTCCTAGTAGCCAAGTTAGCATCTTTCTTCCCTACCCTCAGACTTTCATTTTCTACACGTAATGAAGTATTCACATCCTACAATGAACAACAGCTTCATTTTTTTTGAAAGATAGCTCATTATAGTCCTTGAAATTAATAGAATGAGTTCATGTCAACAATTGAGTTACCCATAAAGAAGTATACAAAAATATTGTATCTGAAAAATCTAAGCTATCGTGCTTTCGGCTGGCATTAATCGACCAAGTTGTTGATAGCGTATCGATCTTCAGAAAAAGAGCTTTGCCAAATGCCACCATCCCTGGGTTAGAAAATATAGATGAGTCTGATGGAAAGATAAGCACGATTGAATCATCATCTACCAACAATGGCCCCGAAGAGCATTTTCAGATCGACCTGGAGGGAGCAATGGTCAGCTAGTGTTGTATAAGGAGAAATCTTCCTAGACTTCTCCTTCACCTTTCTCCTCTCCAAAGTGTCAAGCAAAGATCCTACCACTCTTGACATGATTCGATCTGCAATCTCACGATCGATTGAGTTAAGCGGACCGCTCGAGGGAAGGTTACTATCGATAACTTTCATACCTCTCTTTGCCATTATACTAGGGATCTTATGTCTTGGAAAATCAGAAAGAATACCTCTTGGTTCTGTCGAAGTATGATCCCACAAGCTACTGGAAGAAAGGACTTCTGAAGATAGAAGGAACTGATAATCTTTCTGATCCTTGGGTATCGCTTAGATCTTAGAAATGCATTCTTTTTATAGACAAGCCTTTGATGGTCAATGTGTTGAGGTGAAGACCTATAAGAAAGTGAAATAAAAGTTTCAAATCAGTAAAGAGCGTCAAAAGTAAGTGATCTGCAAAACTCATCGCGTGACCACGCTGAAAGGAAACGATAATTCTCCGATCAAACTAAGCCGCCTGACGCAAGGAAATAAGACCCTTTCCAACCTTTATCTCCAGAAGAAAGACCAACTATCAATTGATTGATATTTTTCTTTCATTTAAGGAAAATCGGCTTTTTTTATCGTCGTGCTCCCTTATGAAGTAACCATGCAATAGTTTTGGCATGCCAAATGGGATACCATGCCGCTTAGTCAAAAATGAAGAGCTAAAAACAATCACCAAGAATTAGGCATGAGTTGGCTGGGTATAACTTGAAAATACTCCAACACCATCCCTGATGTGATCCAAGAATCAAGCTTGAAGACGGTGAGTTCGAGTCGAGATTCGTCGATTATTGAATGCGGACCGATGACGCGATCGAGAGCAAAGCAAGTGAAACAAGCGATGAGATTGCTCATTCAAGTAACCATTGATGGGATGATGTTCGGGACTCAAAATGGGACAAGTTTCGTGTTCAGGTCGAAAGCCGAATCAAAGTGGATCAACTCAATACAAGCGGACGAAGACGGAGGCCAAAGTAACAACCATACGGCCGCATGGTTTTAAAGTGGTGAGGCCGCACAGACCCATGTAGGTTTTCCTCGAGGGGCGACAGTTTCTTCCATACGACCGCATGGAAATTTACCATGCGGCCGCATGGCACAAAAATCCAACAGAATTTTCCTTTTTCACGAATTTTCTTATTTTGTTAGAATTTGATGTCAATTAGACTTCTTTCCATATTTTGACGATTTCGCACGATTTTAGCTAGGACTTTAGCTTTAGTATAAATACTTTCTCCATTACATTGTAAGAGACTTTCTTTTGACAATTATTATTAAATTCAAGAGAGGTTTTCGCTTTCTTCCAAATTTTTTTCTTTGAACAATAATTTAGAACTTATCAAGGATAATTCCTTATGGCGTTCAACACCGGATCGTGGTTTCTTCAATTTGTAAGCAAGGGGTCCATTGTATCACCGTTATCTTTGTGTTCTTTGTTCCATCTTGTTAGGTTCAAATCCAAACTGGTTACAATTGGCATTCTTGGGTTCTGCATCAATCTAGTTGTGGGTTTTGTAGTCTAAGTTGCTACGAGGTTCGCATCAATCCCAACCACGTGAGGAATCAAAAATTAAAAGCCATTCTTAAATGGAAACTCATAGAAAAACATCCAATCTAGGGCATGTTGGGAATCTACTTAAACGTGCACAACGGAAATTAATACAGATTGCAATTCCCACTAAGGATCCCTCGATCTAATCTTTCATTCCAACGATCTTGATTCGCTACCCACAAGTGTCTAATTGTCTAGCCTCCAACTAAAATCCACACAGAGAACAAGATTGTAGGTACCAGGGCTTTCTCCTCTTGTACTAACAAGAATGAATTCTTTACAGATTTTGAACACCCTAGTCATATTTATATAAGCCCAAATGGTTTGACTGACCCGATCCAATATTTAATTAACTCATTTAATTAAATCCGATCTGTGAATTAATTAATCCAATTAACTAATTCGGGCCTATAAAGAAGCAACCCAATTAATTAATTTATCCAACGCTTGTTAAATTAACTAATTGATAAATTATAATCTTCTATTTCTCTTTTTATGTGCGACCCATCAGGTTCCCTATCATGATAGCTAACAACATGAAATATAATATTGATCTAATCAAAATCGATAAATTAAAACACCCGTTTAATTTATCACTAAATTACATTCGCCGTCTCTGATTGACATCTAACAATGTGTCAGGATAATACGTGTGACGAAAAATATCACATGGTATGAAAAAATCAACCTTGTTTGTTTACCGTAAAACGATAATATCTTCATCAATATGATCTGATTAATTACGAGATATGGAAGTGTATCAATCTCGATTATCGATCATATTAAGTCAATATAAGTCGAAAACTCCTTTTCGACTTCTGAGTACACCTTGGCTAAGGATTTTGCTCGACTTAATTGAATGAAATGCAGATCATAATTTCTTACTATCTAAGAGTGATGAATCTTCTATTAGTCATTTACAACCTTCATACGATTCTTGACATACCTGATCAATGTCGTATTAGCGGCCCTGGGCAGAGCAACTTCCAACACCGTCAAAGTATGACTGTCCTCATACAAGGCACTCTGACGACCTCAAGTCAAATGATCAATTCTACTACCAAACGTTAGAGATTAAATTATTGACACTCAGATAGTTATCCATGTAGAATCTCTCGACGAGTCTCCAATATTTTATTCTATAACAAAATATCCATGTGTTCATTTAAGTGTCACCACACTTTAACTTGTGAGATCAGCTACTTACTTCACAAGTAAAAAATGTCATAAGTGATGGTCTATACGTAATAATGATATCCGTATCTCGTTATTACTTATGACCATGAATAATTTAAGATTCAATCATATGGAATTTGTATCTCATAATCACAACTCATTGTGATTAACTAATTACTAAGATTTGAATCTACGGACTCCATTATTTAATTCAATTGAATATTAATTAATTAAATAATAGATTTGCCATAAATCGTATCAAGTTTATACTAAAAGCATTTATATCCAAAGTGGATTGGACCTAGGACATAACACTTATAGGACATTCCATGAAACTCGTTCATGGGGTCGTGGTAGACGAAGTTTAACAGATGTGGGAATATTATAGGCATCTCAGACCGTTATGAAGTAATTCTCCTTCAACTTGCTCGGTATATTCTTGTTAAACATGATGTTGCTACCACATGGATAGCTTGTTCATATGAACTATGTCTAGGATGGCTACCGTCAGGACTTTGTCGAATTTACCACACGAAAGTCGTGCCGTGTGGTAAATTACCACAATTCTGCACGACTTTCAAGTGATATATATATAAGCTAAAAAAATATATCATTTGGCTTTCGAGTCGTATGACGGCAATCAAGTTGTATCAAACCGAAAACTAACTGAATTACAAGCTAGAAAATCGTACGACTCGACAGCAGTACGTTACTCCCCCCCAAGTGCTGCATGGCTCCTAGTCATGCAGTAATTCCGATAGGATCGCATGGTTCAACAAGTGGGCAATAATCTCCATGACATTTTTGATGATAGGATGATTTTCACACACGACCATATGATCAAATGGTCAACCTTATGATAAAAGCTCATTGTTAACCAAGGGTCTGATCAGCCTCGAGCTTGAATTACTCTTTCATTCGAGTAGAACTCGTATAAAAGAGTAGGGGACAAATTATAGTGGTAAAATTTAATCCACTAGTCCTAGAGGCCCAAGCTATAAAAAATCCAACCGTGTCATCCTTGGCCGAACTAATTATAACGATTGATTTGAATATGCGGTCCAAGACCCACATGTCAATTCAAAACCTCCAATAATTTATCTTCAAGATAAATCATGTTGTGATTTGACCAAATCTGGTAAGGGTTACCTATAAACGGCTTTGGTATCTCAATCGAACAGATCAGATCAGATTTAGCTCCAATGAACATGAAATCTCAGAGAAACCCCGTTAATCCTGCCTAGAAGGTTATCCCACTCCTATAACTTTCGTGGTCAGTCAAGCGTTTAGGTATCCCAGTCTACTCTACTCTAAGTTATTCCTTCTTTCTTTTTATCTAGCATTCATACAATTTTTGACGAGTTTTATTGACCTGACCATTGGATGGTCATCGGTCGGCACTACATCAGTGCCCTTTTAAGATCTTTTACGATCATTCTTCTATGTTTTATTTTTCTTGAGTTCCACAGGATTGCTGGTGGCCTACTTGATCTGATTTTCTTGATTGTAAAATCTACCGTATACATTTATCATCATCAGAATGCATAAATGAATACCAAAATAAAAAAAAAAGATCATACATGTGATATATTGTTTTAGTTGGACAGAGATGCTTACCCAAACCATACTAATTTTTTATCCTTAGACCAAATTTAGTACAATTTGGGGGAGATCCTACTCTTGTAGGAAGATACGAATGTGAATGTGGATTCCTTGTGTGAAAAAGTTTGTGTAAATTTCATTAGATTAACAAGATTAAATTGAGCGAAAGTCTTAAATTGGAGGTCGGTTTGTTTGAATAGGTGTGCGATAAGGGGTATTGCACTAATCAAGGCATATATTTAAATTTTAAAATTGTTCTTTTCGAAGGCTTTTTGACGTAGGGTATTTGAAAACCTGATACCCTAAAATCATCTGACTTGGGAGTCACCTGCTTAAAGCCTGCTACATGGGTCATCTAGAAAGTTTAAGGGCGAGTACAAAAAAATAATAATAAAAAAAGAATGAATCCAAAAAAAAAAAAAAAAAAAAAAAAAAAAAAAAAAAAAGGGCAAAAAAAAAAAAAAAAAAAAAAAAAAAGAAGCAAGTGCATGAAAAAAAAAAGCAAAAGTGCTAAAATGCATTGTTAAGTCCCAACACTTGTTCAAGTGAATTTGATTTTTGATGAAGGATAATTAGCTTAGTTGAGTCCTGGCAGTCGAAGCAATCAAATAATTGGAGGATTCTTGCTTATTGATGCATTGACTTGAAACCAGTAACGTCCGCCTAAATTGGAGAGGATAAGGATAGTAATGAAAAATTTAATTTTAGATCACACGCTGGGATAAGAGTGAAAAATAATAAGTTTGGAGGTATGTGAATCTTACGAGAGATGAAAAGATATATTTGATCATAGATGGTCGAGAATTGGGACAACTTGTGAATTCATTAATGTTTACTTAGTTCTTCACACACGCACGCCGATTTTGCATTGAAAAAGTAGATATTAGGTTGGTATTGTGACTTTGAAACGGTTTGTAGATTTAATGCCGTGATCTCAAATCCTGATGTAAAAAGCTAAATAGTCTAACAAAATATTTTTTGCATGTTTGTGTATTTGTTGTTATTTAAGTTATAGTTTTGTTCGAAGACGAACAAATGTTTAAGTTTGAAGGTATTTGATAAGTGCAATTTGTGCACTTATTTAGACCATTTTATTAAATTTTTATGTCTTCAATTAATAAATTTTTATTTTATTTAGGTTAATTTTCTTTGTGTTTTTAGTGATGGACTATTTCGAAAAGGATGAGGGATTGATTGGCTATTTGATTCAAAGATTGGAGATCAAATTTCACACTTTGAAAGTGGAGGACATGAAGAAAATAATAAATTAAAATGGGCATAAGTTTTGAACTTAAACTTGGATTCAAATTCTTAACAAACTGAAATCCTGTTTTACACAAGAAAGTGGGTTGGTCCAATTAATTTCACCAAGTTGCAAGAAGGGGGCTGGTTGCTATATATATGTTTTAAAAACAGAAAAGTGGGAGCCAACATCGAGAATCCTACAGAAAGAGGACAACTGCTGGTGGAAATTGAAAGGAAAAGAGAATATAAATTGGTGGCTGCTGGAATTGAATAAGAGAGATCAATAATTGTGTGGCCGATTGCAAAATTTATACATACATTAGCAGCTGAATTTACTGATTGGAGAGATAGATTTTATAGAAAAAAAGGGGAAGAGAAAGTGAGAATAAATTGAATAAAGTTGGGTTTGCTTTGGAGGTCAAGCATTGAGGTTTAATTGAAAATATATACACATAGAAACAAAACTGGTGGCTGACAATTGGGGTGCCTTTTTGGAGTCAAACATTGTGTCTGGGAATTGAATTTTTGATAGACAAAGAGACATTAGTGGCTGGAAGGGTGAACTTCAATGCGGCAACCGGCCAAAGTGAAAAAAAATACCTCCAAGCTCGGCCTTTGAAAATAAATCACTTTCTGTTGATTTTCGGTGAAATCCTTCCACTTTTATGTGTTTAATCCCAACATTGTGTTAGGTTAATTCTTCTCATGTATTGGATGGATGACAAAATTGTTTAATTCTTAATTTTAATTCGAGACCTGTATTTTTATTATTATTCTTGTGTTGTGATTCCATTAATATGTCTATTTACATTGTTTTAATATTTGCGTACCATTAGGACAATAAGTTGCTTATTCGTAGTATTGAAAAATTCACAATAGGTAGAACACTATTATTGGGACACACGAGCAATAAATGCTAGGAATAATATTTGCGGTGTGTGCGATCATATGTGATAATTCTAAAGTCAATGCATCTTTGTCATATGAATTCGGACTAGGAATATGATCATCTCGTAGTAACCATAAATTTATTATATCTTGGGAAAGAATAATAAATAAAAGTAGAATTACATATCGTCGCAATTGCATGAATTTAGATAATTATTAATGGTTGAGAATTAAAACTAAGAATTGATCAGTGGGGTCAAAAATTCAATATGTTCACACATATGATTTTTAAACCACCTTTCATTGTTTTCACAAGTTTCAGTTATAAAAATTCATTAGCTACTCATTCGATTTTTTTTTGTTACAAACACGAATTTAAATATATCAAATATACTAGAATTGATCTTTATGCCATGTGGGACGATAACTCTCTCATCACAATTATTACTTGTACAATGAACCCGTACACTTGCGGGATTTTGACAAACAAATTTTTGGCACTGTTACGGGAGAATAACGGTGTTAATTTTAGTTATTAGATATTTTAGATTTGTTTTTAGACTACTATTGCGCTGCTTAATTCTCTTTTGTCTTGACTATTTGCAGGCTAATTTGGTATATGCTAAATCCTGACGAGCTAGATCTCTTTTCGATAGATCACGAAATTGAAAGAACATTTAGAAATTGCAGAAGAGTGCAATGTTAAGCAAAGAGAATGGCCGATAATCAGAATCAACCAGAGAATCAAGTTCAGCTTCAAAAGCAAATACGGCAGCCAAATCAATAGAGAGCCATCCGGAATGGAGCTCCTATTTTAGTTGGGGATTATGTAAATACAATTCCTGCACCAATGCAACCCACCGTAGTATATCCTTCCTTTGGACAGCATAATTTCCACTTCAGACCAGATGTCATCAATCTGTTTCAAAATCATCAAGACATCAGGTTCTTTGAAAAAGTCACGGAGAATCCTCTTGAACATATTTCAACGTTTTTTATGCTATGTGAGGAAATCAGTCACGAAGGGATATCAGCAGATGCATTCCGAATGAGATTATTCACTCATACCTTGAAGGACATTGCAAGAAAATGGAGCGGAAGGATCGATGATGAAACTTGATCTAGATGAGGCATATGACCTGTATGAAAAAATAGCTGAAAATCAATTAATGTGGTCAACCGATAGGGAATCTTCAAGGAAAATAGCAAGGTTACACAATGTGGATGTAATGACAGCACTGGCCGAGCAAATGGAAGTTCTTACAATGAAAATTGACAATCTGTCTAAGTTAGTTAACAGGGTACACCAATTGTTACCTGTTTGTGAAGGTTATGGAGCGGATCATGCTACTATACTCTGCCATTTAACGTCTACACATGTTAATTAGTCTGAAGAAGTAAGCTACGAGTAGAACTTTCAAAGACAATAAAATAACCCTTTCTCCAACACATATAATTCGGGGTGGAGGAACCGTCCAAATTTTTCATTGTCTAATAATCAGGGACAAGAATAGGGAGGAAACAATCAGAATAAACCACCAAAGTTCCAATAGCAACACTAGCAAGGGAGAAAACCATTGTTGGAAGATTTGCTAGCTCAATGCATTACTAAAACTGAGACTAACTTTTAGAACCAAGCCTCGATCAAGAACTTGGAACGACAGGTGAGACAAATTACAGTCGCACTATCAGGTAGAGCTCAATGGACGTTACCTAGCAATATTGAGACAAATCCTAAGGAGTAGGTCAAAGCAATCACTACACGTAGTGGCATCCAGTTGCCAAAAATACATGTAAAGCGACTATTAACGATCATAGAAAAGGTACATACCACGAGCAAAGAGCGAGTGGATGAATTAGACAAAGCTATAGAGGAAAATCAAGATGAGTCATTAGATAGTCCACGGGTAAAGGCAACTGCTCCTGTCAAAGCAAATGTGCCTCCAACCCCATTTCCACAGAGATTACAAAAACACAAGCTCGATAGGCAATTCCAGAAATTTTTGGATGTGTTCAAGAAGCTAAACATTAACATACCATTTGCTGAAACTTTAGCTCATATGCCTAGACACGCCAAGTTCATGATAGATATTCTATCAAATAAGATGAAGTTGGAGGACAATAAAATAGTCATGAATACTGAAGAATGCAGTGCAATTCTCCAACATAAGTTACCACCAAAGCTAAAAGATCCAGGGAGTTTTACTAGTCCTTATAACATTGGTAATTTAAATATAGATAAAGCATTGTGTGATTTAGGAGTTAGCATTAATTTAATGCCTTTATCTCTTTTCAAGAAACTAGGTTTGGAGGAAGCAAAATTGACTACAGTTTCACTACAGTTGGCTGACAGGTATTTCAAGCACCATCGAGGTATTTATGATGATATTTTGGTGAAAGTTGACAAGTTTACTTTCTAGCGAACTTTATTATTCTGGATATGGAGAAAGATAGAGACGTCTTCCTTGGGATTCACTTAAGGCGTATTTAGTGTATTTTCAGGATTTACCATCAGAAAAGGAGGAAGTGGAAATATGTGCACTTTATTTGGCAGCCACACCACCATTCTTCAAGCAACCACGTTTGGAGCTCAGTGAAAGATCCACCACATCTTTACCATCTATACAGCAAACTCCAACTCTTGAACTCAAACAGCTGTCCACTCATCTTTGCTATGCATACTTGGGGAAAAAGAATTCACTTCTAGTAACTATCTCGAACAATCTTACATAATCAGAGGAGGATCAATTGCTAAGGATACTTTGAGAGCATAAGTCAACAATAGGATGAACAATATTGGATATAAAAGGGATTAGTCATTCTCTTTGTATGCACACGATACTGATGGAAGAAGACTACAAAGCTTCAGTTGAGCATCAATGCAGATTAAATCCGACTATGCAAGAAGTGGTAAGAAAAGGTATTAAAGCATCTGGATGCAGTGATCATCTACCCCATAACAGACAGTCATTGGGTGAGTCCAGTGTAGGTCGTGCCAAAAAAGAGAGGGACCACAGTGGTTCCAAATGAAAAGAATGAGCTCATCCCGAAACGTATAGTCACGGGTTGGAGAGTTTGTATTGACTATTGCAAACTCAACAACGCCATGAGGAATGACCACTTCCCCCTTCAGTTCATTGATCAGATGCTAGAGAGACTTGCTGTGCATGCTTACTACTGCTTCTTGAATGGTTATTCGGGGTACAACCAGATCTCTATAGTGCTAGATGATCAAAAGAAGACAACCTTTACATGCCCTTATGGCACTTTTGCTTATAGGAGGATGCCCTCCATTCTTTGCAACCCTCCTGCCAATTTTCAGCGTTGTATGATTATTTTCTCAGATATGGTGGGAAATATCATTGAGGTGTTTATGGATAATTTCTCAGTATTTGGAAAATTATTTAAGGAGTGCCTTGAACATTTGGAAAAATTGTTGCAGCGGTGTGAAGAAGCAAACCTTGTATTAAATTGGGAAAATGTCATTTTATGGTTCAGGAAGGAATCGTGTTAGGGCATCTAATATCAGCACGGAGTATTGACGTGGATAAAGCTAAGATACAAATCATCAAAAATCTACCATTGTTGGTAACAGTGAAGGAAGTCAGAAGTTTCTTGGGTCATGCCAGTATCTACCGTCACTTCATCAAAGACTTTTCCAAAATCTCGAAGCCATTATGCAATTTATTGGAGAAAGGGGCTCCATATCACTTTTTTGAGGAGTACTTACTGCTTTCAACACTTTAAAGAAAAGTTTCTGCTCCAGTGTTGGCTTATCCAGATTGGGATTATCCATTTGAGTATATTTGTGATGCCAGTGATCATGCAGTGGGGGCAGTGTTGGGTCAACACAAGGAGACGATTTTTTATGTTATTCACTATGCCAGTAAGACTTTAGATGGGCTCAAATGAATTATGCGACTACAAAGAAAGAGCTTTTGGTAGTGGTGCTCGTCGTTGACAAATTCAGATCATATTTAATTGGGTCAAAAGTGATTGTCTACACAAATCATACAGCCTTGAAATATCTAATGAGTAAGAAGGGCGCAAAGTCGAGACTTATTCGATGGATACCCCTGTTGTAAGAATTTGATTTGGAAATCAGAGATAAAAATGGGAGCTAGGACATTGTTGCAGATCACCTTTCTCGCATTGAATCATGTGAGTCACACCCTACAGAGGAGATCAATGAAATTTTCCCAGATGAGATGCTTTTTCAGATTATTACTACGCTATGATATGCCGACTATTTAAATTATTTGGCCTGCTCCATCATCCCAATGTACTACTCGAGTCATCAGAAGAAGAAAATATTCAGTGACTTAAAACATTACTTTTGGAATGATCAAATTCTTTAAAGAAAGGGTCCAGATCAGATCATACGCCATTGTGTGCCAGAAGTAAAGCAACATCAGGTATTAGAATAATGTCATTCTACACCATATGGTGTCACTTCGCAGCAGAAGGTACTACAATCAGGGTTCTATTGGCCAATGCTATTCAAAGATGCACATTATATGGTGAAAAATTGTGACAAGTGCCAAAGGACTGAAAACATCTCAACGAGGAACGAGACGCCTTTGAACAATATATTGGAGGTTGAAATATTCAACGTTTGGGGCATTGCCTGCATGGGACCATTCCTTCCATCATACAGTCAACAATACATACTGGTGGCAGTGGACTATGTGTCTAAGTGGGTTGAAGCTATGACTTTGCCAACTAACGACGATCGAGTGGTAGCTCAATTCCTGAATAAGAACATTTTTATGAGATACGATACCCCTAAGGACGATTATTAGTGATGGTGGAAAGCATTTTTGTAACACCTTATTTGCTTCATTGTTGGCCAAATATAAAGTGAAACATCGTGTCTCGACTCCATACCATCCTCAAACTAGTGGGCAAGTGGAAATGTTCAACAGGGAGTTAAAGAAGATTCTTGAAGCTATGGTCAATGCATCATGTAAAGATTGGGCTAAAAAACTAGACGATGCACTTTGGACATATAGTACATCATTTAAGACTCTAATTGGCATGTCCCCATATCGGTTGATATTTGGAACGGCTTGTCATCTGCTGGTTGAGTTAGAGCATAAAAGATATTGGACGACACACTTGCTCAATTTCAATATGAAAGCAATAGGGGAAAATAGGGTTCTACTACTTCACGAACTAGACGAGTTTCGTTTAGATTTGTATGAGAATATAAAGATTTACAAGGAAAAGACCAAGAAATGGCACGACAAGCATATAAGGGAGAAGGTTGGTCAGCAAGTATTGATGTTCAATTCACACCTCAAGCTCTTCTCGGGAAAGCTAAAGTCTAGGTAGTTGGGTCCCTTCACAGTACTAGCTGTGTTTCCACATGGTGCTGTGGATGTGGTGTTTCAAGATCAACAAAGGAGGTTCAAAGTAAATGGGCATCGGTTGAAAGCTTATTGGGAAGATGACTGCTCCAGTGAGAAAGTAACCATGCCACTTGACAATGTAGAGTAGCCAGAATAACAAAGTCTATTAGAGACTATAAATTAAGTGCTTATTGGGAGGCAACCCAATTTCCTAACCCTTTATTAATTTTATTTTCTGCATCGCGCTGCATATAGATTTGTTTTGATTATTAGTTTGCATTCGATTTAGACACGTTTAAATTTATAGAATATCATCATCCTATCATGTTTTCACTGAGGCCCTTAAATATAATGTTGGTTATTTCGAGTGTTTGGGCTAAGTAACACATGTTCTAGATTATTTGATCTCTAATATTTGATTTGATTGCCATATGCAGAACATGATGTCTTGAAACACTTAAACCAACCTAGACCAAAGGGAAAGCATGATGAGAAAGATTGTCTAGCCGTCCCCTACGGTATCATCCACGTTCAATAGAAGAATCCGGAAGGATTGAGCGCCTAGTTCCCATATGCTGGTGCCGACTTAGGACGTGAAGGAGGGGTTCGTCATTTTCTTCCCCATCCCTTTACATTCTTAATTATATTCTAAGATATTGAGGACAATGTCGAGTTTAAGTTTGGGGGCGGGGTGGGAAACACTTTGTGTTTTTTGTTTTCGTATTTTTTTTTTTGCGTTTGTTTTTGTGTGCTTGCAAAAATAAAATAAAATAATAATAATAATAATAATAGTTATTTTGTGTGTGTTAAGTTATAAAAAAAAAACTTTAATTTTTTTCTAGTTATGTGCTTGTGTGGGTTAGACAATTCGGCTGACAGTGATGTTTAAATTTGAAATTTGGTATTGATTTATGAACCGTGGTTACAGAGCATGCTAGATTGATTGAAACTTGAACTTGCAAAACTTGATATTATACATGCACCAGAATTGAGTCTGACATTACGATGAAATGAGTTGATTCATACATGTGATATATGTTTTAGTTGGACATAAATGCTTTGTCCAAACCATACTAATTATTTATTCTTAGACTAAATTTAGTAGAATTTGGGGAGATCCTGTTGTTGTAGGAAGATACGAATGTGAATGTAGATTCCTTGTGTGAAAAAGTTTGTGTGGATTATCTTAGATTAACAGGATAAAATTGAGTAAAAATCCTAAATTGGAGGTCGATTTGTTTGAATATGTGCACGATAAGGGTCATTGCACTAATTAAGGTATATACTTAAAATTTAAAATTGTTCTCTTCGAAAATTTTTTAACTTGAGTTACTAAGCTTGTAAGGGTATTTAAAAACTTGGTGCCCTAAAAGTCATCTGACTTGGAAGTCATCGGCTTAAAACCTATTACATGGGTTATCTAGAAAGCTTAAGGGGAAGTACCAAAAAAAATTACAATAATAAAAAATGAATGAATCCAAAAAGAAAAAAGAAAAGAAAAGAAAAGAAGCAAGTGCGTGAAAAAAGCAAAAGCGCTAAATACCTTGTTAAGTTCCAACACTTATTCGAGTAAATTTGACTTTTGATGAAGGATAACTAGTCTAGTTGAGTCATGACAGTCGAAGCAATCAAATAATTGTAGAATTCTTGCTCATTGATGTATTGACTTGCAACCAGTAACGTCCGCCTAAATTGGAGAGGTTAAGGATAGTAATAAAAAATTCTATCTTAGATCACACGCTAGGAAAAGAGTGAAAAAGAATAAGTTTAGAAGTGTGAATCTTACGAGAGATGAAATGATATATTTGATCATAGAGGGTCGAGAATTGAAACAACTTGTGAATTCATTAATATCCACTTAATACTTCACACACACGTGGATTTTGCATTGAAAAAGTGGATATTAATTTAGTATTATGACTTTGAAGCAATTTGTAGATTTAATGCCGTGATCTCAAATCCTGAGGTAAAAAGCTAAACAGTCTAACCAAATATTTTTTGCACGTTTGTGTATTTGTTAGATTTAAGTTTGCGGGTATTTGAAAGTGCAAATTGTGCACTTATTTAGATAATTTTATTAAGCTTTTACGTCGTCAATTAATTTTATTTAACTTCGGTTAATTTTGTTTTTAGTGGTGGACTATTTGGAAAGGATGAGGGATTAATTGGCTATTTGATGCAAAGATTTGGAGATCAATTGTAACACTTTGAAAGTGGAGGACATGAAGAAAATAATAAATTAGATGGACCTAAGTTTTGAACTTAAATTTGGATTCAAATCATTAACCAATTGGAATCTTGTTTTCGATTAGAAAGTGGGTTGGCCCAATTAATTTCACTAAGTTTAATTGGGCTGCAAGAAGGGGGCTGATTGCTATATCTATGTTTTTTCGCTCAGAATAGTGGGAGCCAACATCGGGAAACCTACAGAAAGAAGACAGCTGCTGGTGGAAATTGGAAGGAAAAGAAAATATAAATTGGTGGCTGCTGGAATTGAATAAGAAAGACCGATAATTGCGTGGCCAACTGCAAAATTTATACATACATTGGCGGCTGAATTTAGTGATTGGAGAGAGAGATATTATAGAAAAAATGGGAAGAGAAAGTGGGAATAAATTGAATAAAAATTTGGTTTGCTTTGAAGTTCAAGCATTGAGGTTTAATTGAAAATATAAGTGGCTTTTTGGAGTCAGATATTGTGCCTAAGAACTGAATTTTTTATATACAAAGAGACATTAGTTGCTGCAAGGCCAAAGTGAAAAAAAAAAAAAAAAAAAACCTACAAGCTCGGCCTTTGCAAATAAATCATGTTCTGTCGATTTTCAGTGAAGTCCTTCACTTTTATGTGTTTAACCCCAACATTTTGTTAGGCTACTTCTTCTCATGTATTGGATGGATGACAAAATTGTTTAATTCTTAGTTTTAATTCAAGACTCGTGTTTTTATCTTAATTCTTGTGTTGTGATTTCATTAATATGTCTATTTACATTATTTTAATGTTTGCGCACCATTAAGACAATAATTTGCTTATTTATAGTATTAAAAAACTCACGATAGATAGAACACTATTATTGGTACACTCAAACAATAAATGTTAAGAATAATATTTGTGGCGTGTACGATCATATGTGATAATCCTAAATGTCAATGTATATTTGCCATATGAATTCGAATTAGGAATATGATCGTCTTGTGGTAACCATGAGTTTATTATATCTTGGGAAGTAATAATAAATAAAAGTGAAATTATCGATCATCGCAATTGCATGATTTAGATAATTATTAATGGTTGTAAATTAGAACTAAGAATTGATTAGTGGCATCGAAAATCCAATACGTTTACATGTTTGATTTTTAAACCAATTTTCATTGTTTTCACAAGTTTTAGTTATAAAAATTTGTAAGCTAATCATTCAATCTTTTTTGTTACAAACACGAATTTAAATATATCAAATATATTAAAATTGATCCTTATTCCCTGTGGGACAATAACTCTCTCATCATGATTATTACTTGTACAACGAACCTGTACACTTGCAAAATTTTGACGAACATCACACTTCCTATTCAATTAACCAGTGTGTAAAGGCTTACTGAAGAGATTAATCGGGAGAGGCTTCCAAACGGGATAGAATGGAAAATGCCACATTTAGAGCGGACAAAGGAAAAGCGTGATTCCCACCTCAATTTGAAGATGAGAGTTTTTGGAAGTTAAGGGGGGGGGGGGTGCCTAGCTGTTAGATATACATGGCTATCATAGTGATTAAGGTAATGTATCTCAAAAAGACATCAGAATGGAAAGTGTCTGGTTCCTGCAAAAGACTCAAGAGGCACAAATAGAGAAAGTAATTGGACATTGTTAGGTATTAGGCACTATTCACGAAATTATTTGTTTCGATTTAAAATTCACTGTAAGCGTACGGTTCATTAACAAGTAGTAAAATGAACTATGAGTCCAAGTATCAGTCCCACAAGGATTGAATTAGTTCAAATCAACATATTATGACATTAACCTAAACACGAAAGTAAAATTGATGTATTGTGATTTAACTAAAGAAGATATAAACTATGATGAAATTATGGATGAGAGAATTATACTAAATGCAAATGACTTGAACACAATCTACTAGAATTTATGGAATTAATGAATGTACTAACGCATTAGGATCACGAATCCCCAAGCAATACCCGTTCAATTTTTAATCGTGCAAATTTGACACACAGTTCCATAAAAGTTGAATCAATATTCCTATTTTAATTTAGCAATCTCTCTCGAGCAATGCCAAACCTACCCCAATATGTGATTCGACTATCTCTCTATGACGAATATTAACATACCGGAATACATTATGATTTCATGAATATCCAACAATTCACATAAGACATGGAAGTATATTTCTATCCTTATCGGGCCCTATGATAATTTATACTATGTCGAACCTATTTTCCTTCTTTCAAATGCATAAACAGGCCACCAAAATTATATAATTACGTGCACAATAATAACATGGAAATAAAAACGTAATATATCATTCAATTCTGAAACATGCGTTTAAATATGTCATATATCCAAATAAAAAATCAAACATAGTATTACAAGGTTTATCGATCTCTTAGCAATGAAAAATCTAGCCTAACACGCCAAAAAGAATAAAATACAAAAATAGTTGAAGAAACGTCATCACTCGAATCAAGTTTCAATCGAATCTTCACTTGACGCGATATTTTCCTCTTGTTCTCTCTTCCTTTCTCCTTTAAAATCTCTTAAAAACTTGTAAAAATGGTGTCCCCTTCGTTCTGGACATCTTTTGGTATTTATATCGCGTGAAGATTTTGTTACCAAAAGAGTTTCAATCGTACAAGGAAAGTAAAAATTTTGCTTCGAAAAACTACCATGCGACCGCATGGTTATGCCATGCTGCGTAAAAAAATTTCTGCCCTCATGTGTACGACCGCAAGGGAGATCTACCATGCGGCCGCATGGTAGATTCTCACTTTCATTTTCTCCACTTTGGTCCCTCTATTTGAATCTTTTACTTTTTGGCATCTTTTCTTCGTTCTTTCCATTCCATCATCCCAAGGTATCATCAATTGGCATTCGACTTAATCAATTTCTCGACTTGTTCATCGGGTCAACTTTTGAATAATTGCACCTTGATCCCTGAACTTTCACTTTGTGTCATTTTAGTCATTTTTCGCATCTTTTCTCTTGAATTTCACTATGTTCATCGGTGTTCCTCACAATTCACAAATGTAACGAGATTAAGTCACAATTCAATCATTTTACTCGTTATTAAGTCATGTTTGTGACCTAAATAAGTGTGCAAAAACACACTTATCAGGCACCATCTAGCCAAAGGTCACGTCATACTCCTCAAGCGACGAGACGAAGGAAGGATGCAAGTGAAAGCTCAACCCTCTTTCAAGGTGTTTAGTTAGACAACCACATCCTAATTGTTCTTTGTCGTAAGAATCCTGTCAGTGTTGGGGACTCAATATAAATGGCAGGGCAATCGCTTGAATACATCAAGTATCTTTTCAAGAGATGTTATCATGGCGAGTGACTCAATATACAAAGAACGAAAAGCGCAGTGGATCTTCTACCATGCCCCATCCTCCTCCCAACCTGAAGGAGCCTTGCCAAGGCACGCGAGGCTAAGTACTTGTATATGGTTGATGTCGATCTCTATAACGACTCGTAGAAAGAATCATCACTAGTGGGGTAAAGGCCTAGTGAGAAGGAAACACCAACAACTCGTCTTCCTCGAAGTTCTTGGCTGTAGAGGACCACTAAGACCATCCAGCATTTTAGCATTCCTACCCTACCTAGGCCACAGCGAGCGAGGTCAAGTGTTCCGCACAACACCTTATCGATTTTGGGACGTCGACTTTGTTTTATAATTGGACCTTAGTGATTGCATAGTTGAACATCAATCTACAAACTTGAATACCAAAATAAATTCAAGAGATAATTGCAACTATGATTCCAAACTTTTTAATTTTTTGTAACTTTTATCTCAACCTTCTATTTGTGCCCTCAAGGTCCCAAACCTTTGACTTGTGTGTGGTTGAAGGGCATATGAACGATCCATCAATTGTACAAAAGTTAACAATCTGATTACATTTTGATCAATTCTATAAGTACAAAATAGTATCTTTATATTTTTCTATAAGAATTAAATAAAAAATTAAAAAATAAAATAAAAAGAAAACTTCACCGTTTGGTGGCCTTAAAATTTTAAAAAAGATAGTTTTGGATGGTGTTTTTTGAAGAATGTGCAATTAAAAAATAAAAGAAAAATTTGAGTTTATATGTAGAATATTTTGTTATGTGAATGTGTGGCTAAAAACTAGTATGAAAAATAAATTAAAATAAAATAAAATGAATCATACAGCTTTTCAACTTCTCCCACAAGCCCAACCCCCCACCCTCAAACCAAAACCTAATATGAGAAAATCGACCCACATGTTGACTCCACCATCGCAATTGTGAAGGAGACCAAATAAGCGTGCCAGATCTTATTACTCAAATCAGCTGTGAATTGCAAAGGGGTGGTGTCACAACTCAATTTTTTTCTAGTAAAAAATCAAAGGTTGACTTGTCAAAATCTAAGTAAAATAAGGACTAAAATGAAATAAATCATTTTATTGGGACATGAATTGACCAAATTATTTTATTGGGGTTTATTTTACAAATTGAAAATATTTTGAAGATTTAAGTTGGACAAAATAAAATTTTGGGGATCTACTTATATATTGCTGAAAGTTTAGAATTTAATGTTTTATTATAGACTGCTGGAGGACCTCCTTTGAAATTTTGAGTTAGTGGCTACTTATTATATTACACTAAACCCATTTTCAATTGTAATTCCACACACAAAGAGAATAGGCAAAAAGGGACAAAAGCTGGGAAGAGAAAAACTGAGAAGAAAGGAAGAAAGAGGAAGAAGAAAGAAAATAAGAAGAAAAGGAAGGAAAGCTTGGGTTCAATTTCTTCAATTTCTTCGAGAGGTAAAGACATAAATTATTTTTTTATGGAATGATGATGTTAAATTTTGTAGGGTTTTAAGTAGTTGGTTTTAATTTGTGGGTATAAGTAATAGATTAAGAGAAATTAATACCATTCTTTGTTGGAGTTCCTAGATTGGTTACTTTCCATATACATTAAGGTAAGAAATACCATTTTTGGACAAACCCTAGATTTTAAATTGGATGCTTGAGTAATGATTAATTGTGAAAATGATTATGTTGATGGAATTATTTACAGAATGATTTTATAGAACAAGTATATTAAATTGGGGCAAGTGTGATTCTAAGTTTTCTCTGAGCTTGTTTGGTTTAGATTTTAAGTTAATTAAAATCAACTTTTTGACCGTTATTTCACTATTCCAATCGTCATTTTTTAATTCTTCTCTTACAGGTAGGACCTACTTTATCTCTAACGTCAAAAAATCAATTATCAAAATCCCTACCAAACAAGTACTCTATATGGAAGATGGGATAATTATTTTTATGCTTTGGATGAAGGTTATTTTGAAGAATTGTTGCGTAGTAAAGGGATTAGAAAGTGGAATTTGCTCCAATTAATTAAAGGAAAATTTGGAAAATTTAATTAAGAATCGAGAAATTTAGTTTAGGTATTATATCATTAGAGATAAAGTATTTCTTGTTTTGATAGCAGTTATAATGTGATCCAAGGTAGGCTTCCAAGTTTCAAGGAATTGACACATTTTGATCAGGAGCCAAGGTCGAGAATTGAGCTAAGTTTGGAAATAATTTGGGATAATAAAGCCAATCAATATCATCATCAAGCCATGGTAGTTAACATATTGAAGATTGTGAGCCAAGTGACAAGTCATGTGTTGGGAACAAAGGTCAGAAGCAATTGGAACGAAGTGGAACAAGTAGCCAAAAAACATAGGCAAATACCAAGTTTTGCGACCACACAGCATTGCGGCCATGTGGCCGCACAACAAGAGGCAGGGATTTGGCTGGCCGAAATCATATGAACCATGCGACCACACCAGTTTGTGCCATGCGGCCGCACCGTTGAAGTCGGAGGAGAATTTCTTGCCTTGTGCGCGAGAATCCTATTTTGTTTAGATTTCTTAATTATGGTAAGTTTCATATTCTAGGAGTTCTAAATCTTTTTTTTTTTTTTTTTTTTACCTTATTCTAACGATATTAATTTATTTTAATTAGGTTTTATGTTTCTTAGTATAAATAGGATTATTTCATTGTATTTTAGGAAGACTTTGATTATTGAAAATAGAGATTTTTCTCGGGAAGCTTTACTTCAAACTTTGTTCTTAGATGGATGGTTCAAACTTATCAAGAAAGTAATTTCTTGTGGCGTTCACAAATCAAGGGAGATTTCGTAAATTGGGTAGTCACGGGGTCAAGATATTCATATAACTGTCTTGGTTTCTGGTTCGATAATTTATTGGGTCGAACTTACAATTCCGGATTTTGATTTCTACAATCACGTAATCAAGAGGTCTTCCATAGCGCCGTTCTTGTTGGGTTGCTTGGTTCACAATTTTGGGGTCAGATCCATAAACCTTGGTCATACCGACGTTCTTGAGATTCGATTCAATATCCTGTGGGTTCAATTACAACCTTGCTGATCAGGTTCGTATCATTTGGTATCAGAGCTTTAGGCACCAAGATCAATGTTATATCTTTCCCTTTTCTTGTTGAGTAAGTTTTTTTTTTAAAATTGTTCTTGTTGTTCTTGGAGTCAATTATTAATTTCGAGTCTTTAATCCAAAAAATCCCAAAAAAAATTCAAAAGTTGTTTTTGGATTCAATTTGCGTCCAAATCAACTTCCATTCGTTCCGTTAGCATCGTAGTCGAATTTTCTATCTAGTGAATAAAAAAAAATCATATTTTTTTTACTGTTCACTATCTGAAAAAAATTTCAAGTCATTATTTAGGTAAAAAAAATTTTTATTGTGTCAAATTCCAATTCAAGAACCACTTTCTTGAATTCATATTAAAGTTCCAATCAAGGTAGTCTAGTCAGTCAGAAATTCAAGACCACTTCTTGAATTTTAATAATTCATTCCAAAGTTTCTATATATTCTTTGAGCCTTTAAAAATTCCTGAGTCTCACTCACAACCCAATTGAAAACCAATCAATATGTCTGAAAGGATGATGCGACGATTTGAGAAAATTTTGGTGGATTTGGGAGATAGGATGGATATGATTGAAAAGTAGTGTAGAAATCTTGTTGATGAATTTGATAACCCGGCCATAGGAGAAACAAGTGTGTTGAAGCGTATTATCAATACACCAATCAAATTGGATGATGTGGAGCAATCAAGGGGAAAGATCTTTCAAACTAGATGCGATGTTGATGACACGGTATGTAGTTTGATTATTGATGGAGATTGTTTCACTAATTTCGTTAGCAATACAGTTGTGGAATTATTAGGATTGAAAACGGTGGCACATCCAAAACCTTATAAGTTGCAGTGGTTGGATGAATGTGGAGTGGTTAGAGTATGTGGGCAAGTGAAATTAAGTTTCTCACTCGGAAGGTACCACAATGAAATGTTGTGTGACGTCATTCCATTGCATGCTTGTCACATTTTGTTGGGTAGACCATGGAAGTGTGATAGGAAGGCGAGGTATGATGGAGTCACAAATCGCTACAGCTTTACCAAGGATGGGAGATATATTAAGCTTACATCGTTGACACCACGACAAGCATATGAGGATCAATGCACGGTAAAAAATAATGCACAGAGGAGACTGAGGGAAAAGGGTGAGAAAAATATTCCACAAAAAGAGAGTTCGTGAGAAAATAATGAGGTGGTTGATTTTGAGGAAAAAAGGAAAAATGCCACAAGAGAGTGAAAGAGAAATTGAGCGTGAAAATATAAAAGAGGAAGTAGAGTTGCAGAAAGAAAATGAAGAAGAATCTTCGAAGGGGAAGGAAGAGTTGAAAATGAGCTTAAATGAAGAGAAGCGTGAAGTTGAGGGGGCGTTGGAGAAAACTAACATTTCCCTCCCCGGCTTTGCTAATTTTGTTTTGTAGGATACTGAAGATTTAATTTCAAAAATTAATCCTATTGGAATGCCACCCGACCCGGGAATTGATCAGCAACAACATCCTAGCTGGAACATTCTCACAACACTGAAGGTTGAATTTGTAATCCCCGAAGAGGTAAAGAAGTTTCCTTGGAATGAAATTATATGAGTTGGATTGAATGGCAAGGAGCTGAAATACAAAATTGGTATGCCGCCGAACATCCATCCATTGGAGTTGACATTGTTACAATTACCTAGGCGAAAGAGGACATGGAAAATGCACAGCAGAATAACAATTGAAGTAATTCATGGAGCATTTCACAATTGCAAAATTAAGCGATCAAGGCGTAGACATTTTGATCCGAGTAAAGGAGATTGGGTTTTTATATGTAAGAGGCGGATAAGGAGTCAAAAGCGGTCCAAGTTTCAACCTAGAGGCGGTGGACCATTTCATGTCATAGCACTAATTGGACACAAGGGATATAATTTGGTTGATCAAGAGAGGGGATGATGTGATCCAAGGTAGGCTTCCAAGTTTCAAGGAATTGACGCATTTTGATTGGGAGCCAAGGTCGAGAATTGAGCTAAGTTTGGCACTAATTTGGGATAATAAAGCCAATCAATGTCATCATCAAGACATGGTAGTTAACATATTGAAGATTGTGAGCCAAGTGACAAGTCATGTGCTGGGAACGAAGGCCGAAAGCAATTGGAACAAAGTTGAACAAGTAGCCGAAAAATGGAGGCAAATACCAGGCTGTACGACCGCACAGCATTGTAGCCATGCGGCCGCACAACAAGAGACAGGGATTTGGCTGGCCGAAATCATATGAACCATGTCACCGCACTAGTTTGTGCCATCCGGCCGCATCGTTGAAGCCGGAGGAGAATTTCTTGCCTTGTGCGTGAGAATCCTATTTTGTTTAGATTTCTTAATTTTGGCAAGTTTCATATTCTAGGAGTTCTACATCTCCTTTTTTACCTTATTCTAAGGATATTTATTTATTTTAATTAGGTTTTATGTTTCCTAGTATAAATAGGATTATTTCATTGTATTTTGGGAAGACTTTGATTATTGAAAATAGAGATTTTTCTCGTGAAGCTTCGCTTCAAACTTTGTTCTTAAATGGACGATTTGAACTTATCAAGAAAGTAATTTCTTGTGGCATTTACAAATCAAGGGAGATTTCATAAATTGGGTAATTACGGGGTCAAGATATTCATGTAATTGTCTTGGTTTTTGGTTCGATAATTTATTAGGTCGAACTTACAATTTCGGATTTTGATTTCTACAATCGTGTAATTAAGAGGTCCTCCATAGCACTGTTCTTGTTTGGTTGCTTGATTCACTATTTTGGGGGCAGATCCATAAATCTTGGTCATATTGACGTTTTTGGGATCCGATTCAATATCCTGTGGGTTCGATTACAATATTGCTGTTCAGGTTCGCATAAGGTTAAATTGATTATCTTGTATCGTACTTCAGGTAGGGGTGAACGCGGTTCGATTTGGATGGTTTTTGCTATATTTTCAACTCAAACCATTATGCAGTTTGAAATGTTTTCGAACAAAATCAAACCATTTTATTTTTTGAACCAAACCAAATCATAATTTGCGGTTTGGTTCAATTTTAATCCGCAGTTTACCTATCGATATTATAGTAAATATTTAACGTAAGTTAATATATGAGTTTAAACTAGAACTATAATGTTCAATGTTATACCCTCATATTTACCATGAAACCCATTAATAAATTGTTTTGAAAGTTGGTTGCTAAAAAATGTTAATAGATTAAATATATATTTCTTTATTTCTATTTACCTTTTCTTGTTTGACATTCATATTTTCGTATAACAGTTGGTAAAAGTAGAGTTATATTATGCTATTATAGTTTGGTTAAAACTCATTTCGTCTTGCTTGTGAGATGTTAAATAATGATTGAATGAGATATATTTATATATACAAAGATTGATAGAGTTTCGACTTATTGAGAATTGATGAATTTCATGCTCTAACTACTTTTATGAAAGTAGAAGAAAGTAGTACTTGTTAAGGAACTTTAACATTTTCACACAGTCAACACGATTCGTCCTTCGTTCTTTCCAAACCACAAACAAGTTCATTAATCATCTAGACACAGAAATAGTTATTTTTTCTATCAAAACCACAATTTACAATTGTATAATAAGTTCAAAAACAACAAATAAATGAAAGAACAACGAATTTTTTTTTGAATAAGAATCTCAGACTTATCGAAAGAGAAGAGTGAAAGAGGTAGGGATGTCAATTGGGTCGAGCCGGCTCGGCTCGTGAAAAAGGGGCTCGTGGGTGGCTCGGGCTCGTGATTTCACGAGCCCGATCACGAGCTGAGCGGGTCTCGCCGGGAGGCGAGCCGAGGCTCGGCTCGCCATTTTGCCGTGTAGACGAGCCGCTCGTGGGCGGCTCGTGGCTTGTCGAGCCTTCAGTGATCGTTTTGGTCACTGAACTTTTTTTTTCTTTTTTTTTCCTCCCATTTTTTTACTGTAAATACCCCCTTCCCCCAAATTTTTTTTTCATATCAATCTCTTCCAAAATTACAATTCTCTCAAGTCTCAACTATCTTTTATTATATCAATTATCGAGTTTTTACTCTCTTGTGCTGCAAAATATATAATATCAATTCAATTTTTTCAGTTTATTAGTTATAATTTCAATTCATCCAATTCTCAATTCTCACAATCTCACTACATTTATATTCATCTAGTCAAGATTTCATCATAAACAATCACAAAAATGGATCAACGTTCATTTGTTGAGAGCTTGATCGATACAGGATGTTGAGCCATTGCCACATCATGGAGAATCACCTAGTACGCCGCAAAGTCAATTTTCAAATGAATTTGCCGATCTAAATGACATACCGATACCTGAAGATGTTCACATTCACGGTCAGGGAAGCCACATTCCAATTGATTTGGATAATATTAACGTTCCCGAAGCGGAACATGAAGATGAAGATCAGCAATTAAATATTCCAGATGTGAGGGGAAAGCGAAAGACCAAAAAACAAGCAAAATGTTGGGATCACTTTAAATTGATTTCAACGGGAAAAGTCGTTGATGACCTTATAGAATCTAAAGCAGTATGTAAATACTGCCAACAAAGATTGACATGACAAAAAGGAATTGGTACCACTCATCTCAACCGCCACTACAAATCATGTGCAGCCAGACATGGACTTCTTCCAGCTGGTCAAACACAATTACAATTTGGCAGTCCAGGCGTCGGTTCTACAACTTCACCCCTATCCACGTAGGTGTATTCGAAGGACAAGACTCGAACTGGAATGGTGAAATTTGTTGTCGCCACTGAGTTGCTTCTGGCTATTGCAGACAACCAACACTTCATTTTATTCGTGAAAGAATATCTACAACCGAGATATGTTGGGATAAGTCGAAACACTCTTCGTGCCGATATAATAAATTATTTCAATAATTCAAAACAACAATTAATTATGGATTTGCAACAATATGGGGGTGTTATATCCTTAACTTTTGATATATGGGAAGGGGTTAATAAAAGAGCATATATAACTGCAACCACACACTATATAGACCCACTTTGGTGCATGCATAAGAAAATTATTGCTTTTAGAATTATTGAATTTCCTCACAATGCTAATAATATATATAATGCTATTATCAGTATTGTTAGAGAATATCATTATGAGAGTAAAATTCGAGCTTTTACTTTTGATAATGCTAGCGTTAATAAGGTAGTCGTTGATGAATTGTGTAGGACACTTCAACCTGATTTTGGTGGGTATTTGTTTCATATTCGTTGTGTGTGTCATATCTTGAATTTAATTGTGTAAGATGATTTAAAACATATAAAGGATGAACTTCAAAGGATTAGGAATGCATTAGTTTATATTACGATCTCTCCTAGTAGAAAACAAGTATTTGAAGATTTTTGTGCCGAACTATGGGTGATGACTGCTAAAACATTTGTTAGCGACGTAGGTCATAGATGGAACTCTACATACTTGCTATTAAAATCATGTGAAGGTTTCGAAAATTTAATAACTGACTTTTATAATAATAGACATGTTAGAAGTGATGATGATGGTATGTTAAATGAATCCGATTGGATTTTAGCTTTGAAAGTTAAACGATTTTTGACATCTTTTTATGAGACTACAAAGCTTTTATCTGGCGTTTATTATCCCACAAGTTGTATGGTGCTTGAACGCCTTTATATAATTGTAGGAACATTCCATAAATATAAAAATGATCCTACTTTTAGTGAAATTTTAATTGCTATAGAATTAAAGTTTAGAAAATATTGGGAAGAACTGCCTATGTTATTTCCTTTAGCATGCGCAATGGACTTCCGATATAATATTTCGGGAACTAAATACGTAATTGATCAAATCAATAAAGTTTTAATACTTGATACACCTATCACCTATAAGAATTTAGAGCAAACATTATGTGGAATGTATGATTTATATGCGGAAAGAATGGGTGCAAATGTTAGTCGGGTACCCTCTACTGCACCTACTCCTTCTGCTGAAACTGAAGAAGATGCTGCGAAAATAATGAATTTATTTCAGGGCATTAATACATTTAGATATGATGCAACTGCAATGTGTACATCTAGTGCCATGTCGTCTACATTTGTATCTCATCAAACATCAGCCGAAACTCAAAATGCGATGCCTGCCGAATTAATTGATTATTGCAATCATAGTATGCCAACAGACAGAACAATTAAAAAGATTTCAGAAGAAGTAATTGAATTCTGGAGAAAGTATGAAAGACGTTGGCCAATTATTTTTGCAATTGCGAAAGATCTATTGACACCTCCGGTTAGCACTGTTGCTTCGGAATCTGCTTTTAGTGCAGGTAAAAGGGTTTTGACTGATGTCAGGAGCCGACTGAAAGAAGATGTTTTGAAAGCGTTAATATGTGTGAAGGATTGGCAAGACGCTCATTTTCGACTACAAGATAAATACGCTGAAATTGCATGTCGTCAGGTAAGTGATATTTGATTTAATTATATTAATCAAATTTTTTATTTATTTTTTAATCGTTAAATTTAATTTTCTTTAAAAAATTGTACACGTTACAACAAGTTGTTCGTGTACAATTTTTAACTCCGTCTACTTAAAATTGATGTAGCCGGTCCAAGCCCGGATAAAGGAGGAGGGTTTATATTTTATTAACTTTAAAAAGAAATCAAAAAAATATATTTTTTGTAAATATATTTCAAAAAATAACTCATTTTCATTATATAAATATTTTATACTTTATAAAAAGTATTACAAATTACAATATAATGTAAATAAAAAAAATAAAAACTTGTTCTCGTTAAATTATTTGTATTTTTTAACACTTTTTATTTTTAAAACTCTATTCTTTATTAACTTTAAAAAGAAATCAAAAAAATATTTTTTGTAAATGTATTTCAAAAAATAATTCGTTTTCATTATATAAATATTTTATACGGTTATACCTTATAAAAAATATTACAAATTACAATATAATATAAATAAAAAAAATAAAAATTTGTTTTCGTTAAATTATTTGTCTTTTTTAACACTTTTTATTTTTAAAACTCAATTTTTTATTTTCTATATATATAAAAAAAAAAATTTAGGTGAGCCCACGAGCCGAGCTCGCCCAATTTCAACGAGCCGAGCCCGAGCTGGGTTCGCCACGAGCACGAGCCGAGCTCGTGGCATTAAGGGCCGAGCCGAGCCTAGAAAGAGGCAATTCAGGTAGAAATTAGTAGACTAACAGGCAAATAAGCGTCAAATGTTAGAGAAATGAGAGTTTATGTTAGGGTTTTTGAAACTTTAGACGTGTTTTGTTGACGTAGTTTTGTTAAATTATGATTTGTATTGTTGAATATATATATTTATATATTATTTTTATTTTTTTTCATTTCATAAGATTTTGAAATAATTTTAGTTTAGTTTAAATATTAGGTGAGGACACGTGTTTTGAACTAGTTAAATCATAAGTCAATAATGATGAAACTAATTTACTTTTTATGATAATTTCAAGAGACTAGTTGTAATTTGTATTTCTAAATTGGTATTTTTTCTGAAAAGCGAAAACTATAAAATTTGTAAGTTAATGAAATTAATGTTTTAATTAAAAAATTTTAAAATGGTTCAATTCAATTTTGTGCGGTTTTTGAAAATCAAAACTTAAACCGAACCACTTTGAAACGGTTTGGTTCGATTTGAGGGAAATATAACCACGGGTCCATGTGGACCTAAACCAACTATTTCGGTTTGATTTGCGGTTTTGCCATTTTTTTTGTGCAGACCTAATTTCAAGTGGTAACGAAAAGACTGAAAAAGTTTATCGACCATCACATCTAGTAGTTTGTCTTGTATGGGTGGATAAAAACTTATTTTCCAGAAATAAGTATTTATTAAACTATTATTAGATAAAAAATTTAATTATTTTATACATTTGTCACAATTAAAGCAGGTCAATCTTGTCTTGGTGGTGGGTCCGGCACTTAGCTAGTATCTATCATTGGTGTACGACACGTGTCGGATCCATTAGGGTAATTAGATACGGGTCGTGTCAGGTGGTGGATGGAATCTAGCAAACTAAATGATTACGAACGTCAAAAACGGCGATGGCAAAAACTTGACCGGAGTTAATGTTGCTGTGAAGTGATCTTCTGGCTAGGGATATCGGCGCTTCCATCAGAGCTAAGAATTAATGGTAAGTATGGTCAAATCAAAGTCAAATGCTCCCGAGTTTTATGGTATTGGAATGATTGTCTTCCATTGTTTCAACATTCGTTTAAGTTTTTGCAAATTATCGAATTTTGTAATGCAGTACAATATGAAATTTCAGGGAGAAAAAAAATGAAAAACATGTATTTGATTCGATTGTGAATTATTTCCTTCCAACTCAATTATTCAGGACTTCCACTTTGCAATCACTGATCAACATTCACGTAGATTGAAGGTGGCTGCATGTGGGTGAATTTTATCATATTAGGTTTTGGGTGGGGGTGGGGGTGGGGGTGTTTTGAAGTAAGAGTTGAAGATTGATTGGTACAGTCAACTGGCTCGAAAGAGCTTCCACTGAAGAAAAAGAAGAGGAAAGGTTGCTGAATTAAATTAGTTGTATACCCATTGTGTACAATTAGTTTGACATTCCATGATGTGGCAAAATCGAGGCCATTGATTATTTTAAACATTGTTGAAATCAATGGTAAAACTGTGTATTACATCATGAAATTGAAGGCAAATGGTATTCCATAGGGGTTTTGGCAACAAATGGGCTATGATTGCTAAGTATTTCCCTTGGAGAACTTTTTTAATGGCTAGGAAATACATAGAGCAATGAAAATCAATCTGTTTTACCAATTCTTTCCTTGCTTGTTCGGTCGTGACTCTAATCCAACTTTGTCCCCCGTTTTAGTGGACTCTATCCAGTGGATCATTGCTTTATCTTGTAAGATTTTCAGTGTGTTTTCCTGATGATATGATGTGAAGTGCATTTAAATCACACATAACCTCTTGTTTTCTTTGCTAAAATCATTTGGAAGTTACATTTGTGTGATTATATTGGTTCTCTTTTGCAATTGTCTTGCTCATTTCATGTTAATATTTTGTTGCATTGCAAATTCTTGTTAATCGGCATCTTGAACTAAAAATTGACATACTGTCACTTTTTAAGTTAAAGGTCAAACACTATTTTATTTGGAAAAAGTGTGAATACCTAATATCTATAAACTTCAGATAAATAAATATAAAATGTTGGAACTTGGGAATATAATTTCAACACAATGTGATATAGTAATTGCCTTAGATGTAGCTTTTGAAAGATAAAAAACATATCGAAAGAGATCACTTTCGAACAATTACTGGCTTAACAGGTTTCTTGAAGTCAGGTGTCGTGGAACTTGATGACCGCTTAGCTGCACAAACATGTTGAGTACAGAATAAGCTGTCGAAAATTCATTCATTGACATAACTCTTGAAGTATTTTTGAGACATCATTATCATAAAGAATATTAATCCAAAATCTATTCAAACTATACAACCAGAATATATACGCAGCAGATTTACAGAAAACCTAAGCTACTGGATCAAGGTTTAGATCTATATTTAGGCTCAGACCATACGCCCTTTTCAACCATCACAGAGGCACCGAACTCAACACACGAGCCCTCACAACCCCAAACACCAAGTCGCTTCACTGGAACCGAAAATGGACAGACCACTTCCAACAGTTTACTCACACAAAGGAGACTAACACAATGACATGATTATAACCAAGAGAATCAACAGAAGTTCTCACACAGACAAGAAGAAAAGGTCACAAAGACGAAAGCCATTGAAGGTTCCAGAATACACAGAGAAAAAGAGAACAAGAAAATGACCATCCGAATCCCAAACAGAGAATAAGGGTCGAATATATAGTAAATCCATCCACCGTTAAATTGAGTGGGTTAATCCAACGGTCCAAGAACGACTAGGGATAAAGGGGCTGGATATTGGGCTCGGTTTAAGTGGGCCTTTTAGGTTTATTATAAATGGACCATCTATTGATTCCATATTGGGCCTTATTTCATCACTGTCTATTAGTTGGACTGATCAAATGGCATCACAGCCCAACAAAGAATATTGATCATGATAAAAATTATAAGAGCCGTGCATGTCACCCTCTATGTTGGCAACGCAAAACTTAAATTGTTTTTATGAAAAGGTTGTTGAAGTATTTTTCTAAAATTTCATCAAGAATTTGTCATGGTGGAAAGTTGTATAAACGCATTCCAATTGACAGATATTTGGGTTTTAAAATCAAGTAGAAGGGCATAGTTCTGCTATGTGTATAGAAAAGTGCAGCCAGAATTTATACAAAATATACTTGACAGTTTTTTATTAGACAATTACGAAAAAAAGACCAAATAGATGCTGTTGTGGTAGCATCTTGAAAAATTCTGACTACAAAGGAATTGTTGTAGAAGGCACGTAGTGGAAAGAAGGGAGGATACAAAAACACTAATATAAATGTACCACTCAAGCAACGAGAGAACAATTTGTATTGGCAAAGCATGGCTCAAAGTAAAAATTAATGGAAACGATTTATCCCTAGCTAACAAAGTGCTGGATGAGTTAAAATATAAAGTTTATTTACTTGTTGAGAATTTTTTTTTTTATAGAAATGTTGTTAACGCTGAATAATAAATGCTATGAAAAGATTACTACATGAGAAACGATAAAGAATTAGAGACTACTACCTGCACCGACTCTAACATCGAGTTGATCTAATATCTGGTGGTCTTTAATCACAGTTATACCACCTGCACAAACATAACATGTTGATATGTAGCAGAACCATTTAATTTTAATATATAATACCAACTATCAAATATGTTAATACAAAACCTAAAAATTGTTTTCTTTAACTAATCATATAGATATTGAGAGGGAGAAAGAAGTAAAAAATAAAGAATACTTGGTTCCTTGCGCAGTGCTGATTGAGCAATCCCGGTCAGGGGATTGTTTGGCGCCTCTCGAACACGACGTGCAGGCACCCCCCCAATAGGAGGATGCCTAACAATCCCCTGGACGTCCAGGGGATTGTTCAAGTTCCTTTTCCCTGGTTCCTTTGCTAGTTGCGACTTTTCAAAATCCTCTTCATATTTCTTCCGAAAAACCCGAAATAGATCAAAATGGCTCCCTGCTCAATATACCCAAACTAATAATAATAATAATAATAATAATAATAATAATAATAATAATAATAATAATAATAATAATTTAAGATGGGAATTGGAAAACAAAGCAAATTAAACTTTCAGCATAGTAAATTGTGGGAAATGTGTGCAAAATGGATTGGAGGTCAACCGGGTTGAGCAATTTAGTCGTAAGAGAATTATGCTAACCTTTCTGAATGATTCCTTGAGTCCCTACATTAACTTGGAAGGAAGGAATACACTATACATATAGACTGATGGAATTGGAAAATAAAATAAAATAAAATAAATTGTATATACCTGAAGGAAACAAAAAGCTGAAGCATGAGCAACATCTCAATGAATCCTCTGATCGCATAACCCCTTCATTTTTTGATATTTCCTTCTTCTCAACTTCATCTTCCCTTTTATAGGATTTCAAATCCAATGCTTCCATCCTATCCTTAGCACAGCTACAGAAAAAACACTCACATGCTTCTGATAAACTAATTTCTCAATCTTTATATAGGAAAAGAAAAGTTAACTTTTATATTTACTATCGCATTTATTTAATGTTTGGTCTATGTAGCAAATAATAAGGATCTATTTTTTCTAATAATTTTCTTTTTAGACATAAAAGTATTTTTTTAATAGACTAGTTCTCATGTGCAATTATTTTTTATGGTATTTTTAAAAATTTTGAATGTAAGAAACACAAGAAATTTGGAGAATGTCTAAGATAATATTAGTGTTTAAAATTTTTGAAAATCACCAATTGATGCCATCAGTTCATTGGGCTCCATTATAATAAATTTTTGAGAAAAAATGTTTTTTTAAAATAGTAATTTTTTGAAGACTGTGTAGTTAAAAAAATGTGAAGAGTTTTAAGTTTACATATAATATTATTTTATTAATTAATGTGTAATTAAAAAAAAGAAAAAAAAGGAAAGAATATATTTTGAAATAATGAAATCAAACATGGGCCTGTCAATGCTGTCATCATGTGATGTCAAACATTAGTTGAGTCAATATGTACCACTGACTTTAAATAGTATAATTGTGCTTGATAAGTGAATCATGTATAACCAAAAATTGTAAATTTGAGTTGGAGTTGGACATATTGTCTATGGCTTGTCTTGTCTTCTCCAGGGGATCCTTTTTTATTTATTTTTATTTATTTTTTGCATCAAGCAAGACCAACTTTTAACATCAATAAAGACGGTCTAATTTCATTGATTTTTCTCAAGTTTTATTAATTTTACGAAGGTTTTTCTTAAGGATTTTTAACCTATGAGCAAAGACGGATTTAAAGGGGGGCTAGGCTGGGCTGTAGCCCCCCTCTCCTCAAGCCCAATAGCTTTTTTTTTAAGGCATTTTTTTTGGGTAAAAAATCAGTTTTTTTATGTGTAAATTTTTTTTTCCGCGTAGTAGCCCGATTTGAAATTTTGTAGTCCGGTCTTGGATCTAATCCTAGATCCGTCCCTGCTTATGGGTGAATAGAAACTATAAATTTCAACACTGCGAATTTCAACGTCTGCAAAACTACGAAGGCCTACAATTCATTCAAATTTAGATATGTAGCATCACAAATGTTTAGTATCGGTCTATGTGGCAACATAATGACAATAATAATAGATTCAATGAAATAAGTCTTGTATCCCTACATTTTATTAGACAAACTTTGACACTAGAAAAATTTTAATTATCAAACAATCGAAGCTAAAGACTCATTGATTCTACAAATACCTCATAATTTAGTGCATCTGTGTAGAGTAAAATGTAACAAACTTACGTGTTAGGTTTTTTTTTACCCAAAATTGGTAAATAAAAGAGTCATATTGTGAAAGGGAAAAAGAATTTTAGTTTGCCAGTAAAAATGAAATGTTGCAATAAGGTAAAGATCTATTTTTTCACTGAGGAAAGGGACCAAGATGATAAGTCCTAGAAGAATTGTAATGAAAAAGAGAATCATTTTGCAATTAGGAAAAGAACTCCAAATGCAATGGGGAAAAGAAATTTACCATAAGATTTCAAGACTCTTTCCTATAGATTAATGGCAGTACACTCAGAATAATTGTGCTTGGCACCAATATGACATGAATTCGTACCAAGAATTACGTGCATCCAAAATTATAATTATTGTGTGTTCTAGTTTTCTTAGGACGAACTTATGCGAGTGGAAAAAACATTATATTGCGAGGTTTTTCAAGTTAATAAAGTATTTTTCTCATTTGACTATTGACGAGTTGAACCACGTTTAATTATGTTTTTCTCTTTCAACTCATTTTCTCGTTTTATTTCCGTTGTGCGATGATTGGGATTTTTCCCAACTATATCGATGGTGCTGATATGTTTAGTGTAAAATTAATTTAAGTTTCTTTCCCATACCTTGTCATCAGTTAACCAAATAAAGATTAGCTAACACCAGTAAAAATCATATTATTAATTCGATGCCTGAAAAAGTTGAACATTGAGGCAGTTGGTCTATTATTAATTCTAGAATCATGCTAGATGTACCTAATTTTTTTTACCTGGCCCTTGTTTGAGCCTCATTTTTACCTCATTAAAATGAAAAATATGACCGTTATCCATCACATCAAGCCACTATTTTTGAATTTCTATCGCTGGTGTGGGGCCCATAACGACTCTATTTCTCATTATAATGTGGTTCAAACGGGCTCCTAAAGTTTTACATACACTCACAATAGGGGTGTAGGGACCATATGTTGAGATTATTTTATTCACGTAAGGTCCATGTGCTTGTGAGAGTAGGTAAACCATTTAGTAAATCAAATTATGTACACTTAGAATTATCCTTAATTCTAAGCCCCCGTTTGTATCACATTGTAATGGCATCCCCCCCCCCCCCCCCCCCCCCCCCCCCCCCCTCCCCCGGCGCCCCCAATCTTATTATTCTAAAGTAGAAGAATGAATACACACACACACACAAGTTGAGTTCCTTTGTCAGACTTCAATTTTCCATTATTGTGCTGTTGAAAATACATTGACAAAATTACTCTCAACTACCCTGTACAATTGATGCAATAAACCACAAGAATAGTACGATGCTGTTGTATCTTACCTTGCACAATTTATTATTAGTTCAGTATGATGCAGTTGCAGTTAGCATAAGACAAAATTTATTAAAATCCCGTTTATTTCTCATTTTTGGAAGAATGAGAATGAAAAATATAGTCGCTACGGATCCCACACAAGAAATAGAAATTCAAATTTGATAACTTGATGTGATGGATAACGGTCAAATTTCTCATTTTAATGAAGAAAGAATGGAAAATAAACAAGGGCTAAGGTTTCGTTTGAGCCAAATTTTTATTGGGAAATAAATTTTGTAATGTTGTTTTTTTTTAATTTTATTTTTTGAGAATATATGATTAAAAAATAGAAAAAAATTGAATTTATGTACAAAATTATTTTTTTGAAAGAATTTATAGTTGAAAAATGAATTTAGAGAAAAATAAATTTTTGGATAATGGACGGATGCTAAATGTTTGCGTATGACACAATTTATTACTAATTCAGTACGATGCTACAGCATTTAGTGCTGAGATGTACGATGCTGCAGCATTTAGTGCATCTGAGCTAACATTTGTTGTCAAATTAATAACTTTTACAATAGAAAGAAAGAAAAAGTAAAGTAAAGAAAAATGATGAAGTGAGTTATGTTGAAGTAAATCTTTTTACGATAGATTTCGTTACTTGCACTAGTGTGAACAACATTATTAAGCATATGTTTGCCAAAATACAATATCTTTTGTAAAGTTTGTACTTTATTATACTAACCTTATCAGTTAAACCAAAATGTTGGCAATATTTTCTCAAATAGAATAAATTGAACTAAAATTGTTCGGATGAGCTTTTATTTCTGAAAATTGATGTGGATGAAATTTTAATTTCAGCAAAATAAAACAAACAAAATTTTTAAAGAGATGAAAGAATTATAAATCGATTTTATAACTTGAATTGATTTTGTGTAGGATTTAATGGAAATGGAATATGAGATCTTTTATATTGAATTCCAAGTGTCTATGGGGAATAGGTTTGCCATTTCGTTCGAAGGACCAAGCTATGTGCACAGCATGGCACACAGCACCTTCACATGAGGAGGCTCAAGCCATTTTTTTATTGGTGCAGGTCTCACCGAGCTGTGAGGGTGCTGTACATTTACAGCACTTTTTGGTGCTGTACAAAAAGCTTATTCCTTGGTTCGAATCACTCCTAGCCCCTAGATCACATAACTTTAGATTGGTCTAGATGCACGTGGCCCCCATTCATCAATCCGCGGCTCCATTCCTGAAATTTTAAGGCTGCTCTCGACAATACGTACATGTTGTGATATTTTCTTCATTAATAAATTACTTTTCTAATGTAATTGTTGCGGATTTGTCAAATCACGTTTAATTATAGCTTTTTCTCTTTCGATTCATTTTCTTGTTTTTATTTTCACTGCGTGTTGGGTGGATTTTTTTCCCCAACAATGTGGATGGTGCAGGCATATTTTTAGTGTAAAATTAATTTAAACGTCTCTTCATTTCCCACACCTTGTCACCAATTAACAAAATAAAGATTGGCCAAAACCAATAAAAGTCATATCATTAATTCGATGCCTGATAAAATTAACATTGGGGCAGTTAGTATTAAATGTTAGCATATGACAATTTCAGTACGATGCCGCTGCATTTAGCATATGGCACAATTTATTAGGTTCCGTTTGAGCCTTATTTTTTGAGAGATAAATTTTACAATAGTGATTTTTGAATGTGTGATTAAAAAATAAGAAAAGAATTTGAGTTCACGTGTAAAATTATTTTGTTGAAAGAATGTCTAATTAAAAATAAATTTGAATAAAAATAATTTTTAGATAATAGGCTCAAATAGGGGCTAAATGTTAGCGTATAACACAATTTATTATTAGTTTAGTCCGGTGCTGCTGCATTTAGTGCATCTTGCTTAACACTTTGTCAAATAATGACTTGTACAATCAAAATAAAGAAAAAGTAAAGGTAGAGAAACGAAGATGAAGCAAATTATGCCGAAGCAAATTTTTTTAAGATAGATTTTGTCTTTTGCACTGGCTTCAATAAGATTATCAAACGCGTGGCTTCTAAGATATAACATTTCTTTCAAAGTGTGTATTGTATTATACAAACCTTGTCGGTCAAATAAAAATACTGATAGTATTTTCTCAAAAGGAATAAACTCCAACTAAAATTGTTTGGACGAAATTTTAATTTCTGCAAAGTAAAAAGAACAAAATTTTTAAAGAGAGGAGAAAATTATAAATCAATTTTATAACTTGAATTGATTTTGTGTAGGATTTAATGGAATATGGGCCCTTTATAATGAAGGAAATGTCAGTGTGTACAGTCCTTAGGACTGTACACTTACAGTCCCCTCACATGAGGGGTCCCCACATTAATTGTGGGGCCCCCTCACATGTGAGACTTTGTGTACAGCAGTACTATACACTAAGCACTGCTCTATAATGAATTTCAAGTGCCTCTAGGGAGTAGGTTCACCATTTGGTTTGGATCAATTTGAGCCCTTAGTTCACATCACTTTAGATCATGTGGTCCAGACATCCCTTCGTGATGTTCCAGATGCCACGTGGATGCGAACTCGTTGAGCCATTCTCCTATTTCTAAAAATTTTAAGTATCCTCACCCCTTGACAAGACGATTACGCTATTTGACCAGGCTTAAAGTCATGGCCAAATCCAGTGGCACCCCCATATTAGATGGTGGCTGCCCTAATAGGAGGGTGCCAAGTGATTTGGCCCTATGTTTAACCCTGATCATTTAGTTTTATTCCTCGCAAGTATGCATACGTGTTGTGAGGTTTCCTCAACTATTAAACTATTGGATAACACTATTTGTATATAATTTTTTGTACATTAAGTTATTCATACACTCACGTGGGGTGGGGCTCATTTGAATAAAATATTTGAACGGACCCCACTCTTGTGGGACATTTTGATGTATAAAAAATTATGTACACCAAGCAAATCTCTAAACTATTTTATCATGTAACCGTTGATGATTTGTCAAACCACGTTTAATTATGTTTTCTCTTTCGACGCATTTTCTCGTTTTATTTTTCTGTGTGTTGGGTGGAAATTTTTTCCCAACAATATGGATGATGCCGGTATGTTTAGTCTAAAAGTTTGAGCCTCATTTTTCAACAGTGATTTGACACCATTTCAACTACACTTTTTCTAATAAAATATTATTATAAACAAATTCAAAATTTTTTCTTATTTTTTAAACACATATTCTCCATCATAACATTATTTCAAAATGCATTTTTTGCAAAAAATGGGTCTCAACCATTGTTTCTTTTTTCCCATACATTGTCATCAATGGACCAAATAAAAGTTGGCCAACGCCAATGGATATCATATTATTAATTCATGACGCCTGCTGAAAATTGAACATTGAGGCAGTTGGCCGTAAAATGTTAGCATATGACACTATTTTATGATTTCAGTATGATGCTGCCGCATTTAGTGACTTACCTAACATTTATTGTTAAATTAATTACTCGTACAATAAAAAAAGAGAAGTAGAAGTAAAGAAACAAAGATGAAGCGAGACATGGTTCACAAGATATAATGCTTTTTCCAAAGTTGGTATTGCATTATACTAATTTTGTCGGTCGAACCAAAATGTCGACATCATTCTTCTTGAACGGAAATTGCTCAAACTGACTTTTATTTTTGAAAATTAATTCAGACGGAATTTTAGTTTCAGCAAAATAAACGAACATAAATTTTGAAGAGGAGAGAAATAGAAATCAATTTAATAACTTGAATTGATTTTTTGTGGATTTAATTAATAAAAAATAGGTCAAGTGTCTCTAGTGAATGGATGGGTTCTCCATTTGGCCCAGATTCATTTGAGCCGTGCGACTTGTGCATGTGGTTGGAATTAATTGGATTATTTAATGTGGGGG
>NC_036237.1:27327178-27328972 GCF_002742605.1 Olea europaea var. sylvestris
GGTTTATTGAAATTTTTAGTTTACTCAATTAATTTTAATAGCTCATTACATTAAATAATCTAATTTAATCACTATTTGATTCCACTAAAAAAATAGAATCTAAATCACAAGTGCCCTCGAAATCCACATGTCCGCTTGTTTTTTTTCCCATAAAAAATCACAACAGCAGCCATCTGAGAAATCACATTGAAAGTCATCAGCCTTGGCAGAGGAATATACAATATGGGGTGTGTGTTCAAGTGTGGAGAAAAGAAGATTCATGGGGAGAGTTGACATCTGACAAGGCATCCAATGTTGATTAATCAAGAAATCCTCAGAAAAGATTATGTGAGTCAGCCAGAAAATTTGAACTTTCAACCCATAAGTTAAGTTATCCTAAAAGCTTGTATAGGATTGGATGGATTGATTCGTTGGTAAATCAAGCTACTTGTTTCTGATTTTCCACAAACAGTTAAAAATGTCTGAGACGAGAGCTGACATTGTCACCGTTGACATTGATGATATGATGCTTAAGAGCTTGTCCTCGACGCCTTCAAAACCCTCAATATTTAGAGTTGGTGATCATTTACGCAGCATAAATCCAGAGTCTTACGATCCAGAAATAATAGCCATTGGCCCATATCACCGCGGGAAATCTAACTTGCAGAAGATGGAGCAACACAAAGTCAGATATCTAAAGCTGTTTCTTGAAAGAAGAAATGAGTCAAGTGTAGAAAGATATGTTACCACAATAAGACACTTAGAAGACATGGCGCGGAAATGTTATGCTGAAGACATCCAACTTGATGAAGATGAGTTTGTGCAAATGTTGATTCTTGATGGCTGTTTTATCATCGAATTTCTCCATAAGTTTCAACAAATAGAATGTAGGGATGAAGATGACCCCATTTTCCAGTATGGATATATGCAAAGTCATTTGCTTCATGATCTAATGGTATTTGAGAATCAGATTCCATTTTTCATCATTGATCGTTTGTTCAACATAATCAAGATCAACGATGAAGACAACATCAATTCTCTAATACTGCCTTTACTAGGAAATGGCATTTTCCCAGCGCAAGGTCTTCCTGAAGTCCCTATTAATGGTCACCATCTTCTTGGTATTGTACATGACATCCAGTGTTCATCATTTGCAACAATATTATCTCATATGGATTCTGGAGATCCTGATAACGTGGCGAATATAAATTCAGCTGTAGAGATCAAAGAAGCAGGGATTTCCTTCAAAAAGTCGGAATGTAATAGTTTGTTTCACATTGAATTCAAAAATAAAACAACGATCATTCCAGAATGGGAAATTTCTGATTCAACAGAATCGTTGTTCCGAAATCTGATGGCATATGAGTACTACCTCCCAGGCAGTCCTCAAAAATATGTGACGGACTATGTATTCTTTATGCATTGTCTCGTCCATTCCCCAGATGATGCAAAATTGTTGCGCTGTTATGGAATCATTAGCAACTTTTTGGGGAGCGATAAAATGGTTTATCTTCTAATCAACCAGCTAGGGAAGAATATCATAATATCTGATAAGTTTTCGTATTCTAATATTTTCAACGTTGTGAACCATCATTGTCGCCGCATATGGAATATAAGGATGGCAACATTGAGGCGAAGATATCTTAACAGTCCATGGGCACTCATTTCAGTCTTTGCTGCCACTTTCTTGCTTACGCTTGCCATTCTACAGACTACTTTTCCTATTCTCTCATACCGTAAGTTACTCCCCAAGTATTGCATATTTTAACCTTTGTTTGGAAAATGTATAAATGGTTTACAAATAGGAATATTAAC
>NC_036237.1:27329014-27336066 GCF_002742605.1 Olea europaea var. sylvestris
TTTTTCCGATTTAGGAGATCGTGTCTGGTTCTCAACAGGCACAAATAGGGGAAGTAATTGGCCATTGTAGGTGTTAAGAGCATAATCAAAATTGTGATTTAGATCTCTAAAGTGGTCAGAAAGAAGAGATGCAAAGGATACTAAAATATTAATATAAGGATAAATCTACTTGTACTTAATTTTACGTACATAAGGGTATCCATACACTCACGTGGGTGTAGTGTATGGACACCCAAGTATATAAATTATGTATGCCAAGCACAATCCTTAATATAAATGGTCCAAGCTAAGCGAGAATTTTCTATATGCATGCGTACAATTTGTATAGGCAAAGCTTGGCTCAAGGTACACATGGAAATGATTTATCCTAGCTAACAAAGTGCTGGATGATAAGTTTATTTACTTGTTTAAATGTTGTTAACGCTGACTAATAAATGCATTCCTCGAAAAGATTATTACTACATGTGGGAAAAAATAAAGAATTAGAGAATACTATCTATACTAATACCAGTACCAATACCAGTACCAGTATCGGCACGAACACGAGCACGAGCACGAGCACCAGCTAATATTGTAGTACCTACTAATTGCTGTTACATCAGTCCTAGTTATATGAGCTGCACAACATAACATGTTGATATGTACATAATAATACGAAGGATCTAACTATGTTAATAAAAAAACCTAAAAATTGTTTCCCTTAACTAATCATATAGATATTGAAAGAGAGAAAAAGTAGGTAAAAATTAGAGAATACTCGGTCCCTCTGCTGAAGGTGGCTTCTGAAAATCCTCTTCATATTTCTTCCCAAAAATCCGAAATAGATCAAATCAAAATGGCTCCCTCCTCAATTTACACTAAAAATAAAATAAAAATTAATGTATTAATACTATTAACTGCAATTAATTTATGGTGGGAATTGGAAAACAAAGCAAATTAAACTTGCATCATGGTATATTGTTGGAAATGTGTGCAAAGTAGATTGGAGGTCTTGATTCCACTCCAAAATAATCGGGTTAAGTAATTTTATCGTAAGAGTATTCTAACCTTTTTAAATGATTCCTTAAGTCCCAACATTAACTTAGGAGAAAAAACACATTACATATAGACTGCCGAATTTGGGAAATAAAATAAAATAAATTGTATATGCCTGAAGGAAACAAAAAGCTAAAGCATGAGCAACATCTTAATGAATCCTCTGAGCGCATAACCCCTTCATTTTTTGATATTTCCTTCTTCTCCACCTCATTTTCTATCTTATAGGATTTCAAATCCAATACCCCTCAGCATCACAACAAAACAAAACAATCACAAGCTTTTGATCAACTAATTTCTCAATCTTTACAACTTCTATATTTACCGTCGTATTTACTGTTTGGTCTAAGTAGCAAATAATAAGGATGATCTATTTTTATTTTTATTTTTTTTCTTTTTGGAGATAAAAATATTTTTTAATAAACTAGTTCTCATGTGCAATTATTTTTTTACGGTGTTTAAAATATTTTCGAATGTAAGAAAACCAAGAAATTTGGAGAACGTGTCAAAAAATATTATATTATTATTTTTGTTTAAATTTTTTGAAAATTACCAATTGATGACATCAGGTCATACCAAACTTTAAATATTTCATCACATGATGTCAAACATTATTTAATTCTTATTTAAGATTTTAAATAATATAATTGTGCTTGACATGTGAATAATGTATAACCGAAAATTGTAAATTTGTGTTGGAGTTAGACATTCTGTTTATGGTTTGTCTTGTCATTTGTAAAATGGGCTTGTATCCCAGCATTTTATTACAAACTTTGAAACTAGACAAAGTTTAATTATCAAACACTCGTTGTTTTTACAAATACCTCATAATTTATAGTATATATGTTTAGAGTAAAATGTAAAATATTTACATGCGTTAGCTTTTTCTCAAATTGATAAATAAAAGTCATATTGCTCAAGGGAAAAAGAATTTTAGCCCCTTTTTATCAACCATTACTTGGATAAGGGATGTGCTTGCCATACACTCTTGAATACAACAAGACACACAACCCCCTCACATGAGGGGGCCCCCTCATGTGAGGGGCTGTACATGTATAGTTAGTGGTGGATCCAGGATTTTAAGTCAAAACAAGTGATCGTTGACCACGGATCGTCGGTCCAATAAAATATTACGAGCTCATTTGATGTAAATTTTTTTTTTTTGGCAAAAAATGTATTTTGGAAAATAGTGATTTGATGGAAAATATATGGTTAAAAATAAGGAAAAATTTTGAATTTCATGTAATATTATTTTATTGAATAATATATGGTTGAAAATAAAAGAGAAAAATATATTCTGAAATAAATGTGAATCAAACAAGACATAAAATTTAAACATAACAATTATTTTGTTGAAATTGAATATATATAATTTTGTTAAAAGAATAAACCATATTCATCAAATGATATTGTTGCCAAGTTTTATATAATTCAAAAGAAGAGCACGGGTTCAAGTCTTTATTGTTGCATTAAAACCAACTAAGATCTAATATATATAAATTTGTTAAATATATTATCACAATTTGACAATTGACATAATGGTCAAACCATTAATAATTTAAACAATAGCTCCAAGTTCGAATCCCCTCCTCTTCATTCCATTAATTTTTGGTAAAAATTGTAAAACTAAAAAAAATTGAACAATAAAAATTGACTGATAAAGGATCGAACTGGGACCTGCAAGATGTAAAAACCCGCAATAACCAACTTGGCCAAAGGCCACATACAAATAGAAAATGATTATCGGAAATATATCTAAAAAATTCATCTATTCTCAACAAAAAAAATGGCTGCCGGCGAATCCAGCTCGCACGGCCGCGGGTGCTCGCCAGGTACTGGATCCGCCAATATTTATAGTCTAACGTGGACTGTACAAGCAATTCAACCCTTTGGATAAAATAGAGTTTTGAATAATGATTTTTTGAATGATGTGCGGTTAAAAATTAAGAAAAAATTGGATTTATGTGTAGAATATTTTATTTTATGAATATGTGGTTGAAAATGAGTATATATAAAAAAGTTTTGAAATAATGATTGTCAAATAGAGGCTTAGATTGGCAATAAAAATGAAATATTGCAATGAGGTAAAACAAATATTTTTTCACCGAGGAAAGGGACCAAGATGATAATTCCTAGAAGAATGTATTGAAAAGAGAATTATTTTGCGATTAGGAAAAGAACCCCCACGTCAATAGGTAAAGAAATTTACCATAAGATTTCAAGGGTCTATAGATTCATGGCATTACATTGAGAATAATTGTGTTTGCCACTAATGTGGCATGCATTCGTACCAAGAATTACGTGCATCTAAAATTATAAGAGTTTAGTAGAGAGAAAATTGTTGAAGAGAAACTAGAAAAGAAAAATAACGATAAGTATTTGTGTGTAATAGTTTTCTTAGGGAGAAAATATGCAAGCGGAAAAATATTGTATTGTGAGGTTTTTTCAGATAATAAAGTATTTTTCTCACTTGAATGTTGGCGAGTCAAACCATGTTTAATCAGTATTCTCTTGAAAATTACTATTCAAAACATTGTTTTGGCCAAATAATGACCATCAAACAGAGCCAAATGATCCAATCAATTCCAGCCACACTTGGTATTTACAATTCTATAGAGAATAAATACTTTTGATTTTACAGTTCTCATATTTCTAATGCATTTTCAAGGCAGTTAGCGTGCACAAATGTACTAAAATTGTTAGCAAGTAAAACTTGTAGTTACTACAGTAAGTTTTAGTTAAGAACAGCTGGGCCGAAAGCAACAGCCTGGGCAATAGTTTATTTGGTCAACTAGTTGGATCAGTTTACCAGTAAAACTTGTCTGTCTTGATTCCTTCGCAACCAATCGCTAGACAATCTCAGATATCTCATTGGCCTACTAATCATGTGCCCTTGAAATCCATATGCCCCCTTTTTTTTCCCATCAAAAACCTCAACAACAGCCATCTGAGAAATCACATTGGAAGTCGTCGGCCTTGGCGGAGAACATACTATTTGGGGTGTGTATTCAAAGTGTGGAGAAAAGAAGATTCATGGGGAGAGTTGACATTTTACAAGGTATTCTATGTTGATCAAGAAATTCTCAGAAAAGTTTATATTTCAGCCAGAAAATTGGGAATTTTTGATCCATAATTAAGTTTTCTTAGACGGTTGCATAGAATTTGATAGATTAATTTGTTGGTAGATCAAGGTACTTGTTTCTGATTTTCCACAAACAGTTTTAAATGTCTGAGACAAGAATTGACAGAGTCACCGTTGACATTGATAAGATGCTTAATAGCTCATCTTCTACACCTCCAAAACCCTCAATGTTTATAGTTGGTGATAATTTACGCAGCATAAATCCAGAGGCTTATGATCCAGAAATAATAGCCATTGGCCCATTTCACCGAGGTAAACATAAATTGCAGAAGATGGAGCAACACAAAGTCAGGTATCTAAAGCTTTTTCTTCAAAGAATAGAGGAGTCAAGTGTAGAAAGATGCGTTACCACAGTAAGACACTTGGAAGATAGGGCGCGAAAATGTTATGCAGAAGACATCGACCTTGATGAAGATAAATTCGTGGAAATGTTGATTCTTGATGGTTGTTTTATCATCGAATTTCTCTATATGTTTCAATACAAAGATTGCAGGGATGAAGATGACCCCATTTTCCAGTATGGATATATACAAAGTCAATTGTTTCATGATCTAATGCTATTTGAGAATCAGATTCCATTTTTCATTGTTGATCGTTTGTTGAACATGATCAAGATCAATAATGGAGACAACGACATTTATTCTCTATTATGGCCTTTACTGCAAAATAGCTTTTTTCGAGTGGAAGATCTTCCTGAAGTCCCTATTACTGGTCACCATCTTCTTGGCATTGTACATGACATCCAGTGTTCTTCATTTGCAACGATATTCTCTCAGATGGCTACCGGAAATCCAGATAGCATGGTGAATATAAATTCAGCTGTAGAGCTCAAAGAGGCTGGGATTTCCTTCAAAAAATCTGAAGGTGATAGTTTTTTTCATATTGAGTTCAAAAATAAAGCAATGATCATTCCAGAATGGGAATTTTCTGATTCAACAGAATCATTGTTCCGAAATCTGATTGCATATGAGTACTACCTCACAGGCAGTCCTCAAAAATATGTGACGGACTATGTATTCTTCATGCATTGTCTCGTCCATTCCCCTGAAGATGCAAAATTGTTGCGCCGTCATGGAATCGTTAACAACCTTTTGGGGAGCGATAAAATGGTTTACCATGTAATCAACCAGTTAGGCAAGAATATCATAATTTCTGAAAAGTTTTCGTATTCTAATATTTTCAACATTGTGAACCATCATTGTGTCCGCAAATGGAATATAAGGATGGCCACATTAAGGCGAAAATATCTCAACAGTCCATGGGCACTTATTTCAGTCTTTGCTGCCACTTTCTTGCTTGTGCTCGCCATCATACAGGCTACGTTTGCTATTCTCTCATACCGTAAGTCATTCCCTAAGTCTCGTATGTTTTTAATTAATTATTTGCATATTTTAGCCTTTGTTTGGAAAATGGATAAATGGTTTACAAACAGGATTATTAACGGGTCTTACAAAATGCGTGTATGATGATGAGTATAGTTATGAATGTATTGTTGAAATTTATGTTTGACTTTGATCGAATTTATAAACCCGTTTATAAATTGTATCCAGATAGAAGCTTAGTGTTGAAATGCTCGTCAAATAAGCTATTAGGAATTGACTTTGGATTGTTTCATTAAAAAGGAAGCTTCTACCTTTCTTTGAAAAGAATTGCTGATACATTTATTGTGTGACAGTCACTTGAACTACTAAGAGAGATTTATATTTGATTATTTAGTTGTTTAAATGCTACATGTTATTGCAGGTAATGATCTCAAGGAGGGGAACGGTCTCAAAAAGGGAAACTAATTCTAAGTGTTTGAAGGTGGCCACAATGTATGGTAACTCAAATTACTATTAACTTCCAAGGACAATACAGAGTCTACTGAGTCTATCTTGGTGTAAGAAGCAATACTAAACCAGATTTCAAGTTAAATCATCTGTTAACAAAAATTGAGTTTGCATTCTAGGTTGTTTTATAAGGTTCCACCCTATCCCAACCTACTTCAGAGCAAGAAGATAGATTAAAATTCAGAATGTTTCCAACAAAAGCAACCTTGACTTCTTGACATTCACATAGAAGATTGGCAGATTAGCGAAAGACTGAGACTAAAAGATATTGTTCCAATCTACGATATCATGTTGCAGTAGAAGAGTGGTACTAATTCAAGACGGGATCTTGAATCTATTCAGAAATTAGAGGAGACGTAGAAAATGAAGTGTTTCGTTATCCCGCAATGTCATTTTGCTTGGCTTAAATATTAGGCTATGATTATAATCTTGTGTAATTAGATAACCAGAACCGAGAACTATCTTTGATGATTGTCTGTTCATTGCTTTTTTTGGCACATTAGTAATAGCAAATCCTAAATGAACATTCACAATTAAAATTCGTCAAAAGTTTCGGATAAACCTATTCAATCCTCTCTAGGCTGCTTTAAACAAGATTGCAAACTAGTAAGATCTATTTCACTTCTCTAATACACGACTAATTTAGGTATCGGTGTGTTTCTAACTGGCCCTTTTCCATCTCTTTAGGCTAAGTATTCTAGCATTGGTTGAGTGTGCAAACTGAGACTACAAATTTGGCTCATCTTGTCAGCACAAAATCTCAGCCAGATTCGAACGACCACATATACCTTACTATCTCATGATTATTCAAATCTAGAAAAAATTTATATATAGTTGATGATGTCTATTACTTGATAAACATAAAATGAAGAATGAAGGACTTCAAACCTTGAATGTGTCTATTTTTAACAGATCAACTATATGGATCGGTCAGAGCTTAGTGGACTACAAGTTTTTCTCCAATCATGGCCTCGCGTAATTGCTAAAATTTTTAAGTACAGCTTGTTAGAAGTTTTGACTCAAATTAATTTATTTGTATTAAATAA
>NC_036237.1:27336970-27339433 GCF_002742605.1 Olea europaea var. sylvestris
CTATTACTTTTCTTCGAAAATTTTCTCATTTCTCTTTTATTGTTTTCTAAGTTTCCTCTCTTAATTCTTTGAAAACTATATGGAGTGCAAATTCCTGTGTTGGGATCCTGTTTATTACATCAATATAGAAGGAAGAAGAATATCTTAGGTAATGTTTCAAATATGTGCATTTTTTTTGATCGATTGAAAGTTTTGTTTCAAGTTTTTTACTAATGTTCCTTTTTTTTGTCTTTCTCTTAGATTGCACCATCAATTTTGAGTTTTTTTACATCCAGACCGCGAGTGAGATTGTTCTCTATTTTTGGGTTCGACTTTATTTGGAGTGTACATTTACAGGTAATTTAGATTTCTCCATTTTTTTTGGAGATTTTGATTTTTTCTAGATTTTTTTTGGGTGTTATATATGGTTTTTTTTTTCTAAACAAATATTTCAAGTTCTGTTAATTTTTTACTTCATATTTCGTTGAATTTGTTTGGTTCGTGGAAGCTGATTGTTGTATTATACTTGTCATTCCAACCTACCTTATTTATTATATTTTTCTAGGTTAGACATGGATACTGAATCTTCTAAGCGAATTGTTTAATTTGTCATAATGAGAGTCTGTACAATTATGAATTCTCAACACACGAGAACTTCTCGAAAGATCAGTTAACCATCTAGAATTTACATAATCCAACAAGATTCTCATTTCCAAATAATAATGGAAGAGTCAATTGTGTTATAATTGAAAGCCTGAGAATATAATTTTTTTTTCTATATATATATATTTTTTCTTGTATTATCATTTTGCCGTTGATTTTTGTTCATTGGCACATTTCCAATAAATTTGGCCAAAATTTCGTAAAAAACAAACAACCTTAAAATTTCTTTAAAAATCGAAAAATTGGAGTTGTTATTAGCTTAAAGAAAAGAGAAAAAATAAAAATAAAATAAGAGAAAAAAGAAAAAAATTCAAACAAAGTGCACGGATTACACTCTTCGTGCATGGAGAGTGCACACGTGAATCATTGACTTTAACATCACAGGGATCAATTATCAAAAGAAGGTACCCATCCAACATTGAATTTCTAATCAATTATATTATCAAAAGACAGCACCCATGCATTATTTTTATTTTCCTGGTCGTATTGGTTTTATTTTTGGCCTTAATAGCCTAAACACCAACATTGGTTGGTCAGATTTCAATTCAATATGTTTTTTTTTGAAATTCTCCAATCGATGGAGAATTTTACAGTTTTGATACGTTGTGGATTGTTAACTTGGCATTTAGATAGATTGTACTTTTCATGGGTTCTTCGGTTGGAAAATCTTTTCAAGGAATTTTCATATTTTTGCTAGGTTTTATGATTTTTCTTTTCTATAAGGTCGAGATGAGGATCAAAAAAGACAAATAATGAGGGGGCAAAACTCCTACATTTTATTTTTGTATGTATTTCGTTGAATTTCACATATGATTATGAAATTCTTACCAGGGCCTCTTTAGTGAATCACTTAAATGTAAAAATCGACTCCTTTACTCCATTTTATACAAATATTTTATTACAACTTTCCTAATTTTTTTCCTTTATAGAAATACTTTTTAATTATCGATGTCAATCTCTCGTCAGCCAAATTGTTTACATTATGAATAATTTCTTTTCGATTTAAAGTTTTTTTTAATTCCTTTCTTGTCATGATAAAACTTAATTTTTCAATTTTAACTAAATAATATTTATATATTTTTATTTAATTTTCATAACTTTGTTTTATTTTATTTTTTTGACAATTGTTTTAAGAAAAATTCTTCATATATAAATATTTTTTTGATTTAAAATTCTTTTTAATTCATTTCATTTTATGATAAAACGTCATTTTTTTTAATTTTAATAATTGATTTTTTATTTTAATTATTTCAATGTAATTTAAAAACTTTACACTATCTTTTTTTTTTTTTCACCTGCAAATTTTTTTCTTAATTTGTTAAATCATTTAATTTTTTTATTTGTGTTGGTGTAACATGATAGTTACAAACTAAATGACTTAAGAAATTAGAAAAAAAAAAAGAATTACAAACAAAAATAGAAAAAAATTACAGGCAAAAATAAAAAGAAAAAAAAAAGTTATTATAAAGTTTTTAAATTAAATTGAAATAATTAAAATTAATAATAAATATTATTTAATGAAAATTTAAAAATTTGTATTTTATCGTGACACGAAAGGAATTAAAAAGAATTTTAAATCAAAAAAATTATTTATAATATGAAGAAAATAGAAATTTTTAAAAAAGTTCAAAAAATTATAATAAAAATAAAATAAAATAAAATTACTAAATCTAAATAAAGAATATATAAAAATTATTTTGTTAAAATTGAAAAATGAAGTTTTATCATGGAGAAAGGAATTAACAAAAATTTAAGTTGAAAAAAAAAATTTATAATGTAAACAAAATGAAAAGGAAAAAAAAAGGAAAAAAGGGAAATAAA
>NC_036237.1:27339527-27489968 GCF_002742605.1 Olea europaea var. sylvestris
AATAAAAAAATAATTAAATTTATAAAAATTAAATTAAAAATATATAAATATTGTTTAGTTAAAATTTAATAAAAATTAAGTTTTATTATAAAAACAAAAAAAAATTAAAAATTTCTTTTTTCTTCATATTATAAATAATTTCTTTCAATTTAAAATTTTTTAAAATCTTTTTATTTTACAATTTTTTTCAATTTTAGCTAAATAATATTTATTTTTACTTTTAATTATTTCAATTTAATTTTAAAAGTGTATAATAACTTTTTTTTGTTTCTTTTTATTTTTGCATGTAATTTTTTTGTTGTTTAATTTGTTAAATCATTAAATTTTTTTCTTTATCAGTTGAATTAGATGAAGTGAAGTAATGTATGAAAATGAAGAAATACTACAGTTGATGTGATAATGCACGGAGTTTCTTTTACAAATATGAATATATCAAATTCCTCACTGACCCCATCGGCCTTTATCTCTCTTCGTCACTAATTTTAACAAATAATTATATATAAAATAAAATCAAATATCATACAATATAATGTAAAATACCAAAAAAATTACTCAAAGTTAATAGATATCTCAAATGATTCATAGCCATACGGCCCATGCTAAAAAATTCTAATAACATAAATTGCAACTTCTATTTTATGAATATAACATAACATAGATTATAATCAAATAGCACATAGATTACAACTCTCAAAAGCTAGATAAAATGCAATTTTTTTTTTTTTAGTTTTTTCATTTTCAAGTGTTAATTTCCGATTTTAACCAAAATAATATTCATTGAATATTTTGAATTTTGATTTGATTGGGTCTTTCTCTCGTATTGACATTTTAAAAAAATAAAAATTATTAGTAGCTTTAAATCACCATGTCCGACCTTTTTTTTTACCTCACTATCTATGTAGCTTAGAAGTGCTTGTAAAAACGAGTGATGTTGGGTTCCACAATTTCCTCAAATTCATTTAGGATCATATGAAACTTTAGGAATAAAAATTAAGGATCCAAACCATGCGCAATAGGGCAAAGAATTAAGGATCCAAACCACGCGCAACAGGGAAAAACCTATGATTATCCTTGCATTACCATGAATTGACTTCTCCAAATAGTTTTCGTTGAAGAATTTAATTGTACATTTCATTCAAGATGAGTAGAAAATTATGCCACAGCATTGTTACTATTGGTAAGGTGGTAAACCTTTGGAAGTTCGTGAGAAATAATGTTATCGTATAGATGTATCGTGAAAACATTTATAAATTAACATTAACATTCATAGTGGTGCTCGTGCTAAAACCAAATTATTGTTCTGACTTTCGAGTTTCAACATCATGCACTCCGATGATTATTATCCCATGGATAAAGAGTTGCACCAGTATTGACAATTTTTGGATAAGATAAATTCTACACATTCCACACTAATAATAACATAATAAATACAATAATCATGCAACACACGAGACAAAGACTAATATAGTAAGTAAGATAAATACTTTTGATTATACAGTTTGCATATTTCTAATGCATTTTCAAGGCAATTAGCGTGCACCAATGTACTGAAATTGTTAGCAAGTAAACTTGTAGTTACCACAGTAAGCTATAGGTAAGAAGAGATGGACTGCACCGAAAGCTACAGCCTGGACAATAGTTTATTTACCAGTACAAGTTGTCTTTCTCCTCCCTCCATTTGCACTTTACTTTCTTGATTCCTTCGCAATCAATCGCTAGGCAATCTCAGATATCTCATTGGCCTACTAATCAAGAAATCACATTGAAAGTCATCCGCCTCGGCAGAGAATAATCTATTTGGGGTGTATATTCAAGTGTGGAGAAGAGAAGATTCATGGAGAGAGTTGACATTTTACTAGCTATTCTATGTTGATCAAGAAATTATCAGAAAGGTAATGAGTCAGACAGAAAATTTGAAATTTTTGATCCATAATTAAGTGTTTTTAGAAGGTTTTGGATAGATTAATTCGTTGGTAACTCGAGGTATTTATTTCTGATTTTCCGCAAACAGTTAAAAAAAATGTCTGAGACAATAGCTGACCATATCACCGTTGAAATTCAAGGGATGCTAGATGGCTTGTCCTCGACGTCTTCAAAGCCCTCAATGTTTAGAGTTGGTGATCGTTTACGCCGCATGAAGCCAGAGGCTTACGATCCAGAAATAATAGCCATTGGCCCATTTCACCGCGAGAAACCTAACTTGCAGAACATGGAGCAACACAAACTCAGGTATCTAAGGCTGTTTCTTCAAAGAAGAAACGAAAGTGTAAAAAGATGTGTTACCATAATAATACAACATAAAGACATGGCCCGGGAATGTTGTGCTGAAGACATCCACTTTGATGATGCTGAGTTCGTGAAAATGTTGATTCTGGATGGTTGTTTTATCGTTGAATTTCTCCTCAGATTTCAACAAGAACCTGCGGATCGAGATGACCCCATTTTCCAGAATGGACATATGCGAAGTCAATTGTTTCATGATCTAATGCTATTTGAGAATCAGATTCCATTTTTCATCATTGATATTTTGCTCAACATGAACAAGACCGATGATGAAGACATCGAATCTCTAATAATAAGGCCTTTACTAGAAAATAGCATTTTCGCAGGGCTAGTGAAAGAACCTCCTAAAGTCCCTCGTAGTGCTCACCATCTTCTTGGTATTGTACATCACAACCTGTGTTCTTCATTTGCAAATGTGGCATCTGGAGATGGAGATCCACATAACATTGCGAAAACAAATCCAGCTGTAGGGCTCGAGAAGGCAGGGATTTCCTTCCAAAGGTCAGAATATCGTAATTCTTTTCGTATTGAATTCGAAAATAAAGTTATGAAGATTCCAGAATGGAAAATTTCTGATTCAACAGAAACATTGTTCCGAAATCTGATGGCATATGAGCACTACCTCACAGGCAGTCCTCAAAAATATGTGACGGACTATGCATTCTTCATGCATTGTCTCGTCAAATCCCCTGAAGATGCAAACGTGTTGCAACGTTCACACATCATTACGAACTTTTCGGGGAGCGATGAAATGGTTTGTCGTCTAATCTACGAGCTAGGCAAGGATATCATAATTTCTGAACGGTTTCCTTATTCTAATATTTTCTTCACTGTGGATCGTCATTGTGCCAGAATAAGGAATACATGGATGGCAGCATTAAAGCGAGAATATTTCAACAATCCATGGACAGCCATTTCGGTCTTTGCTGCCTTTATCCTGCTTGGGCTCACCCTTACATAGACTATATTTGCTATTCTCTCATACCGTAAGTTACTCCTTGAGTATTGCATATTTTAGCCTCCGTTTGGCAAATTTCTATTGTTTTGTAAATTGGAATAATAATAGGAATAGTAGTGGGGTTTCACAAAATATGTAGATATTAACGATTAGTAGTTATGAATGTGTTGTTAAAATTAATGTTTGACTTTGACTTTAAATTTATAAACTAATTTATAAATTGTATCGAAATAGAGGCTTAGTTTAGAAGGATTCATCAAGTAGGCTATTAGGAATTGACCTTGGAAAGGAAGTTTCTACCTTTCTTTGAAATGCATTAGTGATACATTTGTTAAGAGATAGTCATGTGAACTGCTAAGAGAAATTTATATTTGATTATCCAATTGTTTACCGACATACATGTTATTGCAGGCAATGATCACAAGAAGGAGAACTGATTCCAAGTGTTTGAAGCTGGTAGCAATATATGGTAACTCGAATCACTAATAACTTCAAGGACGATACAGAGCTGAGAACAATAATATATATTGATGGCCTGCACAATGAATGAATGTAACAAAACCAAGATTCAGTCCATTTCATCATTCTAAAAGGAATTGTTCTTCGTGTTTCTTTTGTGAAAGTGTTTTTTTTTAATGTGTTAAATTACGCCCTTGTTTGAGTCCCATTCTTGTCAAAGAATTCATTTTTGAATAGTGTATTGATAAGAAATATGTTGTTAAAAAGTAAAGAAGTTTTTTTGGATTTATGTGTAATATTATTTTAATGAAGTATGTGGGGTTAAAATAAGGTCAAATTACAGTTGAATAATGTAATGCTTTTTTATTGATTAATAAATGTAATGTTTTAATTAATTAAATGTAATTTCTATCTAGTTATTAGTGGTAATATAATTTATAATTAATAATTTTTAAAGTAAATTAATTATTGATAATTAAAAAAATAAGAAAATACAAGAAATACGCCACCTTTGGTTTAATGAATTGAAGATGAGTTTATAAAATAGTTGAAAGTTGCACTAATTTGATGCCATGGATCGGAAATGCCATTTTTCCCAAGACATTTACAAAAAAGTCACTTTTTTTTTTGTTGCAAGAATGTCAATTTAAGACGTATTTGCCCCTAAAGATAATTTCAAATTCCCTACATGTCCTAGTTAAATGAGATTTGATCCAATGGAAGAAATTGTACAAAAATCTTGTTAATGTCAGGAATGAAAAGTTTGAAAAAAAAAAAAAAAAAGAGAGAGAGAGATAAATCTTATTTCTCTCATTCAAACAACCTCAATTCAAACAACCGTAACTCCCTCTCTCATTTCTCTCATTATAGGTTTCGATCCAAGAGAGAAAAATTTTGTTTTTTTTACTCAATTTTTGTAATATTTTCAGTTGTAAAGGGTTTATGAGATGCGAAAAATGGAGCTTTTTGCTGGGTTTAAAATAAGAGCTAGACTTTGGATTAGAAAGAGGTAAAAATCCTTTTAATATTCTGTAATTTTTTTTGGACGTTTTGAATAATTTCTAACTATGTTATGGTTGGAAATGTTTTTCCCCTACTTTCTGCAATTTCATACCATAAATTTTAATTTTCTCTTTTGTATATATCTTCTATTAGTGATGCATATATGTACACATTACACGTGCTAACACTAATGTTGAGGGAAAAGATTATCTAGGGTTCCAGTTTAATATTTATCCTCTTTCTTTGCTTTCAAAGTTCATATTTCAAGCATTTTGAATGTTTCAATGTTGGGTGAAAATCTGGATTGACACTTGACATAACTTTCGTTTCAATGTTTTTGGTACTTGTGCGATGTGGAAATAACATTGCTATCACTTGGAATCTATTTGTTGTGGGTGGTACTCATATTTGTGTTGAACTCTTGATAGACAGTTGACAGCATACATGTGGCTTTAATGTTTCGTTATGCTCGAATATGGAGTGAAATAATTTTCAATAATACCTATTTGCATAGAGGTGAAAAGTAAATTTTCGGATAGTTCATCTGTCGACAATTCACTAATGTAGAGAAATGCCTTCATGCTTAACTGTCGTTCCCGACAGTTAGGCCTCAGTAATTCTTGACAGATGAACTATCGAGAATGATAGTTCGGTCCTTCCCTTCGTTCAATTCCACAAGTCAAACTTTGGTTCATCCTAACATTGCACGAGAGTTTTGCATGAATATATATGAAATGCTATGATCTCATGATTTTTCGATTGATTTGTCCGTATGTGGTTAGATTTTTTCCATCTAAACATCTCACGTGTGACTGATTTGTCCATATGTTGTTATATTTTTATGCTTCACGTTTTTATTTGCGTAACGATGCCACCACCGTCACAATTCATTTTTCATAATTTTTGGATCACATGAAATTTAAATATATTTTTGTGGAAGTTGCTTGTTTGAAAAATATGGATGAATTCAGATTACGATAGATTGCATGAATCAATTGACTTATATTATGTACTGTTATCGGATTGTTTTTACACACAAGGTGAACATTATTGCATTTCTTCACCTTCCTTTCTACGTGCTTTATCTCGGAATACTAATTTTACCAATGTATGATGACATATGAGCAGATTCATATTCATGACCCGAACGATCGTCAAAGTGTTGGTGCACACATTCTCGTTGTAATTGGGGATGGAATCAATCGAATTCATTGTCAAAAAAAGAGCAACCTTTACAATAGTCCACTACTGATGACTGTGGCAATTGCACGGAAGAACATTTTGTTTTCTATTTATGTATATAATTTTACGTTCATTAGTTCTATTTATGTGATATTGACAAAGGAAACTATTTGTGTTTCGTACAGAAAATGTTTATAATAAGGAATAGTAGATAGTAAATAGTAGTAGATTATTTTTAAATAAGGTCATGGAACTACTCCACAGTACAAAACAATGGTCACATCATGTTCGGTACTTGAGCAAGGTCGTGTACATAAAAATAGTTTTTGGTGAGTTGTATAACTTTCTTGCTTTCGAAACTCGTTCGATTTATCAATTAAAACTGGTATCCAATTGAAAATAAGCATAATTGAAATGAATATTATGATTTGTTTCAATCGAAAACGTTCGTGAATCACGATAATATCACTAGACATCATTTTCTTGCAAAACATAACAAGTACTTCTTTGTTTGCATTAAAATGTTGTGCGTACTGCGCTTCAATCAAGATGAAATGGTACACATAATTTAATTTACACAATTTTCATAAATGATAGACCAAGTATAGGTGATACAAGCACACTTAAACTTTAAAAGCATCACACTAATTTTCTTTCAAATTCAATTTGAGATGTAATGAAAATAAGTCTTCATCGTCGCATATTTTGGTCGGAGGTATATTCAAGTTAAAGACCTTGAACTTCAATTCAATTTAAGTACGGGGATCAAGAACATCAAGTTTTTCCTTCAACATTAACAAAAGTTCAGCTATGGTATTAATGGATGTGGTTTTGTCCCTTCTCCACTCTCATTCGTCATCTGCATGAACAAACTTTTTCCCATACGATACAATGAATCTCAAATGATTACTCATATCTGAAATGTTGGGATTGCAATTATGCAGAATCAATATGTCAACATTTCATAGCATGAAAGTGGCACTGCACAATACGTAAATCTGTACAATAGCAAAAGGTCAAATCAAGGCTTTCCATCGTTTTTAAGTGTTCAATTTGATAGTAAAACTGCATATCCCGATAGTTTATAAATGTTGGGTTCGACATTTCAAATGTCTAACCCAACGGTCTGTAAATGTCAAATTCGACAGTTGAACCATCAAAAATGTCGAGAAACAGACGACAATGGGCGGAACAGATTCTTTAGCACAGCACATTAATTAAGCATGGTCATTAATATTGAGCTAAATGAAAAATGTCATATTGGCCTTGTCATTGAAGAGACATTTAATGAAAATATTATTTGGTTTGAATTGAAGAATGTACTCAAAACCTTAATGGTAATTATCACATTTGTGAAGGATTCAAAAATAAAGAAATCAATTAATAATAGTTCCAAAAATTTCAAATAAATATGTCCCGATTGTATTTAATATTTACAAAACAGTAAGCTGTAGAAGTAAAATATAAATAATTTCTAATAGCTAACCTCTCAAAATGGATTATGAATGTAAGAGAAAAATCTTTTTGATCAATGAAAATGAAGAAGATGAGAAAAATTAGGGTTTGTAAGGGAAGAAGAAGATATAGTTGTTTATGTCTAATTTTTTTAATTTCTTTTACCTTTTTTTATTAACACAAATTCATATTAATCAACATAATACACATTTTTATTTTACGCTAAATTAAATGAGATTTTATAACTGTGTGATGCCAATAACATTTTCACGGTTGAATAGTGTTGGTTTAAATTTATCCTTTCCGACGTGTCGAATATTTGCCTGCCATCTGAGAAGCAAAGTTTTTTAGCAGAAGCGTTTTCATCAGTGGGCACAATATCTTGTTGAAAGGGTTTGGTTTTAGATTGAATAAAATTGGATTATTGCATTCAGCCTTTTGCCAGTGGGCTTCACATACAACAAAAGGCCTTCAATCATTTTTAAAACCTTTGTGGTTCTTCAATTCTGTCATTCATCCGATCATACATTAACGCAGAACTTTCTATTGGCTAGTTTGTAATGTAACATCACCTTTCTTGATAATTTTATTTAGTTAGAACGAAGCATTCTATAAATAAAAGAATAACTAAAGCTACTGTAATGTATATTAATTTGTTTTGTATCAAAACAAACAACAGAGACAACAACTACCATATTTGTTAATTACATTACAGAGCATTCGAGAATCAGGAACATAATTTATTTCCAAAAAAATCAGGAGCGAAAGAATACATTAGACGTCATGTTCTACAATACAGCGAACCAAAGACGCTAAGAAATTTACATATACCTGCTAGACACGGAAATATCGACAGGGAATCAATTAAAGATAAATATGCAAAATAGAAATTACCCAAAAAAATTTTTATCACTCTTTGGAGAAAGAATTGCCAAATCGACATTGCTGCTGTTAATCTACATCCAAGATCGTTTTGAATTTTGAATTGCATGTTTACAACATATCAAATCAATTGAGCCCATTATGATTGTTATTGAAGATTTCGGTCACAAATGAAATAGAAAAAGTTTTAGAAAAATAATTGGTGTACAGAAAAAATTCCTACAAAAAATTTACAGATATCTCACAAAGGTGTGGGCTCTGCATGAATAAATAATGTCAAAATATTAACCCACCCATCCCCAATGTGAGGTGTCGCCTACCTGTACACCAATCACTTCTCAAAGTTTTATGATACAGTATTTTTGGCTATTTTATTGATTTATCTAGTAATTTTTGTTTTTATTTTGGTAATACAATAATATTTGAATACGTTTATAATTGTAAGGTACATATGATTTTTTTCCCCTTCATACAAGACTAAACTTATGTTGGACCATCCAACTTTATGTTATTATTGGACCTTACTAATTGCACAATTGAACATCATCTACAATCTTGAATAACAAAATATATTCAGCCTATGAGACCCCTTTTTATTGAAAATGAGTTTTATAGTAGTGAATTCTTGAAAATTTTGTAGTTAAAAAATAGGAAAAAAATTTAAATTTAAGTGCAAAATATATTAGAATGATGATTAAAAATGAGCTTACCAAAACGTGAACCCTCCAAGGAACATTTTCATACAAATTCACTATTTCACTTTTTTTGTTATATACTTCTATATCAAGTTATGAAGTATATTGAGTTAATATGACTCTCACTCACAATAACTCAAATAAAGGAAATATTCATAAATATAAGAATATAATTAGCTCAAAATATATGGAGGGAAGTAAATTAATATAAGATTTAGTTAAATAATTTCCAACAAAATTAATTAAATCTCACACGTGATTCCACTAAACATGATCAAGTAAGATTCTGATATTATCATTGCTCTAGATAATGACACTAAAATTTAATCCTAGTTTATTTATAAACTATGAAAATGTTAAATTAATTATAAGATAACTTTTATCTATCTATAAAACTTTAGATAAATAAATATAATGTTATTAAGTGGCCTTTCATTGACAAACAAATGTATGGATACTTTATTAATTTGGAAAAAATAAAATCCAGAATGTTGTAACATAGGAATATAATTTCAACACAATATAATATAGTAATTGTTACAGATATTAGAAAGGTTTAGTTTTTAAAAGGACAAACATAACAAAAGAATTAAATCTTTATGCTTAAAACCCCTTTGGTCAAGGAAGGTCAACGCGCTTTGGAGGTCTCTTAAATTCATTGCCTGCACAAACGTAACATATAGTTTATTGATATTTCAATTGGCAGAAACAAGGCTTTTTAGCCTTTTAGCCCCGTTTGGCTTCCATTAAATTTAATTGCATTACATTTCATTTTTCTTTTTTATTTTCAACCACACAATTTTCCATAAAATAATATTATACGTAAATCGAAAACTTTTTCTTTTTTTCAACCACTCATTTTTCAAAAAAATACTATTCCTCCCATTTTCATTTTCAGGAAATAGGGGTCAAATGGGGGCTAATAGTCCCCACTTGATTTAGATAAAAATAAGATTTTTAGTAGTTTTTTTTAAAAGTTGATAAAATATATGACTAAAAAATTACAGGTACCAATTAACTAACCATGTTAAACCAAAAAAAATGACATATTATCAAGCTGACAATACCAATTAACTAACCATGTTAATCAATACCAATACAAAACCTAAAAATTGTTTTCCTTGGCCCTTCACTGCTGTAGTTATTGAAAAGGATTAACATGGGAGAAAAAAATGTAAAAATTAGAGAGTAATCTTCATATTTCTTCCCAAAAATCCGAAATTGACCAAAACGGCCCCTGCTCAATTTAAAAAATTAAAAAAAAAATTATTATTAATAGTATTAACTGCAATTAATTTATGGTGGGAATTGGAAAACAAAGCAATTAACTTGCATCATAGTAAATTATTGAAATTGTGTGCAAAATAGATTAGAGGTTACGACTCCGTTCCAAAACAACCGGGTTGAGTAATTTTGTCGTAAGAGAATTATGCAAACCATTTTGGATGACTCCTTAAGTCCCAACATCAAATTAGAGGAAAAAACACATTACATATGGACCGACGGAATTGTGAAATAAAATAAATTGTACCTGAAGGAATGAAAATGCTCAAGAATGAGAAAATGTTTAATGGATCCATTCTAAAGTGAACATCTTCATCTTCATCTTCACCCAAACCAGTATCTATAAACAAGAAACTTAGCCCTCATACAATATCATATAAAAAATTTGCTTCGTTGAAATTTCCAATTTACTTTGTTATCACATTTTTAAGATTACAGATGTAAATTTAAATCAGATCTTCTTTAATTACATCTATTCAAGACGTGATCCAACCACCTGAATCATTGTTCTCTTAATTTTTGTTCAATTAGTTTAGCTGTTTACCTGCATTCGTGTTCAAGTAAATGCCGCTCTCTGCTAACGATGGCTTTTGAGAATCCTCTTCACATTTCTTCCAAAAAATCCGAAATAGATTGAAACGGTTTCCTGCTCAATTTACACAAAATAATAATAATAATTTGTTAATCCTATTAGCTGCAATTAATTATTCATGGCAGGAAGTGGAAAACAAAGCAAACTAAACTTGCATCATAGTAAATTGTGTGCAAATACATTGGAGGTCTTGACTCCATTCCAAAACAACCGCGATGAATAATTTTCTCGTAAGATAAAAATGCTAACCTTTTTGAATGATTCCGTAAGTCCTTACATTAACTTAGAAGAAACAACACATTACATATCGACCGACGGAATCGGGAAATAAAATAAAATAAAATAAATTGTATGTACCTGAAGGAAACAAAAAGCTGAAGCATGAGCAACATCTTGATGAATCCTCTGAGCGCTTAACATCTTCATTTTGTGATAGTTCCAAAAGAGAAGCAGCCAAACCAGTATCTACAAACAAGAAATTTAATATTTCATCCCTCATAAAAAAATAATAATAATAATAATAATTTTGCTTCGCTGAAATTTCATATTTACTTTGTAATCATATTTATGAAGAGTACTGATGTAAATGTAAATCGGATCTTCTTTACATCTATTCAAGACGTGATCCAACCACCTGAATCATTGCTGTTTACCTGCATTCTTGTTCAAGTAAATGCCGTCTGCTATTCCCTTCTTCTTATCCTCGTTTTCACTAGTCAAATCCAATACTTCCATCCTACCCTTAGCAGTAGCACCACAACAAAACAAAATACTCACATGCTTTCTGATGAACTAATTTCTGAACCTTTATATAAAATAATTTAAGTTTTATATTTATGTGTATGAAAGCAAGCTGTGCACATAGCTGTATCTGTATATTGTTAATTTGACTGTTGATCATTGTTAAGAGTTTCTTCGTTTTTAAATGGGTTTTTTTAAGTATATACCAGGGTTGACATCCTACTGTATAGACCCCTCACAAGAGGGGGGTCCATTATTATGTATTGGATGTCAACGATTCATGAGCTGTTTGCTGTGGTGTGAACATTTAGAGAAGATTAGATTCAGGTTGAAGAACGTTAAGGTCAGTTGGGGAACACAATATTGTTAGTTGTTTGGAAGTGCTTAAATTATAATTGAAGCAGATTTCACATAATGTGGATAAAAAGTGAGTAATAACTAATAAGTTGTGGATTTATAGAATGTATGGATAAAAAGTGTACTTGATCCATTTAAATTTTGCCAAACATGTGTTTATTACTACATACATAATTATGTTTCATTTACGAAAATATTAAATTTGTTAATAAATTTTAAAATTGTAGTACAATTAATAAAAATACCCCAATTAAGAAAATATTAAATCATGTTATTAAGAAAAAATCTAGTACATTTCGAATCCCGAAATTACAATATGATAAAGTTGATTTAGTGTCGTAATTTAATTATCGAAACTCATATATTCATTCCACAAATGTTGAATTAATTCATTCTACGATTATTATTGATTATGGGATTAAAGTTTATTACAAATAATAATAATAATAATAATAATAATTGTAGGGATGATTTCCAGCAAACTCCAAGTACAAAATCGGGCTCAGTTTACCAATTTCATCGACACCACCAAGATTGAGACAACTCCAAAACCGCCCCACTTCCGATTGCTATAGGTTGGGGGGATGAAGTCCAATGATATGCCCCCACTAAGGATTAACCACAAAGGTCACAGTGAAGTGATGCAAGAAGCTAAGAAGAAAGTCTCACAAAGAGAGAAAATGGGCACACACCTATGGAGGCCGAGAGAGAGACGGGAATTATAAGCCAAGTAAATGTCCAAATAGGTAAGTTAGGTTAGGGTTAAGTTGTGGACCAAACAAGGCTCGGCTCAATATTAATGGGCCTCAAATTAATAATATAGCCTTTCAAAGAAATGGGGCAAACCGTGAGCAACACTATTTACAATAGATTACTTCGAACGGTCCATACGAATGTGGATTGTGTTGTCTCAAATTGCAACTTCTAAACTTTGCCAGTGGCAGTACCTTCGTCCCCATATCAGATGGGTTGTAGTGGGTGTGGACTTTCTCAAGTCTTACCACCTCTTGAGATACTATATCTCTAATGAAGTGGAGTCTAACATCAATGCGTTTAGTGCGCTCGTGAAAAATAGGGTTCATGCATAAATCTATAGATGACTGACTCTCAGAATACACTACCACATAATCATTCAAGACACATATTTCATGAAGTAGACATCTAAGCCATAGAGCTTCTTTAATAGTTTCAGTGGTATCAATATATTCTGATTTTGTAGTGGATAGTGCAACAATATGTTGTAACTGTGATTTCCAACTAACACATGAATTAGATAAGGTAAACACGTATGATGAAGTAGATTTTCTACCATCCCTATCTCCCGCGTAGTTTGCATCTACAAAATTCTTTAATTTTATGCCTTCTTTATTAGCACTAAACTTTAAACCTACGTTACTAGTACCCTTCAAGTACTTTAATAGTCACTTTAGCGCTTCCCAATGTTCAAGACTCGGATTAGCCATATATCTACTAAGAGTACTAACAGCAAAACCTAAATCAGGTCTAGTGCAAACCATCAAATACATTATGGAACCAATCATATTAGAGTAAGGCACTCTACTCATGTATTCAACTTCACGCTCATTGTAAGGAGATTGTTCCTTCGATAAAATAAAATGATTAGCAAGAGGCAACGTGACAGTTTTGCAATCACTCATATTGAATTTCTTCAATACTTTGGATATATATGGAGACTGATGCAAAAACAAAACAGAATTTGACCTATCTCTTTTGATTTCAATACCTAAGATTCTCTTAGCCTTACCTAGGTCTTTCATGTCAAATTCACCACTTAATTTTGCTTTTATGTTATTTATCCACTTAGAGGATGATCCAGTCAAAAGCATGTCGTCCACATAAAGCAACAAAAGCAGATAATTATTATTAGTCTCATTGTGTTGGAAATACAAGCAGTGATCAAATTTACTTCTTTGGAACCCTATAGTGAGTACAAAGGAATCAAACCTCTTGTACCACTGTTTAGGAGATTGTTTTAACCCATACAAGGATCTTCTCAGAAAACACACATAATCAGATTTTGACTTATCCTTAAAACCTTTTGGTTGATTCATGAAAATTTGTTCATCAAACCCACCATGTAAGAAAGCAGTTTTTACGTCAAGTTGTTCAAGTTCCCAGTCAAAATGTGCAACTAATGCGAGCATGACCCTAATAGTGGTGTACTTAACAACTAGTGAGAAAATTTCATTATAATCAACGCCCTCCTTCTGTGTGTAGCCTTTAGCCACTAACCTAGCTTTAAACCTTAGGGGTTCTGAGCTGCTAGTTCCTTCCTTAATCAAAAAAATAATTTGCAATCAACAATTGATTTGTTCTTAGGCCTAGGTACTAGCTCCCAAGTATGATTCTTTTCTAGAGAATTCATCTCTTCTTTCATTGCCTTAAGCCATTCATTAGATTGATCACTGCCTATTGCTTCTTCAAAGGTCTTTGGCTCTTTATCAGTTAGTTCTTCATAACTAGCCTGGGCGAAAGCTAATTCAGATTCAAAACCGAACCTTCTTGGTTCTCTCGTCTGTCTCCTCTCTCTATCCCTAACTAAGTTATGGTTAGCTAAAAGATTTTCTTCCTCATAGTGCTCTTATGTCATTATTTCATTACTATTCTTCACCTCGGGTTCCTGAGTTTGAGTCTCCACCTCATTTGAAACAGTAGGGGCAGGTGGACTGAGTTTTCCTAACTCCACCTTAAACTGGTCTCTCTCTTCACCTGATTCTACTTTACTCTCAGGTTCAGTTTCCCCTTTAATACACGGCATCTCATTTTCATTAAACGTGACATCTCTACTTATGATGATTTTAACCCCTTTTTGGCTTCTATCCCATAACCTATAACCCTTAACACCCTCGGGGTATCCTAGGAAGACACACTTCCTAGCTCTAGGTTCCAGCTTACCCTCACTTTGATAAGAAAAAGTTGTACAACCAAAAGTTCTAAGTATCGAGTAATCACTCAATTTACCCGACCATCTCTCATGCGGAGTGTCACCATTCAATGCAGCAGAAGGAGTCAGATTAATCAAATAGCAAGCGGTCATAACAGCCTCACCCCAAAATGACTTGAGAACACCAGAACTAATTATCATGCAATGTACTTTATCATGTATGGTCATATTCATCCTTCCTGCTACCCCATTTTGCTGAGGGGTGTAGGGAACGGTCTTATGTATAGTCATGCCGCTTTCTTTACACATACTATCAAATTCTTTATTGCAGAATTCTAGGTCATTATCTGTCCTTAAAAATTTGATTTTCTTGCCAATTTGGTTTTCCACTTGTCTCTTCCAATTATTAAAACTATTGAAGGTCTCAAATTTATCCTTCAAAAGATAGACCGACACTTTGCTAGTGTAGTCATCAATAATAGACAGGAAATACCTATTTCCACCCGATGTGGGATTACTAGCAGGACCTCATAGATCAGAGTGCACATATTCGAGCATACCTTTAGCTCTATTAACACTCGTGGAGAAAGAAGTTTTATGATGCTTACCAAGCACACAATGATCACAAAATGGCAAATCTGACACACAGTCATTACCAAAAGCACCATTTTCATTAAGTAGCTTAAGTCCCTTGACCCCTACGTGAGCAAGTCTATTATGCCATGTGTGTGTGTGATCAATCTTGGCAGAGGAGATAGAGGAATTCACACCTCTAATCACTTCCCCAGTAGTAATATATATATCGTTTTTCTTAATTCCCTTAATGGAAACTAAAGCACCCTTGATCATTTTTAGCATACCATTTCCAATTTTACCAGTAAAGTCATCATTTTCAAGTCTCCCTACTGAAATCAGATTCCTAAACAACTCAAGAATATATCTAACATCCTTTAACGTATACACAAAACCCGTATCAAATTTTACATTTATGTCACCAATTCCAGCAATAGTATAAGCAAAGTTATCACACAGTACAACATGCCCAACATTAGATTCATGCAACTTATAAAACCAATTCTTTTCAGACGTTACATGAAAAGATGCACCAAAATCAAGTATCCACTCATGCATGCGGGAATTAGCAGTTAGATTTAATTCAGCAGTGTATGCAAATGGACTTGTAATCATATAGACCTCACCACCATTTATATCGGAAGTAGATGCTAACACATTTACCTCATCTCTCTCCTTAACCTTTAGCTTACCCTTCTCCTTATGACAATCTTTTATAAAATGCCCTGTATTTCCACAACCATAGCATTTTCTCGCCTTAGTCCTAGATTTTGATCTAGACCTACCTTTGCTCTTCTTTTTCCATCCATTACCACTTGACTCGCCACTAGTTTGATGTCCCTCATGACTATTTTGCCTAAACTGAGTTCTACCCCGCATCATATGTACCTCACCGTTCCTCTTATCATGTTTTTCAGCCCTAATTTCCATTTCTTTACTTCTAAGGGAATCTATGACAATTTCAAGTGTTAACGTGTCTCTATCATACTTAATGGCGTTCTTACCTTCCTTATAGGAATCAGAAATTGCATTGAGCAAAATTATAGCCTTATAAGTTTCAGACACAGTCTCATCACAATTAACTATATCTTCCACCAATTTGTTAAACACGTCTAGATTGTCATCAAGATCCTTTGAAGAATTCATTTTGAAACTGAAAAAACATTCAAGCAAGTAAAGTTTATTCGGTGTAGACTTAAGCAAATACAAGTCTTCTAATTTCTTCCAAAGTTCTTTAGTGGTTTTCAATTTACCCACCTTTCTTAAAACAGCGTCAGACAAGTGTAAAATAATTGAGGTATAAGCGAGCTTATCAGCTTCTTCTCTTTGTTCTTGTGAAAAATCAGTTGAAAAATTGCCTTCAATGACTTTTGAAACCTTTTGTTGGACTAAAATACCCTTCATTTTTTGTTTCCAAATAGCAAAGTCACCCTTTCCATTAAAAATTCCCAAATCAAAACTGTGAGTTGTCATCTTTACACAACAATCAAAAATGTACAAACCACACAAAGTAGTCCTAGGGTCACAGACAGTATACACCGTTCTAGATTCCCAGGATTTCGTAAGACTCGGGGTCTTAGATCAAGGGATGTTCGAACGGGTAAGGTCACGGTATTTCTGACGGAATAAGTAAGCAGCGAAAATAACAATGCAGCAAAAAATTACGTCTAGCAGATAACTAGTCCCACAACAATTAGATCACTAAGAATTACAAAATTGATTTTACCCAAAAAAACAAATACTCAATCAAAAGATCAATCAAGAGCACATAACCCTAATTCTAGCACAAGCAATGGTTGTCAAGCAATGACAACCCCCAACCTATTGTCACCCCACACGGTAATGCGCTAATGCTGAAAAATTAACGGGTTAAGCCAATTTACCAGAGCGGACATGTCTGAGTCCGTATAATCGAGAGAAATGCGAATCTACTGCTTTAGGGCCGCAATCTTGGCCTAAAGTAATTCAGTAGATATATGCAATTTCAACCGTCGATCCACCGGGGGCAAAATTGTCCAACTTTTTCTGTGTAACCTGAAACAGAAAATAAATAGTGTCAGTGCGTTCAGGGGATTGAAATGAGCAAACTGCCCGAAGGAAGTTTGCTCGGAATCGCCGCCACGCACCGCACACGAAGGGGCCCCTCAGCTTGCTGGTTCCGGATATGGGATCGGTTTCTCCGAAAAGTCACTGGTTTGGCCGGAAAATGGGATTGCAAGTTCGGCTTCTTATGAAAAATCACGACTCCACAGCCGATTTTAGTGATATTCTGGCCGGAGAATGTTACTCCGGCTCTGATACCAGATGTAGGGATGATTTTCAGCAAACTCCAAGTACAAAATCGGGCTCAGTTTACCAATTTTATCAACACCACCAAGGTTGAGACAACTCCAAAACCACCACCAAAATCGCCCCACTTCCGGTTGCTATAGGTTGGGGGGATGAAGTCCAATGATATGGCCACTAAGGATTAACCACAAAAGTCATAGTGAAGTGATGCAAGAAGCCAAGAAGAAAGTCTCACAAAAGAGAGAAAATGGGCACACACCTATGAAGGCCGAGAGAGAGACGGGAATTATAAGCCAAGTAAATGTCCAAAATAGGTAAGTTAGGTTAAGGTTAAGTTGTGGACCAAACAAGGCTCGACTCAATATTAATGGGCCTCAAATTAATAATATAGCTTTCCAAGGAAATGGGGCGAACCATGAGCAAAACTATTTACAATAGGTTGCTTCGAACGGTCCACACGAATGTGGATTGTGTTGTCTCGATAATTGTGTCGATGTACTAGTCAATCATACGGCCAAGGCCGATTGATACTAAAATCGAGGTTACATCATAGCTCAGGGAGGTTGTTTGACAACAAATTGCCTAACAACAATAATAATTACTTAATTAAGAATTAAAATTTATCTATAATGTAAAATGACACAAATATCCTTGATATCATTCGGTAATAAATGAAAAAAGGGTAAAAATGACTTTTATCAAATTTAGTGCAAAATTTGGTTTGGGTTGGAGTGACATTGCATCAAATATTTGGTGCAAAATGGGGAAAATAGTGTTTTGGTGTTGAGGTTGGAGTTACCCTCTGTGGCTGAAATTTGAAATTTTCAAATTTCTGGTTTAATTTTCAAATGATCACCACGTGATGTATTGTTGATGTTTTTAGATGAGACTAGTGATGTTTGACAGTCCTACATGTCCTTTGCCCATAGCATTTTGAATCACGTCAATTAGAGGCATGTAAAGATAGTAGTATGTTGTGCCATCTTTACCCAAAAATAGATTTTTGTGAGAAATAGGTTAACACGTTGAGTTCCTAAATATGAAATTTTAATTTATTAAACTTACATGAGTTTTTGATCTTCCGCAAAAATTTCATAGAAATCCGAATTCTTTTTTAAGAATCCTCTTCATATTTATTCCCAAAATTCGAAATAGATCAAAACGGCTCCCTCCTCAATAATAATAATAATTGCAACTAATTTATGATGGAAATTGGAAAACAAAGCCAATTAAACTTGTAAATTGTTGGAAATGTGTGCTAAATAGATTGGAGGTCATGACTCCATTCCATAACAACCTGGTTGATTAATTTTGTTGTAAGAGAATGGTTCTATAGTTTTTGAATAATTCCTCAAGTCCCAAAGAAAAACACATTACATATAGACCGATGGAGTTGGGAAATAAAATAAAATAAATTGTGCTTGAAGGAATGAAAATGCTGAAGCATGATCAACAGCTTAATGGATCCTCTAACCCCTTCGTTAAGTTGTGACCAAAATTCCATTGAGCATTGGTGTTTCGGTTAAAGAAGTCTTGAAGAGGTAAAAAAAATAGACCAAGAAAATTCAGAGTAGAGATTGGGCGCCTGGGCGTCTCTATGGGCACCTAGGTGCCAATCGAGTGTGGAAATCGAATTTAATTCAGAGATTTAATGCCTGATCACCATGCTAAAACACCGTTTGCCACTCGCTTACCACTAGCCTTGATGCTCGAGCACCCCATGTCGCTATCTAGGAGCCAGGCTGCCACTGTTATTCTGGCCCATGGCCTGTTCACGATTTTAACGAGTAAGATGCCCATTCCACCTAAAACACTATAATTAGGGTTTGGCATGTGTTTTATATATATTTGGCTCTTCATTGTGATAGAGAACAAGTTGAAACAAAAAAATCATTGTATTCTTTCGCCATATATTACTTCTTCTCTTCCACCTGTGGTTTTCTACGTAGATTTTGTGTTTGTGATTGTTTACCTTCATATTGCCATATTCTCGTTTCTTTATTTCCCAAAAATTGTTATCAAAGTGTATACCAACTGGTTAGTTTGTCCACAAGTGGTATCAAAACGAGTTTTGATTAAAACAGTTTGAAGTTTGATTTTTGGGATAACAACTATGAAGTATGATATTTCCTTTTTGGATTGCAACACCAAAATATTGCTTTGACAGGTAAAGATGCAAGCGGTGCTTGCTCAAAAGGATTTTGATGGTGCTTTGTTGGGATTTGACATGATGCCCTCAACTTGGATACTTGATGAGAAACAACTTAAGGGTTGGAGGGTTTTATCTTAGATTTATCTTCATCTTTAGAATCATAATCTTCAGAATGTTTTAAAGGAGAAAATTGCCGCCATATTATGATTGAAATTGAGGCAATTATGCATGACAAGAAGTCTAACTAGCAAATTATATTTAAAGCAATGGTTATATTTTCATCGTATATATGAATGAGTATCAAAGATCACCAAGCCATTTTTAAGGAAATTGTTGCTGATTTGAAAATCTTGGAGGTTAAGTATGATGAAGAAGATTTAGGGTTGAGTTTTTTGTACTCGCTGCCGTTCATATATAATCGTGATACTTTCATCATTGAAGAAGTATAAGATGTCCTATTTTCAAAGGAGAAGATGAAACATCTTGTTGGATTTGAGGCTCATGGAGATGGCCTTGTTGTTCATAGTGTTGATTTAAGGGGCATATTAAGGTCTAGTTACAATATAGAGTCTCTAATTATTGCGAGAAAAGGGGGACGCATTAAAAAAGATTGTTATAAGTTGTAAAATAATGATAAATCAGTTACTGTAAATTAGAAGGAAAAACAAACAAAAACTTCAAGCGAAGCCAGTATTGTAGAAGATTGCTATAATGATGGAGAAATACAGAGATTTTTTTTTTTAAATGTCAATGTGAGAAGGAATGTTTTTATAAAATGTGTATTCCAAATGTTTTTATTATGAGGTATATGTCTATGTTATGAAGGTGCGAGTGAGAAACGAGGTGTGGGGGATCGACATACCCAATCAATGTTCAATGTTAACGTTAACTACTTTGTGGTACTACCGATAAATTCAATCGGGTTCTAAATAACATAGCCCACTGTATCTTGATTGACTAGGTGATATTGGCTTACTGGGCGTTAGTTCATTGAACGTCACCTCTTCCCATTTGTCAGCTAATGAAAGTATGATTCGAGATGACGACTTGTGTGAGACGAACTCAATATTATCATATTTAAATATTGAATCATTTTGTAAATTAATGTTAACATTTAATTTAATTTTCTTATGTTTTTATACAAATCATTTTCGTAAGTGAAAGTCATTAATTTTTTTTTTTTTATGTTAAAGAAAAATCTAATTATTTACCTAGATTTGGGGTGTTACAGCACTATACCAACTTTGTCGATTGAATCAAAGTGTTGGCAATATTCTTATCAAATAGAATAAACTAGAACTAAAATTGCTTGACTATTTTAATTTCTACAAATTAATTCGGATGGAATTTTTATATAGCAAAGCAAATCGAACAGAATTTTTTAAAATATAAGAGAATCAGAATCAGTAAATTAAATAATTTTATGTAGAAGTTAATAGAATATCAGTCCTTTATATAGAATTTCGAGTGTCTCTAATGAACGGGTTAACCATTTGATCTAGATTAATTTCAGACTTTTGCACAATGTTCTAAAAGGCTCACTTAAGTGACATTTAGGCACAAGGCTTGATCGAAACGTCTCGCCTTGATAATGAGTGCCTAGTGGCGCTCTATTAATATTTTTCTAAATTTTTTAAAAGTATGTTATTTGACTCTAGTTTCAAGTTTTTAAATGATTTTACCCATACAAAAGTCAAAAATAAGAGCATGTTAGAAAATTTCAAGACTATCTAATTGAAAGCTAAAATTATGAAAATTTTAATTGTATAATAGACTAATTGTATGAGTTATTTAATAAATAGAGAATTTTATAATTTTAGATGTTTAAGTATGAATTATTTTAATTATCAAATAATTGTTAAAATAACATCAATTTAAGTAAATACTTTTTTATGCCTAGGTTTTGTTTAGGCTAGTAAATTTTGAAACTCGACATTCACTCTTAATCACGTTTTACATTTTCTGGAACATTGCTTCCGCATGTGGTTGAAATTAATTGGAAAGTTATTAATGTTGTTATCCTGGTGATTTTATAACCTTGTCACTCTGCCATGCCACTCTTTGCCCCACTCAAAGGAGACTTGCCAAGGTGCATGATGTTGATCACTCACGTGTGGGGACGTTGATCTCTATTATAGACTTACGGGAAAAAATCATCACCAATGGGGTACAACCCTAGGGAGAAGCAAACTCCAAATAGGTGGAGTCCTACAGGTTCTTGTATTTTTTATTTTTTTATTTTATAAGTGATATATTTATCTTATTAATAGTATTATTTGTAAGTGTTATGCCCTAAATCCAATCGATTTAGGTTGTAAACACTTTTAGCCCCCTGTTTGGCTCCCATTCTTTTGAAATTTTAATGGTTGGAATAGTTTTTTTTGAAAAATGTGTGGTTGAAAAAGAATGAAAAGTTTTTTATTTGCGTGTAATATTATTTTATAAAAGATTGTGTTGTTGAAAATAAGATAGAAAAAAAGAATGAGAATGGGGGCCAAACGGAGGCTTAATATGTTTAATGTATTTAAATTTTGGCAAGATCTATTATTTATTTAAATTAATTTTGTGATAAATAATATTAAATAATAGAATTCGAAGATTCAAGTTTAAGTAATTTGTTAATTACAAGAAGTTGTGATTGTGAGATACAAATTACATATGATTGGATCTTGAATAATTCGTGGTCGTAAGTAATAACGAGATACAAATATCGTTATTAAAGATAGACCATCATGTGTGGCATTTTCTACTTGTGAAATGAGTAGCTGATCTCACAAGCTAAAGTGTGGTGACACTTAAATGAACACGTGGATGTTTTGTTATAGAACAAAACATTGGAAATCTGCTAAGAGATTCCATATGGATAACTATCTGAGTGTCAATGGTTAATCTCTAACGTTCGGTAATGGAATTGGTCCTATGACTTGAGGTCATCATAGTGCCTTGTATGAGGACAGTCATGCTTTGACGGTGTTAGATGTTGCTCTACCAAGGGCCACTAATACGGCATCGTTCGAGTATGTCAAAAACCATATGAAGGTTGTGAATGACCAATAAAAGATTCGTCACTCTTAAATAGTAAGAGATTGTGATCTGCATTTCGTTCAATTAAGTCAATAACGAAATCATTGGCCAAGGTATACATATAAGTCGAAAAGGAGTTTTCGACTCATATTGACTTAATAGTAGAATGAAAGATATAATGGATAATCGAGATTGACACACTTCCATATCTCGTAATTGATCGGATCATATTGACGAATGGATTATAGTTTCATGGCAAACGAACATGTTTGATTTTGTCATACCACGTGACATTTCCCGTCACATGTGTTGCCTTGATATATTACTAGATGTCAATTTGGGACGGCGAGTGTGAATTTGTGATAAATTAAAAGGGTATTTTAATTTATCAGTTTTGATTAGATCAAAATAATATTTCACATCGTTAGGTATCGTGGTCGAAAACCTGATGGGTCGCACACAAAGAAAATTGGAAGATTGCAATTTTTCAATTAATTAATTTAATGATCGTTGGATAAATTAATTAATTGGATTGGTTATTTATAGTCTCGAATTAATTCATTGGATTAATTAATCACGGACCAGATTTAATTAAATGGATTAATTAAATATTGGACCGGATCAGACCGAGCCCGTTTGGGCTTATATAAATACATGGTTAGGGTTTTAAATTTATAGAGTTTTCATAATTCTTGCTAGCACAAAAGGAGAAACCCTAACAGTTGCAGTATGTTCTCTGTGTGGAATTCATTGGAGGCTGGACAATTGGACAGCTATGGAAGGCATATTCAAGTTGCTGGAACAAAGATAACGCAAAGGAGTTTGCAGATTCAAGAAAATGTATAATTTTCATCACAATTCTTATCTAAATACAAAGATGAATCCTGGTAGGAATTGAAATTATTTTTATTTCCGCTGTACATGTTTAAGTAAATTCCCAACAGTGGTATCAAAGCCAACTTTGTATTTGTTAGGAATTGATTTACATGTTGATTAAATTAAAAGTTGATTTAATCATGTTTATTCCTGAATCTAGCAATTATAGTGTTTAATTTTATTTCTTCAAAATTTGATTTTGAAAAACCAAATTTATTTTTTACTTTTTTTGGATCGAGCAGGCGACAGCAACGATGGCCACGAGCCACAGCTGCACGCATAGCAGCGCGCTGCTGCCCGACGCATGCAGTGACGCCTGCAAGGGCTGCCCGCAGCGGCAACAATGCCGCTGCTACAGGGGCTACTATGTGGGCAGGGGACTGCCGCCTTTCAACAATGTCGCTGCTACAGGGGCTACTATGTGGGCAGGGGACTGCCGCCTATCGGGCAATGGGCGAGCGTCGTCAGCTGTAAATTAAAAAAAAAAAGTTTTTTCTAGGGTTTTTCAGTTTTGGGGAAGGTGCAGGCGGGGGTTTCTATTGCAATTATTGTAATTGCGAGCCTCTGCCTGCAATTAAGATATATGGGTGTTTTTTGCAATTTTGACAGAGGGGCCTGTCATGCAATTTACGAAATTGAGGGACTTGTGTTTTAATTTCAAATTGGGTCAAATTGCAATTTTTGAAAATGGTTTTAAATTTGAATTCAAAATGGTTTTTGAAATTATGATTTTATTGGATTTGACTCATGTTTCTAATTAGGCCCAAAATTATTGATATATTTAAAATTTGACTACTTTTATGTTTTTGTTAAAATTAGATTTTAACTTAAATATTTAATTTTGACCCTAAATTGAATTTTTATTTTATTTGGGAGTTTTGTCCTAAATTAAAATATTAATTCAATTTTATTAGAGTTGGACTCTAATATTATGTTAATTAAAATTTGATTTTAATTAATATTACTTCCCCAATGCAAATTAAAATTTAGAGTAGGACTCTAATTTAATAATTAATTAAAATTTGATTTTGATTAAATTATTTCGCCCAATAGTTATGGAATTAGAGTTGGACTCTAATTTGGGATTTAATTAAAATTTGATTTTAATTAAATAAACATGCCAATTAAGTTAATTAATTAATATGATTAATTAATTAATTAATTATTTCGATCCAAAATTTTAAATTAGTTTTGATGATTATAATTGCTAGATTTATGAGACATTTCATATAATATTAGATATTATACATACGAAACATTTATGTGATGAATGTTTAATTATGGATGATTATGGACTCGACAATATGAATATGTTGAATGGTTAATTTACTTTTTATTGTTTTATGGGCATGTGAGCCCTTAATTGTTATGGACCTGGGAGTCCGTTATTATTATTGTTGTTATGAGCCTGCGAGCTCTTTATTATATTGGACCTGCAAGTCCGTTGTTGTTTTTATTATTATGGGCTTGCGAATCCAATTTTTTTTAGGCCTGCGTGCCAACTAGTATAGGATACATGTTGCAGCTTAAATAATTGAAGGCGCAAGAAGAGGTGGAAACCATGGAGATGGTGCATTGATATTGATCCAATGTTGTACCCCTTAGGAATTGACCAACTAGTCTTCCCTTTGGCTCGGAAAAACTAGATAAAACAAGTCTATAATCATCCATACTATTATTTATACTAGTCTGCGTCTCGTGCGTTGCACGAATTTTGTATTTATTTTGGTTTTATTAGCGTAAAATTTATATATTGTACAAAAAGTATTTGAAAATAAGAAATATTTGTTTAATTCTAATCTTTTGGTCGACTGTATATTTTATGTCACGATAATTTATTTTTATTCTTCTAAATAAGTATAATGAATGTTGTGATTGTATATATGTCAACGATAATTTATTTTTAATTATTTATTGTATTTTTTTATTTAATGTAGATGAAGATTTTTTTTTATTTGATATTGCAAATAAGTTGTAAATTGAATTTTGCAAAATACTTTTCTTTAGCAACTTCGATTCGAGAGGCTATACTTGTAGTTCAAAAATAACACATACAGTTGTAAATTGAAAGAGAATATCCACATAAAAAAATATTTAAATAACAAACTCAGGTTCGTACGCAAAATAACTTGAAGTAGCACTTACTGGATGGTCAACTCCCTTGTTGGTGTAAGAATTAGAACCCTAATAGCAGGCCTTTTTTTCGGACGATACAACAGTCACTCTAAAGTTGGTAGGGCAAAAGAATTTGAAAAAAAAATTTAAATAAATTTTATTCGAAAGAGAAAAGAATTAAAAAGAAATTTAAATAAATTGATAAAAAAATCAATTATTTATAAAGTAAAATTTTCAATTTTCATTAAATAATATTTATATATTCTTCATTTAATTTTCATAACTTTATTTTATTTTTTACTTCTAAATAATTTTAAACGAATTTTTTTTACTTATATAAGTAATTTTAACATATATTAGAATTATTTTTTGTTAATATGTTTATTTTTAATTTTTTTTTTTTTACTAAAAGTGGTTTTTGAAAAATTTAGTTTTATTTGGAAGAGAAAAGAATTAAAAAGAAAAAAATAATTGATTTTTTAAAGAAGAAAACATATTTGTTAATACATAGGTTTAATCTTCGTTTAACTATTTTCGATATTTATTTAGATCATTCGATATCTCTACGATATAGTTCTCAAAATGAGTTTAGAAAGAATGTAAAACATTTATCAATTCGACTATCGTACAATCGTCAATAAATTTTCAAAGTTAGCTTGTTATCGAAAATTTCAAAATAATAATAAAATAATTAATTTTTTAAAGAAAAACAACTTATGCGTATTTTTTAATATATACGTTTAATGTCCGTTTTACTATTATTGATATCTATTTAGATCATTCAATGTCTTTATGATATAGTTCTCAAAATGAGTTTCGAGAGAATGTAAAACATTTATCGATTTGACTATCGTACAATCGTCGATAAATTTTTAAAGTTAGCTTGTTATTGAAAATTTCGAAATATAGTTTGAAAATGCCTACTTTGACGTCCCATAACATTTGTTATGATTGACCGTTTCACACACCGTTAACGACGTGCAATACTATGTCGCGAGTACTTCAAAACGATATTAAAAATGTAATATTTCGACTTCGTTTGATATCCCGTAATGAGCCTGAGAATGAACACATAAACATAAGTAAAAAAAATAAAAAGGAATTTCATTTCTCTCTGTGTGGTCTCCGTGCAAGGAGACCTGGGTCTCCTACGTGCACGGAGTCCTCTTTTTATTTTCTTCTTTTTTCTTTTTTAAATAAAAGCTAATACCTCTTTATACTATATAAACTAATTACAATGATATATATTTTTGCTCCCCACTTAGAAAAAAATGAAATTTTAAATAATTGAAAAAAAATTTATGCCATATCGAATAATTTTTTTTGAGCAAAATGATGTATTGAGAAAAATGTTGCGAAAAATTAATATATAGTAATAAAAAATTGATTTTTAAAGAAAAAACGACTTATACGCATTTTTTAACACATACATTTAATATCCGTTTCACTATTTTCGATATTTATTTACATCATTAGATATCTCTACGATATAATTCTTAAAATGAGTTTCGAGATAATGTAAAACATTTATGATTGGTACAATCGTCGATGAATTTTTAAAGTTAGCCTGTTATCGAGAATTTCGAAATAGTAACAAAATAATTGATTTTTTTAAGAAAAACGACTTATACATATTTTTTAACGCATACGTTTAATGTCCATTTAACTATTTTTATTTTTTTTTAAATATTTGTGTTGTTTACATTATAATTTTTTTTCCAATTTAAAATTCTTTTCTCTTAATAATTCCAAATAGAAACTTAGATTTGAGAAAAAAAAATTCTACGTAGTTTTACGTTATAAATAATAGTTTTTTCAATTTAGAATTCTTTTTAAATTTTTTCTTCAAACTTTTTATTATTAATCAGTATTTTTTAATAGTTTGAGATAAAATTTAATTTTCTAGTAATAATTCAATATATAAAATGATAAAAAAAACATATTCACTCCGTGTATGGAAAAAAAAAATTTCGTCATACCACATAATTTTTTTTGAGCAAAATAATGCATTGAGAAATTTGTTGCAAAAAAAGAATAAATAGTAATAAAATAATTGATTTTTTAAAGAAAAAACGACGTATATATTTTTAACACATACGTTTAATCTCCGTTTAATTATTTTTGATATTTATTTAGATAATCTGATATCTCTACGATATAGTTCTCAAAATGAGTTTCGAGAGAATGTAAAACATTTTTCAATTTGATTATTGTACAATCGTCGACGAATTTTTAAAGTTAGCTTGTTATCGAAAATTTAGAAATAGTAATAAAATAATTGATTTTTTTAAGAAAAACTACTTATCTGTATTTTTTTAAAACATACGTTTAATGTCTGTTTAACTATTTTCGATATCTATTTAGATCATTTGATATCTCTACGATATAATTCTCAAAACGAGTTTCTAGAGAATATAAAACATTTATCGATTCGACTATCGTACAATTTTCGATGAATTTTTAAAGTTAGCTTGTTATCGAAAATTTCGAAATATAGTTTAAAAATGCTAACTTTGACGTCCCATAACATTTGCTATGATTAACCGTTTCACGCATCGTTAACGACGTACAATATTATGCCCCGAGTACTTCAAAACGATATTAAAAATGTAATATTTCGACTTCGTTTGATATCCCGTAATGAGCCTGAAAATGAACACAAAAATATAAGTAAAAAAAATTCATGGTCTCCGTGCACGAAGGCTTCCTAAATTTTTTTTTTCTTTCGTGCACGAAGACAGTGTCTCCGTGCATGGAGACTAATGTCTCCGTGCACGGAGGCTTTTGCTTCGTACACAGAGAGATTAGTTTTTTTTTTTTTTGCTGTGTAGTTTTACGTTATAATTTTTTTAATTTAAAATTCTCTTTAATTCTTTTCTCTTCAAATTTTTTTACAACAAATTTTTTTACCTACAAGTAATATGTTGTAAAAAAATTTATGTCGCATATTATCTCTATCTTTTTTTTTTATATACAAAAGTTATTTTTTCTTATATCCCTACTATATATATCTATATCGGAGTGGGGGAGGAATGGAAATTGCCTGTTACAGTAAATTTGGAGGTAATGTATAATAAAATAAAATATATATCAAGCAAACGGCGTCGTTTTTTGCCCCCAATTGAAAAAAAAAACAAAACAAAAATGGTATAGTAAAGATGGATCAAAATACTGTTGCTTTCTACAGTACCCTCACATTCCCCTTTTTTATATAGTAGGGATATATTTATTCGGATAGAATAAGTCCATAATCATCCATACTATTATTTGTGTATATATATATATAATTACTTGATGAGACCATTGCATGCTAAATTCCTCTTTAAAATATTAATTTAGTATTATTTGTCTTCCATCATTATAGTGAAAAATGAGAATCCTAAATCGATCTCAACTTATTGAGTACATTCAAGACTGATCTATTAGGGATATGTTTGACACTATGAAATATTTGATATTTTTGAATGATGGGTTTGACTTAACTAAAATTTATCTTTTATTGAGTACACTCAAGGAGATAAGTTTTAGAGACATGTTAAATTAACACATAAGATGTGTGAAGGCAAAAGAGTTGTTAGCTTAATGATCTGGGAGTTGTATGGAGATACAATTGGTAATAGTATCTACCCAAATGTTTTATTAAGATTTGTTGAGCTCACTCAAGATCTTGATACAACGAATGGGATCCCAGCCCACTGGGAATCAAATGTGGATTCCAATAATTTATGTATAAGGGTCATGAATTTATTTTAAACAGTGGGAGCACGTTTAATTAAAGTCCATATTGAATTTGTGCAAATGCATTATAATACATATTGATTCTATATTTTTCGTTATTTACAGTTTTTGAATCATGAGTAATCATATGAATTTGCGAGGCATACTGGATGCCAACAAACTGACAGGGCCAAATTTTCTCGATTGGCACCGCAATTTGAGAATCATTCTCAAGCATGAGAAAATTGGATATGTCCTTGAGCAGCCCTTTCTAGAGATGCTTATTGAAAATTCTATGCAAGAATTGGTGGCTGTTTACAATAAACACGGTGATGACGATAACACTACATCATGTGTGATGCTTTCAGCTATGTCACCTGATTTGTAGAAGCAACATGAGGGTATGGATGCCTACACTATGATTTTTCATCTCAAGGAGTTGTATGATGAACAATCTCGTGTGGAGAGGTATGAGACCTCCAAACAACTATACCGGTGCAAAATGGTAGAGGGATCTTCAGTCAGTGCTCATGTGCTGAAAATGATTGGTTTCATTGAGAAACTGGGTTCATTGGATTTTATCATGGATCATGAACTAAGTATTGACTTGGTTTTGCAATCTCTGCCAGATAGTTATTCACAGTTCATTATGAACTTCAATATGAATAAGATTGAATGCACACTCTCAGAGTTGCTTAATATGCTTAAAACTGTGGAGCCCAAATGTCAATGCTAGCACTGGACATGTCTTAGCTATTCATTCCTCCAAGGGCACTAAGAGGAAAATCAAAGGAAGTTTTAAGAAAACATACAAAAAGGCTAAGGGCAATAACAAAGCAGTCAAAGCAGGCAAGGACAATACCAAATCTGACGATCCATGCTATCACTGTGGAGTGAAAGGTCATTAGAAGAGGAACTGCAAGGCCTACCTCGCTAGCTTGAAAGGAAAGAAGTCTTCTGAAGTTTCTACTTCAGGTATTTTTGTTATCGAGGTTAATATATCTACTTCATTAGATTCTTGGGTATTAGATACCGGATGTGGATCTCATATTTGTATAAATATGCAGGGACTAAAGAGAAGTAGACCACTGTAAAAAAGAGAAGTTGACCTGCGCGTGGGGAATGAAGCACGAGTTGCTACATTAGCTGTAGGGACATACTTCTTACTACTGCCTTCGGACTTAGTATTAGAATTAGAAAATTGCTATTTTGTTCCTGCCATTACTAAAAACATTATTTCTATTTTGTGTTTGGATATGAATGGTTTTTCAATTAATGTTAAGAACAATCGTTGTTCGTTTTATGAAGATGAGATCTTTTATGGTTGTGGTGTGTTGCAAAATGAAATTTATATTCTTGATACTGAGTCATCTATTATAAGTATAGAAAGTAAAAGGCATAAAAGTGATAATCTAAATAATACAGACCTTTGGCATTGCAGACTCTGTCATATTAACAATAAATGCATTTCCAAGTTATATAAAGATGGATACTTGGGGTCAATTAGTTTTGAATCATTTGACAAATCTAAGTCGTACCTGTTAGGCAAAATGACCAAGTTCCCTTTTACTGAAAAAGGAGAAAGAACCACAGAACTGCTGGGACTAATACATACTGATGCACGTGGATCCATGTCACTCACCGCCAGAGGTTGTTTCTCTTACTTCATCACATTCATTGATGATCGCTCTAGATATGGTTATATGTATTTGATGAAATTCAAGAATGAAACACTTGAAAAGTTCAAGGAATTCAAACTTGAAGTAGAGAAATAGACTGGTAAAAATATTCTCACGCTGAGATCAGATCAAGGTGGAGAATATTTAAAGGGAGGATTTTTAGATTGTCTAAAAGAGAATGAGATTCTCTCGCAGTGGACTCCATCATATACACCGCAACATAATGGTGTATCTGAACGGAGGAATTGCACTTTGTTAGATATGGTGAGATCAATGATGAGCCATACAAATATCCCAAAATCATTTTGGGGTCATGCACTAATTGTTGCGTGCTACACACTTAATCGTGTCCTATCTAAATCGGTCGACAAAACTCCATACGAGCTATGGAGAGGAAAAAGACCAAACTTATCTCACGTGAAAGTTTGGGGCTATGACGCTTATGTAAAGCGAAATGAATCAGATAAGCTTGAGGGAAAATCTGATAAATACATATTTGTGGGATATCCAAAAGAAACAATTGGATATCAGTTTTATAATCCCATTGAGAAGAAGGTGTTCATCTCAAGACATGCCATATTCCTAGATAAAGAGTTTATTCTAGGAGAAGGTAGTGGGAGCAAAATAGAACTTGAAGAAGTTCAAGAATCCACAGATATTGTTGATCAATTAGATGAACCTAAGTCTGATCCCACACGTGTTGACAGACAAACTCTTGATCAGGATGTGGAGAACCATGAGGACACTCCAGCTCAGCGTAGATCAAGTAGAATCATTTGACCTCTCAGAAGGTACGAATTTACGATTACTAATCAAGTATTATTAGTTGAGGATGATGAACCTAAAAATTACGCAGAAGCGAAGTCAAGTGTTGACTCAAAGAGATGGTAAGAAGTCACGGAATCCGAAATGAACTCAATGTGTGAGAACAAGGTTTGGACCTTGGTCGACCTTCTAGGTGGGATAAAGTCGATAGGTTGTAAATGGGTTTACAAGAAAAAGTCTATGTGGATGGAAACGTCCATACATACAAAGCAAGGCTAGTATCGAAAGGTTATACACAAAGACAAGGCGTTGACTTTGATGAAACTTTTTTGCTTGTAGCCATGCTAAAGTCCATTCGGATTTTGCTTGCAATAGCTACATACCATGATTATGAGACATGACAAATGGATGTCAAAACTGCTTTCCTTAATGGAAACATACAAAAGGAGGTATACATGACACAGCCTGAAGGTTTTGAATTCGAAGGAGCCAACAAAGTATGTAAGCTAAATTGATCCATTTATGGATTAAAGCAAGCCTCAAGGAGTTGGAATCTACATTTTGATGAGACAATCAAAATGTTTGATTTTATCAAAAATGACGATGAACCGTGTGTTTACAAGAAGACAAGTGGGAGAGCAGTCGTATTCCTAATATTATATGTCGATGACATATTATTAATGGGAAATAAAATCTCAATGCTTCAATCGGTAAAATTATGGTTGTTAAAGAATTTCTCCATGAAAGATATGGGAGAAGTAGCGTATATCTTGGGAATCAAGATCTATAGAGATAGATCTAAAAGATTACTAGGCTTATCCCAATCTTCGTACATAGATAAAACTTGAGAGATTTAATATGGAAGAGTCTAAGAGAGGTTTATGTCCTATGTCACATGAAATTTACCTCTCAAAAGATATATGTCCTAAAACACATGATGAAAGGAATTGCATGGATAAGATTCCTAATGCTTCGACGATAGGATCTATCATGTATGCAATGCTATGTATGAGACCAGATGTTTCTTATGCTCTAAGTGTTATGAACAGGTTTCAAGCAAACCCTGGTGAGAATACTGGATAGCGGTTAAGAACATTCTTAAGTATTTAAGAAGGACTAAAAATGTGTTCTTGATCTATGGAGGAAATGAACTAAAAATTCATGGGTATACTGATGCCAACTTTCAATCTGACAAAGATGATAGCAAGTCTCAATCAAGATATATGTTTATTCTAAATAGTGGAGCAGTTAGTTGGAAAAGTTCCAAACAGAAGACAACCGCTGATTCAACAACAGAAGCCGAGTACATTGCTGCTTCTGAAGCAGCGAAGGAAGCTGTCTGGATCAAGAAGTTCATTAATGAACTGAGAGTCGTTCCTAGCATTGTTGATCACATACCTTTGTATTGTGATAACAATGGAGCCATCGCACAAGCGAAGGAACCGAGATCTCATCAACGATCCAAACATGTGCTAAGGCGATATCATCTTTTTAGGGAAATTATACAAAGAAATGACGTAAAGATAAAGCGAGTTCCCACAGATGACAATATTGCAGATCCATTGACAAAGCCGTTGTCACATCAGAAACATGATCGTCATGTGGACGCTTATGGTATTAGATACATGAGTGATTGAATCTAGTGCAAGTGGGAGTTTGTAAGTGTTATGCCCTAAATCTAATCGATTTAGGTTGTAAACACTTTTAATATGTTAAATATATTTAAATTTTTGCAAGATCTATTATTTATTTAAATTAATTTTCTGATAAATAATATTAAATAATAGAGTCCGAGATTCAAGTTTAAGTGATTTGTTAATCACAAAGAGTTGTGATTGTGAGATACAAATTACGTATGATTGGATCTTGAATAATCCGTGATCATAAGTAATAACGAGATACGGGGTCTTAATCGGGGACACTGAAATCGGAGCTGGTGGTATTGTCGCCTTGAGAGCTAGAGATGGTACAGACTGGAGTCGGGGTGGAAGCTGTCACTAGGGAACTTATAGGAGTCGGGGTGAAAGTCGTCGATGGAGATTCACAGGAGCTGAAGTAGAAAATGTCGGTGGAGACTTGCCTCGTGACTTAAACATTGTGCGCGAAAATCGGCTGGACAAAATAGAGTGGGTCTGATTTGGACGGTGGAGGCTCTGATTTGGGTAGTGGGGTGGGTGGGATGAAGAAGGAGATGAATAGTTTTTTTTTCTTTTATTTTTATTTTGTTTTAATTATTTATTTCAATTGTTAAATAGCAAAGTTACTCATTTACCCTTTTAAATTAGTCAAAATTGGTCAAAGTTCATTTTATTAGTCAACTAACGGTCAAGTTGACAGTTTCCTTCTGGGGTCTCATTTACCCTTTTAAATTAGTCAAAATTGATCAAAGTTCAATTTTATTAGTCAACTAACAGTCAAGTTGACAGTTTCCTTCCATTTAGACCCCATATGCATATTTTTGAATTGTTTGAGACAGTGAGTGGTACAAAATAAAGGTTAGACCAAAGTTTACAAAAAATGTGAAAGGTTAGGGACCGCTGGTACAATTTTTCCTATATACCTTACAATTATAAAAATATTCAGATATTATTCTATGACCACAATATAAACAGAAATTACTAGATAAACCAATAAAATAGCCAAAAATACTGTATCATAAAACTTTATCTATTTCATTTGTAACTGAAATCTTTAGTAATAGTCATAATGGGTGTAATTGATTTGATATGCTGTAAACATGCAATTCAAAATTCAACAATCTTGAATGTAGATTAACATCAATAATGTTGATTTCGCGATTCTTTCTCCAAAGAATGAAATAAATGGTTTTCAGTTAATTTCTATTTTGCATATTTATCTTTAATCGATTCCTTGTTGATTTCTTGTCGATATTTCCATTTCTAGCAGGTATATGTAAATTTCTTAGTGTCTATGGTTCGTTGTATTGCAGAACATGACGTCTAATGTATTCTTTCGCTCCTAATTTTTGGAAATAAATTATGTTCTTGATTCTCGAATGCTCTGTAATGGAAATAAAAACAATCAAAATAAGTGAAAAGAAAAATTGTCAACTAGGCCCTAAAACCCCGGCTCCATAGCATATCCTTGCCCTACTTTGGTTTTGTACAAGAGGAAATTTCATGTTATACCCATTTTAAAATAACAATTCATAAAATACATTACAACTTCTTTTTATACCATCATTACTACAATTATCAAAGTAAAAATGGAGAACAATAAACCATATATAAGAATAACTCAAGATATTGTAATGTATATCAATTTGTTTTTTTTTTTTTGTCTTTTTTTTGTTTTTGTTTTTTTGGGTATCAAAACAAACAACGGAAACAACAACGACCATATTTGTTAATTACATTACAAAGCATTCTGAAATCAAGAACATAATTTATTTCCAAAAAATTAGGAGAGACAAAATACATTAGACGTCATGTTCTATAATACAGCGAAACAACGACAGTAAGAAATTTACATATACCTGCTAGACACGGAAATATCGACAAGAAATCAACAAGGAATCGTTTAAAGATAAATATGTAGAGTATAAATCACCCGAAAACAGTTTTGTTTCTTTCTTCGGAGAAAGAATAGCGAAATCAACATTGCTGATGTTAATCTACATCCTAGATCGTTTTAAATTTTGAATTGCACGTTTACAGCATATCAAATCAATTGCACCCATTATGATTGTTATTGAAGATTTCAATTACAAATAAAATCGGTAAAGTTTTATGATATAGTATTTTTGGCTATTTTATTGGTTTATTTAGTAATTTCTCTTTATATTGTGGTAATACAATAATATCTGAATATTTTTATAATTGTAAGGTATATATGAATTTTTTCCTTAAATTTTTAACCAATGTTGATAAAAATTGATGAAACGTATACTTGAAAAGTTGTGGGATTTATAAATATATGACTAAAATTAATTCTTAACTTTGACATTGATAAAAATCTAGATTATAATTTGCATCAAATATGGAATAAATACGCAAGGAGAATATAGCTTTGTGTTGGTATTTTATTGGGTTGATTAATTTTGGAATTAGATTTTATTGCAACTTAGAGATTCATGAAAAAGTGGGTCAATTTTTGGGTCTATTTTAATTGTGAACGACCTAATAAGCGAAATTAAGATCTTTGCCATGATGTTCAACTAGTTTGGACTAACTCCAAAAATATGTGTTTTCATGTTCTGGATAATTGGATTGACCGATAATAAAGAGTCTCTAGATGTATTCAAATTTTAATTCAATTTATTTGGCATTAATTATGAATATTAGGGAATCTAGTTCTTGTAGGTTGCAAAATATCATTTTTGTTGTATTGTGATCCGGTCCATTTTCGTTAGTCATGTAATTTGTTCGAGTGGATATCAATCGTAGAGTGGTCAGGGTCAATTAGGTTGTGGCCTATAAAACCAATCCTATAAGATTCACCACAAACTAACTTGATAGATTTCTCATTTATTTAATTATTTTTTAGTTTTAAATTTTAATATTTTATGTATTAAATAAACACGATTACAAAATCAAAAAATTGAAAATGAAGTCTCTCTCTCTCTCTCCCTCCAAATTAAATTCTCCTCTTGTCTATATTCGTCGTCGTCATCACTCTATTTGTTTCTCAAGTCTCTCATCTCACTCAAGTTTCAAATCTTTGATCATTTACAGTATATTAAAATGGGTAGAAGATGAGATTCTCTATATTGTATTGCGGGTTTTCTTTTCTGTTTTTAACCATCATGCTCTATTGCTCTTGAAAATTGATTCATTTAGAATGGTTGGATTGTTAATTGATTTTGGGCCAAGCCCAAGCTACTAATTTGAATCAAAAGAATCGATAATGAAATATGGTGTTAATATGTTCAGTTTTCGAAATTTTGTTGTTCAATCTGTAGATTACCCAATTCAAATAGTAAAGGACGATGTGTTTATTTCAAGGCATAATACTTTAAAACTACATAAACATGGTCTAGATCTGTTTATTTCACTACAAAATGCCAAAATCGCTTAAAAAGTGGAACTTTACAGCAGAAAATATTTTAGCAACGAAGGCATGAGTGTTTGCAGAAAACTAGGTCTAGGAACCATTCCATGCTCGTTGGAATGGTGTAATATTTAGCAGCAATTAGTATTGGTCACTAGAAAATTAAATATCAAAATTAATTGAAAAAAAGTTGGATTTTATTGTGTCAAATGTTTTAATGACTATGACATAGGTGGTTGCAAGAATCTGGGTTTGGGGACCATTTCATGGTCGTTGCAGTGGTGCAACATTCAACAACAATCATTATTGGTGGCTAGAATATGCCAAAACCAAATGAAAAAAAGAGGGATAAAATTGTGCAAACTATTTTAGTGACCAAGTAAGGAGTAGTTACAGATTAGTGGGATTAAGGACCATTCATTGGTCACTATTGTGGTATGGCATTCACCAACCATCACTTTTAGCTGCTAAAAAATGCAAAAATGAAATGAAAAAGAGCGGGATTTTATTGTGCCAAATGTTTTAACAACTAGAGTATGAGTGGTTGTAGAAGACTGGTATCAAGGATCATTCGGTGGTTGCTATTGTGGCATAGTATTTAGCAACCATCACTTTTGGTGGCTAAAAAATGCAAAAACCAAATGAAAAATAGTGGATTTTTATTGCGCCAAATGTTTTAACGACCAGGATAAGAGTGATCGCAGAAGACTGGTATTAGGGACCATTATGTGGTCGCTTTTGTGGTGTAGTATTCAGCAACCATCACCTTTGGTCGTTCAAAAAATGTAGAAACCAAATGAAAAAGAGCTGGATAAAATTGCGCCAAATGTTTTAACAACCAGGGTATGAGTGGTTGCATAAGAATAGGATTAGGGACCACTCGATGGTCACTTTTGTGGTGTACTATCAGTAACCATCGCCTTTGGTCGCTAAAATATGTAAAAACCAAATGAAAAAAGAGTGGGATAAAATTGTGCCAAATGTTTTAGCGACCATGACATTAATGCTTGTAGAAGACTGGGATCTAGGATCATTCATTGGTCACTAGTGTCGGTTTCATACATGGAAAATTTTTTGCTCTTTTTTCGCACTACCTTTACCAACCAATAAAATGTATGGTCCCTAATTCTTTGGATCAGGGACCATAATTTGGTCGCAATAGAACATAACAAAATTTATCTAATTTACTGGACCGAAATCTATACACACCATTAGTTGGTCGATGAACGTGTTTTATAGCAACCATGTTTTATTGGTAGCTAAACCTTTCGTCGGTGGGGCCTTCTTTTTTTTTTTTTTTTTTTTTTTTTTTTAGTGGTGAGTGTTTAAATAATAATTAGAGCAACGAATCTCACATAATGTTTAAATAAAAGGCGAGTAGAAAGTTGTGATTCTATAAAATGTATAGATAAAAAGTGTACTTGACTTGTTTAAATTATAAGTCGACCTTTGCCAAAAATACGTTGTTACACTTTCTCTTATTCAGGACTTTGGAAAAAATTTCAAAGAATGTAGAATTCAACATTATTTCATTAGGCCAAGGCACCTGTATGGCACTCTCAATTCCATTCACACCCACTCCGATGGGCAGACCTATGGGTTAAAAATTGGGTAGTCACTACGTTTAAAATTCTCAGTCATGGGTGAAAACACTAGAATGGGAAAGCGGGTTTGAGGAGAATGTCATAAAAATCAATGGTTGGACGAACTTCGACACTGGAGGAACCTTAATTGCCAAACTAACGGAGCTACAACTCGTTTTTTTTTTTTAAATACCTCATAATTTAGGAAATATGTTTACAGTAAAATGTAACAAACTTATTTACTCAAATTTATAAATCAAAGAGTTTAGTTTTGAAAATGAAAAATAATTTTAGTTTGGAAATTTAAAAAAAAAATAAAAAAAATAGAAGAAGTAAATATTGCAATAAGGTAAAGAATTCTTTTTATGAAGAAAAGAGATCGAGATGATAATTTCTAGAGGAATTGTATTGAAAAAGAGAATCATTTTGCAGTAAGGAAAAGAGATTTACATTAAGATTTCAAGGGTCTTTCCCATATATTCGTGGCATTGCATTGAGAATAATTGTGTTTTGCCACCAAGTTGAAGTGAATTCAGTGTGAGTCAATTGTTAATTCTTTTTCCATACATTTCTGAATCTTTATATAAAATATTTTAGTTCTATATTTATCTGTCAGAAAACAAGCTGTCGCGTAGCTATATCTGTATATTGTTAATTTGCCTGTTTATCATGCATCTTCATTGTTAATATATTCTTATTTTTAAATACATTGGAAGAAACCTATTAGATTAAGCTTGAATTAACGTTATAGTCTTTATGGGTGCAGAAAGTTGGGAAAACAATATCGTCATTTGTTTGGGAGTTAGCTATTAATTGAAGTAACGGATCTCATAATGTGGATAAGTCACTAATAAGTTATGGTTTCAGATGAAGTATGGACTTTGACCTGTTTAAATTATAATTTGAAAACATGTGCCATCACGTCTTTGCCAGTGAAGTTACCATTGAATTTTATTTTATGTTATTATTTTTTATATAACAAAGAATCGAGAAGTCAACTTACTCAATTTGGCCACTTATATTTCGCTCTCAATTCTGTTGGAATAATTCTAACACATTCGATTCTAAATTTTACGGGTTAGATGTATGTCTTAAAATGACATTATGATTAGGTCAATTATGTTAAGTGATCAATTTGGACCGTTTTACGCCTTACGGGCTTTATTTGATATAATGTGGTAATTTCCAAAACTAAACAAAACCCGAGCCAAAAGCTCGGGTCGAGCCTAATTTTTTTTACCGAGCTTTTGCTCGGCTCGGCTTGGGCCTAGAAAAAAGCTCGAATATTTTACCCGAGCCTAGCCCGGCCTAGAATTTTGGCTCACGAACCGGCTCGATTCAGTTCGTTGACATCCCTAGCTATAGCTCACCTTGAAATGACCGTGCTTAAAATTTTCGATCATTGTTGCGAACACTACAATGGGAATAATGGTTTGAGGAAAATGTTATTAAAATCAATGGTTAGACAAACTTCAACAGTTGAGAAAATTTAGTTACCAAACTAACGGAATGGAACTGTGGAAGTCTATAGATGATTCTATAAATACCACACAGTTTAGGAAATAAGTTATAGAGTAAAATGTAACCAACGTATTTACTCGATTTTGGTAAAAAATTAAAAAAATAATAATAAAAAAATAAAAAAATCGTGTTTTGAAATGGAAAACGAGTTTCTGTTTGCGATAAAAAGGGAAAACTGCAATATGGTAAAAGTATTATTTATTTTTTTTTTTTTTTAAGGAAAGTGACTAAGATGATATTTTCTAGAAGAATTGTAATGAAAAACTGAATCCTTTTGCAATTAGGTAAATGATTCTTGCAATAAAGAAAGAAATTTACCAAAAGATTTCAAGGGGTCTTTCCATAGATTCATGGCATTGCATTGACAATGATTTTGTTTTGGCACCAAGGTGACGTGAATTTGGCCGAGAATTACCTGCATCCATAATTATGAGTTTGGAAAGTGAAATTTGTTAGAGACAAACTATGAAAAATAACGATTTTCTTGTAAATGATATGTTTATTAGTAAATGACAATTGTATTCCTACTGCCCTAAATATTATTATAATTTTATTTCTAATCCTTTTCTATAAATATGGAGTTTTGGTTCTGAATAAAATACATACAAATCTATTGACTTAATTTTACTCTTTTTTATTTTTTTTTTGTCTCTTTTCATAACACGTTATGAGCACAATCCTCTCAAAATCAAAGTGAATTAGATAGAAGATAATAATTTTTATAAGCATTACCATCCGTTATGTGTATTGAAATTAATTTGATGACATGTGAATTTTTTTATATACATATGTATTAATTCCCTTTTTTTTTCCAATATTGAAAATATTGACATACAAAAGATGAATTGATACAGTAATTGAAATTAGGGGAGCATTTGTACTCTTTTTTGTTTGATCAAGTTTTGTTCTACTGAATTTTCTTAACAATGTTTTTAAGGGGGAGTATTGTAAATGGTACGTTTATTAGTAAATAACAATTGTATCATTACAATCCTAAAAATTATTACCACTATATCCCTAATCATTGCCCATAAATATAAGTTTGATTCTCAATAAAAAAAGGATTAGTATATATGTACTCACAAAGTTTGACAAAAATGGGTTACACACAATCATGAAAAATGCGGATCCCACATGAATTCAAAAATGCCGGCTGTGTGGTCCACATCCCTATTGTGAGTGTAAGTAAAACTTTTTGTACAAAAGTATGAGTTTATGTAGTATGATCCATAAAATAAATACAAGTCTACTGACTTCTACTCTCTCTCTCTCTTAGTAACATATATGAATTTTTTTATTTTAGTTTTGGTAGGGAGAAGTTGTACAAGAGAGAAAAATATTGTGTTGTGAGGCTTTCTCAGTTGATAAAATATTCTTTTCATGTGATTGATGACGATTTTGTGTTTTTCTCTCTTTCCACTCGTTTACGTTGTGCTGTTGGATTTTTTCACAACAATGTGGATGGTATCGGTGTAGAATTAATTTAAATGTTTCTTCTTTCCCCAAGCGTTGTCATCAATTGTTAATTCTTTTCCCCTACAAATTTGAATCTTTATATAAAAAAATTTAAGTTCTATATTTATGGGTCTGAAAGCAAAGCTGTGTATGTAGCTGTGTATATTTTAATTTGCCTGTGTTATCATGCATTATTGTTAAGATTTTCTTCTTTTTCAAATACTATTGCAAGATCCTGATTTAATGCGTCACATGACTCATGAACTGTGCTGTGGTTTGAACATTTAGACAAAAAGAGTAGACTAAGCGTGACGAACGTTGTGTATTTTATTATGCATGTCAGTTGGGAAAACAGTATATCACTTGTCAAACCAATTTAAATCAACTTTTTTTAATGGTCTGAGTCAATTTAAAATCACGGTTTAACAATGTTAAAACATGTACCGAATAACTTAAACCATAAATATTAGTTTGAGATTTCATGTTAAACATAAATAGTAAAATTAAAAATATTACATATCAAAATTCTATAATTTTAATCATTATAATGCAACAACATGATAGAAACATTTTAACCTCATAGTCGATACTAATTGGCGTAACATCTTCAATTGTAGCACGAGAGTTATTCTCTCCATAAAAGATAATATCATTCGTTATAGTTAAATGATATAAAACAACTAATAAAAGAAAATGAATAAAAATGTCAAATACGGTAATAGCTTAATAACTTTTTGTAAATCATCCAGTATGATAATGCATGTCAATTAATTAACTGCGATTGAGTTTGATTGGATTATGTTTAATATGAATGTATCTTTTTAATTGTGATGTCTTTAGTTTTAATTGAGTTCGGTAACATTGAAATTAATTTATTTTCAACTTTCTTTTGTAAACAATTTGACGTTTAAAACGATTTGCAAAAATTGAAACCTAAACCAAACCACTTCGAAGCGGTTTGGTGGTTTGGTACGGTTCAAAACCAAAACGTTAATAGATCCACTAGACCCAAACCAATGATTTCAAAAAAATAAAATTCAATTTGATTTTGTGATTTAACGATTTTGTTGTTCAGTCCTAGAATGTATATATAAAAATCGTAGTTTACCTACTTCAATTATAATTTGAACATTACCAAGCTATCTCACCTTGAAATCACCGTGTTTAAAATTCTCAATCATGGGTGCAAACATTGGAACGGGAAAATGGAATTGAGGAAGAAGTCATAATAATCAATGGTTAGACAAACTTCGAAACTAGAGAAAGTTTAGTTACCAAACTTTGGAATCCGAAACTCGTTGATTCTATAGATACCTTCTAAATATTTCTAGGGTAAAATGTGACAAACTTATGTATGTTGGGTTTCAGGGGCGGATGTAGCTTATGACCAGCTAGGGCGGCCACCCTAGCTGGCTTCATCGGAACCGCCACGTCGACCGTCGGAAAAAACTGCTCTAGCTGGCTTCACCGGAACCGCCATGTCGACCGTCAGAAAATCGATTTTTTTCCTCCATAATTCAGACGTTCAGTGGCTTGGGTGTTGCCTGTTGGGCTGTTGGCTCTTGGGCTTCATTTTTTTTTAAATCCGGCCCAATTAAAGATGCCCAAATGACCTGCAGCCTGCTTCACTCCAATATACCCAGATTTTTACAATTACAACCTGAAGGAGAGTCAGAGGCGCAGACACAATGACCATATTGAAGATTCTCAGATTTTTCCCCAAATTACCACCACCCACCATTACCATTTACCAATCTAGGGCTCTCATCGTCTTAGTCGTCAACCGGTCCCCCACTACCGCAGGCCACAATAGCCAGCAGACGCTGCAGCGCCACTCGCCAGGTTCGCCAGATCGCCACCGAGTCCAGACGTCCAATGAAGCAGGCTGCCCGCACAGCGGCACAAGTCGCACTCTTCTTCAAAAAATGCAAGATTCTTTTAGACTTTTAGTTATTTGATGAATTGATATTGGGTGATTCTGATTCGTGATATTGTCATATTGATCTAATTTTCCAAAAATCTTGGATTTCATTTTGGCTGCAAGTCTACAACTCCAGGCTCTAGCACTAAATTTTTTCACATTTTTATATATTTTGCAATACTTGTGGGAATTTATTAAAGTGATTACTGATTATGTGAACTTCGAAGTGAATCTGTGAATGAGTTGAAAATGCTATTGTACTGCACTGTGCACTACTGCATCGGCATCCATTGGACAATTTGGACCAGATTTTAATTTATTTTCTTCTGTAATACTATTGTACTGGATCCTATTGTATTGTCTATTGAGCAAATGAAAATGAAAATTGTTGAATTGTTGATCATCAGTGGAGGGGATTTTTTTGTTGAATTGTTGATTTTTTAATCAATTGTAATTGAAAATTAAATTGGGGCATTTTGCAGATTATGGAACGATTTTTTCAATCGAAATGAAAGTCTATACCTAGTTCTCCTAGTTCTAGTTGTGCTTCTAGTCCTGCCACTACTTCTAGCCGAGCACTCGAGTTGTTAAATAGCATAAAGAAGTCTCAGGCTCAATTCAATGTAGATGATCTTATATCTAATCCAGGAAAACGTCCCCCTATCGAGTCATATGATCCTAATATCAGAGATGATGTTAGGATGACATATTTGCAAAAAGGTCCTTGTCAACCACATGGACATGATTTTCCAAGAAGACGGATAGGAAATGATAATAGGTGTTTTCGAAGAGAATGATTTTTTGAATTTTATTGGTTGGAGTACAGTATAGAAAATGATGCGGCTTATTGTTTGCATTGCTACTTATTCAAACCAGATAGAGGGGGTCAAGGGGGTGGACATATATTCACTAAGACTGGCTTTAGGGATTGGAAGCTCAAAAGTACATTGAAAGATCATATCGGGCTCATTGATAGTGCTCATAATCAAGTTTTTGCAAAGTGTACCAATTTGATGAATCAAAAGCAAAGTATCTCCCATCTTATTTCTAGCCGAAATAGTAGTCAACAAAAAAATTTTAGGACAAGGTTGATTGCAGTGCTAGACTGTACTAGATTTCTCTTGATGCAAGGATTGTCATCTCGTGGTCATGATGAATCGAAAGAGTCTCTTAATAAAGGAAATCTGATTGAGCTACTAAATTGGTATACAACTCGTCGTAAGAAAATTAATGAAGTACTATTTAATAATGCTCCTGGAAATGATCAAATGACTTCACCAAGCATCTGTAAGGATTTGATTAATTGCTGTGCTGTAGAGACGACAAAGTCTATGGTCAATGAGATGGGCGATTCCTTGTTTTCAATTTTGGTTGATGAGTCTCGTGATAATTCTATAAAAGAACAAATGGCAGTTGTTTTGAGGTTTGTTGACAAAAGTGGACAAGTGAAGGAGCGTTTGTTGGGCATTTGCCACATCGCTGATACTTTTGCCCAATCATTCAAGGATGCCATTGATGCAATATTTTCTACACGTGGGTTGAGCATATCTAGTCTGAGAGGTCAAGGTTATGATGGAGCAAGCAATATGTCAGGTGAGTTCAATGGCTTAAAAGCTTTAATTTTAAGAGAGAACCCATGTGCTATGTATATTCATTGCTTTGCTCACCAGCTTCAGTTGGCAGTTGTTTCTGTGGCACATAGGAACGTTATGCTTAGTGATTTATTTAACATGCTTGCTATTATTGTGAATTTGGTTAGTGCATCATGTAAACGTATAGATGCTCTTCGAACAAGTTATCATGTTGAAATTCTGGAGATGCTTACTATTGAGGAACTTTCTGCTGGAATTGGTCAGTTTCAAGAAATGAGTTTGGCACGTCCAGGTGATACTAGATGGGGCTCACATCTAAAGATAGTTACTCGCTTTATTAGTATGTTTAATGTGATCATAGATGTTCTTGAGAATATATCAGAAGACGGCATAAGTTTACAACAAAAATCAATGGCCATCAGACAGATGGACACTATGCAAGATTTTCAATTTGTGTTCAGTCTCCATTTTATGTTTAAAATTCTTGTAATTACAGACGACCTTTCACAAGTCTTACAGAAAAATGATCAGAATATTCAGAATGTTATGAAATTATTGAAGTTGTGTAAGTACGCATTGCAGAACATGAGAGACAATGATTGGGATACTTTGTTGAGTAAGGTAATTCAGTTTTGTGTTGATAGACATATTTCAGTGCCCAACATGGATGATATTGTAGTATCGAAAGGTCGACCTAGGCGTGCAAGTCATCAGGTGACTTATTATCATTGTTTTTATGTTGATTTATTTTGTCATGTGATAGATTCAATCTTGCAAGAGTTGAATTATCGTTTTCCAGAAACAACTACTGAGTTTTTTACTTACATTTCGTGTTTAAGTCCAAGAGATTCATTTGCAGCTTTTGATGTATGTAAATTGGTACGACTTGCTCATTTATATCTTATGGATTTCAATAGTGAAGAGCTTTTATTACTTAGACCTCAACTTGACAAGTTTATTATGCTCGTGAGAATGGATGAAGCTTTCTTCAACCTCAAAAGCATATCTTGTGTAGCTTAGAAGTTGGTTGAAACTAGAAGTTCTTGTTATTTTCCATTGGTTTATAGGCTGATCACATTAGTTTTGATATTACCTATGACAACTGCAAGTGTTGAAAGGGTATTCTCTGTTATGAATCTAATCAAGAATGATTTGCGCAACAAAATGGGAGATGAATTGTTGAATGACAATTTGGTAGTTTACATGGAGAGAGATCTTTTTATAAAACTTGAGAATGAGACAATATTGCAACGTTTTCAAAGTATGCGACCACGTAGAATTCAATTGTCTAAATTTGCAATTTCAGAATAAGGTTGTATTGTATATATTTTTTAGCATTTTGGGTTGTATTAAACTATATTTTCATATGTATATATTTTCTAGATTTTAGTGCATTTACATATATATTGAATAATTTTTAATATTATTTAATCTAATTTTAATAAACGATCGGCCGCCGACCGGACCGGGCTTTTACGATCGTCAATAGTCAATGGTCAAAGTCAATCTCCGCCCTAGCTGAATGTTGATGCTAGATTCGCCACTATTGGGTTTAATCAAAATTTGGTAAATAAAATAGTAATATTGTGAAAATGAAAAAAGAATTCTAATTTGGCGATGTAAAGGAAATAAGGTAATATATTCCTTTTCATTAAGGAAAAGAACCAAGATGATAATTTCTAGAAGTATTGTATTATAATAATTTTTGGAAGTATTCTATCATGATAATTTTTAGATGTATTGTATTGAAATTGAGAATCCTTTTGCAATTAGGTAAAGGACTCCTACAATAATGGGAAAAAAAATTTACAATACGATTTCAAGGTGTTTCCTATAGATTCATTGCATCGCATTAAGAATAATTATGTTTGGCACCAACGTGACATGAATTTAGAGAGAGATATACATGCATCCAAAATTATGATAGCTTAGAGGAATAAAATTGTTGTAGAAAAACTAGGAAAGATAACCGTATGAACTTATGTGTCCTAGTTTTTCTGCAAGAAGTTGTATTGAGTGAGGAAAACATTGTATCACGAGACTTTTTCAGCTACTAAAGTATTTTTCTCATGTGATTGTTGATGGTATGTTGTATCGTGTTTAATTATTCTTTTTTCTTTTGACTCAATTTCTTGTTTATGCTATGGGTTGGTGGGATTTTTCCTCAACAAGGTGGATGGTGCTTGAATTTTAGAGTCAAATTCATTTAAATATGGTAGCTGATTCACTGGCATCAGATGGTTAGGACCATTGTTATCATCAAGAGTATGGACCGCTCGATCTATCATAATAATTTCGTGTCTTTGCATAGCAAATTGATCGTTATGGACTTCCTAGCTATTAGAGGACATTATTTTCTTTCTACTTGCATTCACTATATAGGAAGTAGTGCTACTTCATTTAAGTTTATGTCCCCCTTCCTATTGTTCTCGTGAGATTGATTCTATAAACAGTTGGAACATCCCAACCATCCCTTTCTTGGTGGAGTCAGAAAACTCACTGAGGCTGTATTGATGTTTTCCAAAAAATAAAAAATGATCATGTTTTCCTGTGAAAAAATAAATAAATAAAATTGACCAAATAAAGATTGACCAACGCCAAAAGTCATATTATTAATACATGATGCCCGCTGAAAATGGAACATTGAGGCAGTTGGCTATGAAATGTTAGCACATGACACAATTTTTTATTAGTTTTCTTCGGCATGCTGCTGCATTCGGTATCTTACGTAACACTTACAAGTGGTATTTACAATTTCAGAATTTTACATGTGGATTATACATTTTGCATATTTCTAATGCTTTTCCAAGACAATTAGCGTTCCCAATGTACTGAAATTGTTAGTTGGAAAAATTTGTTAGGTAAGAACAAATTGACTGAAAGCAACAGCCTGGGCAATAGTTATTTGGTCAACTAGTTGATTCTTTTACAAGTAATAGTTGTCATTGTCCTCTCTCCATTTGCACTTACCTTTCTTCATTCCTTCGCTCACAGAATTAACCATTTGCTAATCAATCTCAGTGATCTCATCGCTCGCAAACCCAGAGCTCTACTAATCAAGTGCCATCAGAATCCTATCAGATCATTCTCATTCAGTGTATATCTCCTTTGTCTTTTCCCATAAAAAATCTCGACAACAGCCGTCTGAGAATTCATCATCAGCCTTTGCAGAGATATAAAATAAATTTATTGGTAATTCAAGGTACCTGTTTATGATCTTCCACAAACAGTTAAAAATGTCTTGGACAAGAGCTGACAGTGTCACTGTTAACATTGATAATATGCTTAACAGCTTGTCTTCTACACCTCCAAAGCCCTCAATGTTTAGAGTTGGTGATCATTTACGCAGCATAAATCCAGGGGCTTATGATCCAGAAATAATAGCCATTGGCCCATTTCACCGCAGTAAACCCAACTTGCAGAACATGGAGCAGCACAAAGTCAGGTATCTAAAGCTGTTTCTTCAAAGAAGAAATGGGTCAAGGCTAGAAAGATATGTTACCACAATAAGACACTTAGAAGATAGGGCGCGAAAATGTTATGCAGAAGATATCAAACTTAAAGAAGATCAGTTCGTGGAAATGTTGATTCTTGATGGTTGTTTTATCATCGAATTTCTCTATATGTTTCAACACATAGAACGTAGGGATGAGGATGACCCCATTTTCCAGTATGGACATATACAAAGTCATTTGCTTCATGATCTAATGGTATTTGAGAATCAGATTCCATTTTTCATCATTGATCATTTGTTCAACGTGATCAACATCAATGATCTAGACAATATCAATTCTCTAATATGGCCTTTACTACAAAATGGAATTTTCCCAGTGAATGGTCTTCCTGAAGTCCCTATTAATGCTCTTCATCTTCTTGGCATTGTACATGGCTTCCAGTGTTCTTCATTTGCAAGGATATTATCTCACTCTGGAAATCCAGATGACGTGATGAATATAAATTCAGCTGTAGAACTCAGTGAGGCAGGGATTTCCTTCAAAAAGTCGGAAGGTAATAGTTTTTTTCACATTGAATTCAAAAATAAAGCATTGATCATTCCAGAATGGGAAATTTCTGATTTAACAGAATCATTGTTCAGAAATTTGATTGCATATGAGTACTACCTCACCGGCAGTCCTCAAAAATATGTGACGGACTATGCATTCTTCATGCATTGTCTCGTCCATTCCCCGGAAGATGTAAAATTGTTGCGCCGTTCTGGAATCATTAGCAGCTTTTTGGGGAGCGATGAAATGGTTTATCATGTAATCAACCGGCTAGGCAAGAATATCATAATTTCTGATAAGTTTTCGTATTCTAATATTTTCTACTTTGTGAACCGTCATTGTCTCCACAAGTGGAATATATGGATGGCAACTCTAAGGCGAGAATATTTCAACAGTCCATGGGCACGCATTTCAGTCGGTGCTGCCATTTTCTTGCTTGGGCTCGCCATCATACAGACTGTGTTTGCCATTCTCTCATATCGTAAGTCACTGTAACACCTCAAAAATTTATAGAAAAATTTATTTGTACAATATGCTATATTTTTATATTTTGAAAGTTGAGGTGCTAAAGTGCAATATATAAAACTCAATTTTATTTTGGCCAAATAATTAGGCCTTTGATTGAGCCCATTCTTTGAAAAAATGCACTGTGTTTTGACATAATTTTAATCACGCATTTTTCAACACGTTTTCCATCAATACACTATTTAAAAATACATTTTTCGTCAAAATGGGGCTTAAACAAGGGCTAGATTAATCGTATATATTAGGCTCGAGAAAAAGTTAATTCGTATAAACGAAACCTAAATTATTGAAGTTTAAAGAAGTCAATAAATATTATTTTATTACTTTTTTTTTTTGTTTTGTGGAAGTGGGCTGGGTTGTGGGGTTGTTGAGTAAAAGCAGGATGTACAAATGTGTGTGTGTGTGTGTTTTCATTGATGCAAATGCAACCGTTTTCACGTAGAAAAAGTTAGATTTCTTTTATCATACTATATAATTTTTATGAACAAAGGAGTAGGCTAAAAATAAAGTAATTAATATGTGATTTTGGTTTTGTTTCTCCAAAAATTCGTTTGATCTAACAAAATAAGATAACGAGGTGCAGTTGTTTTTTAGCCGTTTTGAATTATTTTTTTGTGCTGTCGAATTATTATACTTATAAAAGCTAAAGATATGATATGACCATCGGATACCAAAGATATGATGTGTATTGAGCTTTTACTGATTTCTAAAGATATTGTAGCAATATGATATTTTGAAACATGTTTTAAATCTTTTATTTAGAACCACCCTTTTATTTTCATGTTCTATTGAGCATTCTCATAAACTCACCTTTTTCTTATTCCTCACAGGTTAGAATGTGTCGTAGGTTGGCAAGGGATGAGGTATAGTCGTATTGCCAGGATTCATGAAAATCAATAAATTAAATTCGACGTAACGTGAATGTGGATTTTATTTTCATCATTTGTATTAGTTTTATTATTATGTGAATTTGGGATTTAAGATTTGAAATACGGTTTATTTGGTTATGTTTTTCATATGTTTTATGTTATTGGTTGAACTAAAAATTTCATGTTGGGATGTTTGTTATGTTTATTTAATTATGGAAATGAAACTTTTAGTAACAATTTAAATATTAAAAAATTTGGGTCGGTTACAATTTGATATCAAAGCTTGAATTTAACTTTTACGTAGGCTCATATATTATTTCATTGCTCCAATATAAAAGAGAATGTAGGTTTATTCATTTTTTTTCCTGCTGCCGTTTTCATAATAGCCAGATTATTCTGCGGTTCGGAAAATGGTTATTTCCTGGTCATCAAGCTATCCTCAAAATATCTCTGTTCATCAATTGGATTTTGTTTCAATCTTGTCCAATTGTGGTGGACCCAGGCAAGTTAAAAACAAATATTGAATTCCCATTTTATCCTTGACAGAGCATGGAAATAAAGTGAAGTTACGTGAACAGTGTGTGAAAATATTTATAAAAAAAAAATGTTATATGAATTTTAATTGTTATGTGTAATAAATGACCAAGTGTTAAGACGGAAATTTTCATGATATTTTTGATAATTAACATTGGCGGACCCACGTGGGATCAAATGATCTTACAAATTTTTTATTTTTTTATGGCCCAGTTTGGCTGAGCAATTACCCAAGTGAGAAGCCCACAACTCACAACAAGTGACAAGCCCAAATCCAACTTACCCAATTATTTTTTTGATCCATTAGTTCCATTCCATTCCAATACGCACACCCCGGCCGGATGAAATTTGAACAATATAATCAATTGATTTACCCAACCCAAGACCTAATATTCCCAATTCCAAATTCCCAAATTTCCCAATGATCGTGCGTTGGTGAATGGTGCACTGAATCTTCTCCAATTTTACTTTCCTCTCTGGTCTTCCTCTTCTTGGCTTCTCCTCTCTCTTTGTCAGTTTTCCTCAATTTCTCTTCTGTTCTTCAACTCTTCGGTCTTCCCCGATTAGGCGCTTGCTGGCTGCTGTAGATACTCCATACTAGGCTATAGGACGGGAGTCACGGGACCTCACCTTTCCACTTAGGGTATGTATTTACTGTTACGTATTGTTATACTTGGCCAACCTACTTGGGCCTATGGCCTACTCAATCCGAACCACGTGGGACCTAGCCGAAGTGGCATGTATGACAGAGGTCCTTCACGTCGAGGCCCATATACCGAGGCCTGTGAGGATAGCCGAAGCCCTAAAGCAGAAGGATTATGTAAGTGACAGAAGCTTCCAAACCATAAATGAACGTCTTCCATGATTACTTCTCCCAAGAGATCTTCTACATAAAGATTTTGTTTAAATGATTAATGGAACATTTATCATAAGTGTACATGTCAAGTCTTGTCATTAGCATGGGGGTTCTACATAATCAATAAAGTCAAGGATGATATCTAGGATTGGATGTTTGGATTAAAGAGATGAGGCCACGTACCACCTCATCCAAGGGCTGCCATTTCACATGTATCACTATAAATACTTCCCTTGTGTAACATTAAAAGGTTAATACAAGAATCAATACAAGAAACCACACTTTACTTTCTCATTCATATTATCTTACAACACTATACCACTTCATACATATTTACATGCACATTCATAAGCACCGATTGGTAATTATTGTACAATTGGATTAAGAACATCCCGTCGGATTTCGAACGTTCTCGTCCCGCGTTGTTGAGCTACTCCCACACCCCTGATCTGTTCGTCCTAGACCGTCCACGTGTCTTATCGTGTAGGACCTTCGCTCACGTGTGCGCGGGTGGGTCCGGCATCTGTTGGTAACATTTTTTGGGGTCAACAGATTGGCGCCATCTGTGGGAAACCATACCATAACCACGAACAACTTTTGGTGAAAGCTTATTGAAGAGCATTTGGGCATTCCCCTTGAAAAAAGATTTGTTCTTGCAAAATTTGAAGAGTAAGACGAAAAGAAAATGAGTTCAAACGAAGACACACCCCCTAGGAGCGTAAGAGAAAACACAAACGTGCCACCTCCACCCGCTGCCCTAGCAGCTCGACAAAGACTCCACACCACCAAAGAAGAAGTGGAATGCGGGCGATGACATGGATGTCAAGAGAAATGGCTGCTATGGCGGCCAACATAAGGGATATTGCTAGCGAAAACTTGGCTATGAGGGAGCTCATGACCCAAATGCGGGATCAGGGAGGCTTCCCCATTCCTCCATACGCCCCTCAAGGGCACTACCAGCAAGAAAATGAAATTCAAAGTCATAGAGTTGCCTCGCCAGACTATAGTCGAGGTGAAAGCCCATTTGAAAGGGAAATGGAGGTTGATGTTTCCTCCAACTACGCTTCTAGCCGACCCACTGAGGTCCCATTGAACCATGATAACTTCCCACCTCTATATGAGCAAGAGCCAAGGCATAGGAGGGCAGGCAATGTATTTGACAGAATTAGCCCCACTGAACCGAGGCTTAGGCAACAGCCGACTCACCAGCCTTGGACAAGGCTACCGCCTCCTCCTCCAATGACCCAGTAGCCGGAAGAAAGGCATGAAAATGTCCCCCTGTTGCTTGGCCTAGAAATAGGCGTCAGAGGAGGGAGGAAGAGGCTAGGAACCATCCCGAAACCTCTCACCAACAACCACGGCATGAGGCCGATGAATACGATTCAAATGAGCAGCAGAGGTCCTGTGACTTGGATGATGACGATGAGAATTTTCCGTTCTCAAGGGAACTAAGGAGTGCCTAGGTTCCAAGCCACTATGTAATGCCAAAGATACCAAAGTATGACGAAAGAGGCAATCCAGAGAAGCACCTGAATGCTTATAAAACTCACATGAGCCTAAAGGGCGCCACCTCGGCTGTGAAGTGCAAAGCTTTCCATTTAACACTTAGTGGAGCGGCTGAAATCTGACATAGTAGGTTACTGCCTGGGAGCATAAGAAGCTGGTCCGAGTTCAAGACAATGTCCTTGAAGAGGTTAGCGGTAAGTAAAGAAGGAGAAGCCCCCATCCAACGTCTCCAAGACATGAGACAAGCACATGGGGAGTCCCTAAAGAGCTTCCTATCACGCTTCACCGATGAGATGACATATTATGTGTAAGTCACCGACCGTGAGGCACTATCCGCATTAAGGGGAGGTCTGAACATGAATACCCTATTTTGAAGGGATGTGCAAAATCAAGATCCCACCACCTATGATACCCTACTTGAAATGATGAGACGGGAAATCATCAATGAAAAATTGATTGAGCATAGAAACAAGGCAAGAAGAGGCCTCCCACCTCCTCAAAGGCAACGTGCTAGAGGGCCGACCTCCCACCCGATGGACGACCAAATGAACCAGGCTGGAAATGAGAGTTCTGGCCAAGCACTTGCCACCACCACTTTGAATGCGGTTCCTACCTTAGCATATGAGGATATTAACCCAATTACTGACACCCAGTAGATGAAACCCCACAAGGATCCCGTAGGGAGCGGGGTTTGGGACCTAGAAATAGGTCAAATCAGAACCCACCAGGATACTGTGTACACCACCGGTCCTATGAACACTACACAGTGGATTGCCGAGATTATATGCACCGCTCCCAGCTGGAACCCTCCAGGGACAGAAATAAATTTCCCTAGGCGAACAGGCCCCCGCTCAGGCACGATAATCGACGTGGGCATGAGGAGACTGCTTCTTGTCAAAAGGATATTTCCCCACGACGAAGGAAGCGTGATGTGGAGAGACCTAGGGAAGGGCACAGGCACCGAAGAAATTGACAAGCCCTGGATGAAGCCCCTATCCACGAGGTGGATACCATATTTGGAGGACTATATGTTGGCGGTGAGACACGAAATGCCAAAAGGAATTATGCTAGGGAGGCTAAACACCCCCCTTTGGTAAGCTACATAGTGGATAGCAGCTCCCGGAGGAACCAAGTTCCACCCATTGTCTTCTTCTAGGAGGACACCAAAGGAGTTCACTACCCCCATTGCGATGCACTTGTTGTGATAGCCGTCATAGCCCAAAATGGGCTCAAGCAAATGTTAGTTGACAACGGTAGCTCTGTCAACATTCTATTTGGATCGACCTTTGACAAGATGATTTTGGATCATCAGTTGACACCCACCACAACTCCTTTGTACGAATTTATCGGATATAGCATCACTCCAAGGGGAAAGATAACACTTGCAGTGGAGATGTGAGAGTCTCCCCAAACTATGATGAACTTCATGGAGTTCTTCATTGTCGACAGTAGATCGGCCTACCACGGAGTATTAGGTAGGCCAGTCCTAAAAGAATTGGGAGTAGTCACCTCCATCTACCACCTATGCATGAAATTTTCAACGAAAAATGGGGTGGCAATGGTGAGAGGTGACCAAAGAGGATCGAGAGAGTGTTATCTAAGCTCCATAAAAAAGGTAGAACCTCAGGATGTCTATGTAATCATAGCTAATATAGTCATGGCTAATGTCCCAGGTGATGCTCCCACTGAACCAGAAGATATCGATATGATTGATGCACCATCCAATCTGGAGGTATCGATCATTGATGAGATCGATCCCCACATAATTGAACACGAACCTCAAGCATCCCCAATTTGAACTTGAGAGCTTCTCGTTAGACCCCCGAGACTCATCCAAGGTATTGAAAGTAGGTAAGGGCTTATCCAATATTTTGAAGGAAAAGATTAAGGATTTCCTAAGTAGGAAACTTGATGTCTTTGCTTGGAGGCATGAGGACATGGTAGGCATAGACCCCAAGGTCAGTTGCCACCATTTGAAAATCGATCCTAAGGTTGCCCTACACAGACAAAAAAGGAGAGCCCTCAATCCTGAGAGGTACGAGGCTCTGAAGGAAGAGGTTTAGAAGCTCATCCAAAATGGCTGTATCAGGGAGGCTACCTATCCGAGGTGGGTCTCCAACCCGATTTTAGTAAAGAAACACAACGGCAAGTGGAGGGTGTGCATCGATTTCACCAACCTCAATAGAGCTTGCCCGAAAGACAATTTTCCACTCCCAAGGATTGACCAATTAGTAGACTACATGACTGGGCATGGGTTGTTGAGCTTTATGGATGCATACTCCGGCTACAACCAAATATCCATGCACCCGACCGATGAGGAGCACACCTCTTTCATCACAGACCGAGGCCTTTATTATTATAGGATGATGCCTTTCGGATTGAAAAATACCGGAGCAACTTACCAAAGGCTCATCAACAAAATGTTTACGGACCTCATTGGCTACACAATGGAGGTATACATGGATGACATGTTAGTAAAGAGTTTGGAGGCTGAAGACCACATAACACACCTCAACAACATCTTCCAAATCTTGAGAAGATATAGGATGAGGCTCAACCCCCTCAAGTGCGCCTTTGGAGTGGCCTTCGGCAAATTCTTAGGATACATGGTCAATCAACGTGGAATTGAAGCCAACCCTGAGAAGATTGAGACCCTACACAAGATGAGGTCCTCCGAAAATCCAACGGAGGTGCAAAGTTTGACTGGGCGAGTGGCCGCACTTAGCTGCTTCATCTCCAAAGCTACAGACAAATGCCTCCCATTTTTCAAAGTGCTGAAAGCTGGGAAGAAATTCCAATAGAACGAGGAATGTGAAGAGGCCTTCCAAGGCCTAAAAAGGCACCTAGGGCAAGTCCTTCTCCTCTCCAAATCGAAGTTCGATGAGATCCTACAGTTATATCTGGCCGTCTCCAATGAGGCCATCAGTTCGGTTCTAACCCGAGAAGAGGAAACCACCCAACTCCCCGTTTACTATACAAGTAAAGCACTCCTATCGCCAAAAACCTGTTACCCCGATATGGAGAAGCTCGCTTTGGCGTTAATCACGGCCTCTAGGAAATTAAGACCCTACTTACAAATTTTCCCTAAGGTAGGTACTCCAAAAGCCCCGAAGCCTCAGGAAGATTATTGAAGTGGGCAGTGGAGCTAAGTGAATTTGACCTCATATTCAAGGTCAAGACAGCCATCAAGGGTCAAGCCTTAGCTTTCTTTGTGGCAAAATTCACCAATTTACCTGAGGTAGATGAAATCACGGAACCCATCGAGCCCCCTACATGGAACTTATTTGTTGATGGGTCGGCTGGGGACGCCGGCTCAGGTGCTGGAGTTGTCCTCATCAACCCTGAAGGCCACAAGTTAAACTCAGCGGTGAGGTTCAGGTTCAAAGCTACCAACAATGTAGCAAAATATGAGGCACCTCTTGTAGGCCTCAGGCTGGCCAAGGAGATGCAAGTAAAGAGGCTATTCATCAGCAGTGACTCCCAGCTAGTTGTTAGCCAGGTCAATGGTAGCTTCTCAGCCAAGGACAAAACGATGGCCTCCTACTTGAAAATGGTGATGAACCTCATCCCATCTTTTGAAAAGTTTGAACTAACCTAGATTCTCCCACATCGAAAATGCTCATGCGGATGCACTCTCCAAGCTCGCTAGTAGCAAGGATTTAGAACTACTCACAGTAGTACCTATAGAGCACCTCCTCTTGCCGTCAACCGAGGCCCCTAATGTGATGTGGGTCGCTGGGACTCCTACCTGGATGCAGCCAATCGTAGCATACCTTAAAGACCAGGTACTTCCCACTACCAAGCATAAGGCCTACAAGCTAAGGATTAGGTCAGCCCACTTCCTCTTCGTTGATAATGTTCTCTATAAGAGGATCTTCTCCTCCCCCACTCTTACGATGCATTGGAGGAGAAGAGGCTACTTACATATTAAGAGAAGTCCATGAGGGCATGTGCAGCAATTACTCTGGAGGTCTATCTTTGGCACAAAAAATATTGAGGCAAGGGTACTACTGGCCTACCCTGAAAATGGACGCCCTCGAGTTTGTACGAAAATGTGATAAATGCCGACGATTCTCTTCTGTACAAAGACAACCATCGCAGGATTCGATCACGGTCTCCAACCCTTAGCCTTTCTCGAAATGGGGTGTGGACCTCATAGGACCCCTACCTAAAGGTAGAGGAGGTGTAAGCTTTACAATTGTGGCCATTGATTACTTTACAAAATGGGTTGAGGCTAAACCACTAGTAAAAATCATAGAAGCCAACACTTCCAAGTTTTTGTGGAAGAGTATTATATGTCAGTTCGGGATTCCCTACTCAATCGTCTCAGACAATGGTAGATAATTCGACGACAAGAAGGTCACAGCACTATGCGAAGAACTCGGTATCAAGAAGCATTTCTCCATGCCTCACCACCCATAAGCAAATGGACAAGTTGAGGCTGTGAAAAAAATAATCAAACACGTCTTGAAAAGGAAGCTTGATGTGTCAAAAGGGGCCTGGGTAGATGAGCTGCCACAAGTGCTTTGGGCAATCCGAACCACCGCGAGGACCCCAACTGAGGAAACACCTTTCCTCATGGCATATAGTACTAAGGCAATGAGCCCCGTTGAGGTTGGACTTCTATCTCCAAGACATCTACATTTTAGTGAGATGACAAACGATAAGCTTCGAAGGTACAACCTCGACTTCATTGAAGAAAGAAGATATGACTCCCAGTTGAAGCTCGGCACATATCAAATGAAGATGACGAAGTACTTCAACTCAAAGGTAAAGAAGAGATCATTCCGAATCAACGACTTGGTCCTTAGGAGAGTCTTCCTCTCCTCAAAGGAACATGGTTCCGGGTCCCTGGGTCCGAACTGGGAAGGCCCATATAAAATCAGAGAGAAGATCCGGCCTAGGACTTAATGGATTGAAGACATAAATGGCAAGGCACAAACCCATCCATGGAACATCGAGCACCTCATAATCTATTACCAATGAATGTACTACCTCGTTGGATGATCTTTCCCAGCTCTTGTAACATTTCTATGGTTCAATAAAATTCTATGATTAAATTAGTTCTGCATTACATTGTCACCTCGGAGAGAGGCCAAGCTCCCATCTCTGGGCCACCTCGCTTGGATTTCGAGGCGCAGGCACTTGTCTTCCTTTGGCGAGGCTAAACGCTAAGGGAAGAAGCCTCAACATGGCTACACCATCCACCATGTTGGGAAGCGTCGTCACCTTGGAGGAGAGGCCAGTGTCCTATCTCTGGGCTACCTCGTTTGAATTCTGAGGCTCACGCACCTGCTTCCTTTGGTGAGGCTGAATGCCAAGGGGAGAAGCCTCAACATGGCTATACCATCCACCATGTTAGGAAGCGTCGTCACCTCGGAGGAGAGGCTAGGGTCCTATTTCTGAGCCACCTCGCTTGGACTCCAAGGCGCATTCACTTGACTCCCTTTGGCGAAACTGAAAGCCAAGGGAGAAGCCTCAACATGGCTACACCATCCACCATGTTGGGAAGCGTCGCCACCTCGGAGGAGAGGCTTGGACCCCATCTCTGGGCCACCTCGCTTGCTTGAACTCTGAGGCTCCTACACTTCAAGTTCGGCTGCAACACGGTCCATTCTTAGGATCCCTTCAGGTTACAGTTTTTAAGCTTAAGTACAATTCACTTGATTAAGTCCCATATTAGTCATAACTCATAAGGCTTGCATACAATTTATTCGTTCAAGTGATTGGAGTTCGGATCCCCAATTAAAGTTATTTAGTTCTTCAATCAACATTATGTTCAATTACGTAACGAGGCCAACACACTTAAGAGAAAGAAACAACATTGCATGAAAAAGATATTATATTGATTTTTCAACTGAGATTACAAAAGGGGGGCTTGAGGCCAGTACATCATGGATAACTGAAAAGAAAACTATCCTAAGCCTGGGAAGATGATGGAGGTGCCTCAGCATTTGGGACTTTTGCAGCTTCAGCCTCAGAATTTGCTTCTTCTACCTCTGCTACTTCATCTCCCACTACTTCATCAGCTGGGGTTTGAGGCACTTCATCCACAAACTCTAACCTGAGTTGTGACCAATCCTGATTTGGATACAACTCCTCAGCTCACTCCATCACCTCGACATAAGCAAAGTTCCTCCAGTAAGTGCTGAAGCTCTTGTACTCCTCGGTGTTATGAAAGTTGGCGATGTAGTCCTTCACCGCCTCTTCCTTTGCCTCTTGGGGTTCCTCCCTTGCCTTGGTGGCATCATCCACATACCATTTAATTTGGCCTTCCAAGAACTAGTACGCCTCTTGGGATGATGCCAATGCCAAATTTGCCTTCTCCAAGGCTTCGGCAGTCACCTTCTGGTGGTCATGGGAAACCTCCACCTTCTTAGTCAAGGAGGCAACCTCGCACTGGGACTCATATACCTCATTCTTCAATGCCTCTATCTGAGCAAAGACAAACTCCAGATTGGCCTTTTCTTCAAGTTTCTGGGGCCTAGCTTCCTCAGCCTCGGCCCTAGCTTCCTTCAGCTCCTCTGCAAGGGAGGTCGTCTTCCTCTCTGAGGACTGGGTCCTCGTCTGAGAATTAGTGAAGACCTCCCTGCACTCCAGTGCAAGGGTAAAAGTCCTAACACTTTGGCTCACAAGAGCCCTTGTCAAGTCCATGGCATCACAGGCGGAGGCGTGCAGCTTCCATTGATCCGTCCAAAATTTGTAAAAACTTTCAGTAACGCCTCGGATCTTAGGTAGCAGAGCCTCCACCAAAGCTAGGGCCAGAGACTCCTCCCTTCCAACAAGGAAGCTTGGAGACTTCTCTTGCACTCGAGCAGGCCTCTGTTTGGCAGCCTCCTCCTCGGCCACCTTAGCTGCCTTCCTTATAACCTCTTCCCTCACCTCTTCAGCCTTAACATGCCTAACCATTTCAATTCTAACCGCTTCAGAGGTGACTTCTAGTAGCTTCAGCTGATCGATTTCTTTGCCTTCATGGGACACAGAAGTCCCAAATTTGCCAGACGAGCTGGAGATGTGTACCAGCTTCCTCTTCTTCGACTCATTAGGGAGTTTCTCCTTCCCCCAAGGCTTCTTGGACCTTTCTAGCCACTGGGGAGTCCCCTCTTTAGAAGCCCGTGATGTGATGTCCTTGGAGAGACGTTCAAGTCTACCTCAGACCTCCTTGGTGCCACTTGATCCCGGCTTTAGGGGCCTCACCTTCACAGTGGAAGTTACATTTAGTATGGACGCCATGTCAGGAGCTGGGTACTCCTTCCTCTTAAACTTGTCTACAAAATACAGTGCGTAAGTATCAAAACGAAAACACAAAAATATACAAGTGTGGGAGCTTCATACCCTTGGAGGTCATTAGTTCAAAATCGAGGAAATAGCGACTTCTGTTGATGAGGTGGTCAAAGTGGCAAAGCTTTAGAGGTTTCTTGTAAATGTCCTCTATCACTTCGAACTCCTCTCTGCTCAGCTCGAACCTCATACTACTATCTACAAAGGACACCTTAACAGTTAGAAAAATAAATTTTTTAATACAGATTACAAACTTGGGCTAGGAGACTCAGGAGCTTTGTAGTACTGGGTCGGTACTGTGCAAGCTAGGGCTTTGTCCCCCTCCACTGCCTGCCACCTGCCTCGTACCCAGAACCATGACTCCTTCCATCCCTTGATGGAAGAAGGATTCCCACAACAAATGGTGCATGAGCCCCCCCAAGGAGTTAGGTAATATTACCCCCTTGACTCCTTCCCTATCACCCTAGGCTGGAACAAGGTCATGAAGACGTGGAGAGGCATGTCCTCCCCAAGTGATACTTCCTTCCATAGAAAGTACGAGCCGACCAACTGGCTCCACCTATTTGGCAGAACCTGGGTCAGCGACAACATGAAGTTCCTCAGCACCACTCTAAAGAAGGGGTGTAGAGGAAGACACACACCTGTCTTAAACAGGTATTCACTCATTGCCACACAATCGGGCCTCGGATAACAAGCCCGCTCATTGGCTTCGGGAACTAACATTTCCACATAGTGAGGCACACAGTACCTCTCCCTAATCTTCCCCAGCCTTTTCCATGTCATATTTGAAGGCACCCTAGACGCCCCCCACTCTTTGCTATAATCTACTGGTTCCTCGGTCATAGCATATCTATCCACCTCGGAATCCCCCCTGTGACTGACCCTATGGCCCAACGACGCTACAGTGACCAACTCCCTACCCGAAGTGGACTCCATCTCAGACATGACTAAGAACACAATAAAAGGAGGGTTTTCTGTGAAAAATGCCTACTGAAAAACTACGCAAAAGTGCCGAAAAAGTAGTGAACGGACAGCTTCAACGCTAAAAAGTTTAAGAGAAGAAATCAGATGGCAAGTGCTGAAAATCCAGAAAAAGGGAGTTCTCTCGCCTTTTATAAAAGGCTAGGATGAACCCCCACCGTCAGATCAAAGCTCATTCAATCTGGACCATTCATTTTAAGTCAAATCCGAGGCGTAGAATTCAAATAGTTTTCTGAAACCTATGCCTCAGATTTAAGCCTGTCTCCCACGCACCTCAGACAACGCGTCTGCTTCTAGAAGCTCCAGCTGTTCTAATAATTATGATTTTAATTCGACAGCAGCATGCGCCTCTCCGAGGCGTAGAATTCAAATAGTTTTCTGAAACCTACGCCTCAGATTTAAGCCTGTCTCCCACGCACCTCAGACAACGCGTCTGCTTCTAGAAGCTCCAGCTATTCTAATAATTATGATTTTAATTCGACAGCAACATGCGCCTCGAAAGTTGCAATGGTTCAGCCACCTTTCCTCGAAAACATGCGCAAAACATCAAATCATTGGTACAATTGCCAAGGACAATTATTGTCAACCACCTCGACTTCATCTCCAACATTAAACCATCAAGCCTCGTAGGTTCGGTTCTCCAACCACCTCGACTTTATCTCCAATATTTAGCCATCAAGCTTCACAGGTTTGGTTCCCTAACCACCTCAGCTTCATCTCCAACATTCAGCCATCAAGCCTCGCAGGTTCGGTTTCCTAACCACCTCGGCTTCATCTCCAACATTCAGCCATCAAACCACGCAGGTTCGGTTCCCCAACCACCTCGGCTTCATCTCCAACATTCAGCCATCAAGCCTCACAGGTTCGATTTTCCAACCACCTCGGCTACATCTTCAACATTCAGCCATCAATCCTCGCAGGTTCGGCTACCCAACCACCTCGGCTTCTTCATCATTCATCCACAACATCACATTTCTAACTCCAACCATGATATAAATATCTACACTTGGACTTGGGGGACTATTATTTGGGGTTCAAAAATTCTTTCAATTTTTACCCAACCTACTGGCTTTACTTCATTAAAGTCCACGCATTATATAAATGACTATACTTGAACTTGGGGGACTATTGTTACGTGTTGTCATACTTGGCCAACCTACTTGGACATATGACCCACTCAATTCGAACCACGTGGCACTCTAGCCGAAGTGGTATGTATGGCCGAGGTCCTTCATGCCGAGGCCCATATACCGAAGCCTGTGAGGATAGCCAAAGCCCTAACGCGGAAGTATTATGTAAGTGGCAGAAGCTTCCGAACCATAAAGTAACGTCTTCCATGATCACTTCTCCCAAGAGATCTTCTACATAAATATCTTGTTTGAATGATTGATGGAACGTTTGTCATAAGTACACATGTCAAGTCTTATCATTAGCATGGGGGTTCTGCATAAACAATAAATGCGCAGTAAGCTAGCAAGTCAAGGATGATGCCTAGGATTGGATGTTTGGATTAAAGAGATGAGGCCACGTACCACCTCATCCAAGGGTTGCCATTTTATATGTATCACTATAAATACTTCCCTTGTGTAACATTAAAGGGCTAATGCAAGAATCACTACAAGAAACCACACTTTACTCTCTCATTCATATTATCTTACAATACTATACGAGTTCATACGTATTTACATGCACATTCATGAGCACCGATTGGTAATTATTGTACAATCGGATTAAGAACATCCTCTCGAATTTCGAACGTTCTCGTCCCGCATCGTTGAGCTACTCCCACGCCCCTAATTTGTTCGTCCTAAACCATCCACGTATCTTAGTGTGTAGGATCTTCGCTCACGTGTGCGCGGGTGTGTTCGACATCTGTTGGCAACATTTTTTTGTGTCAACATTTACCACGTTTGGATTAATCATTAATGGATTTGTATTTCTTAGAACATGGGTTTCAGACTTTCAACTTTATACTTTGTAAATTATAATATTTTGATTTTATTTTTTTGCAAATTGGTATGGAATCTATGGATAAATAATGGATTTGATTTAGTGATTCTTCTAAAATATGTTTGGTAGCAGTAGTTTGGATAATTTGATTCAATGTCAGTGAGTCTTCTAACTTGGTTATTTTTTGAATATGGTATAATTGGTATTTATTTATGTAATGTATTTGTTTTTTAACAGTCATGAGCCATGAAGAAATATTTTAAACGAAAATCCATATGTTCGAGCGAAGAGGAAATTATTTTTGAAACGAGTGTTCAAAAAGAAAAAGATGGTCGGAAAGAATTAAATACTGGGAGTAAAAGAGATGTTGGGGATAAAATTGATTTAGAACAACTACCTTCAGATCTTGGATTGCGAACACCAATTGTGAGTTATAGTATTAATGTTGAAGATGAAATTAGAAGAGCATATGTACAAAAGGGTCCATGTTAGCTTCGAAATCACTTGTGTCCATAGAAAGAATTTGGAGATTTGTCATTAAGACGATTTAAAACTTCTTGCTTTAATGATTTTCCTGCTTGGTTGGAATACAACATAGCAAAAGATGCCCTATTTTGCTTTTATTGTTACCTTTTCAAACCAAATTATGAATAACATGGTGGTGGTGATTCTTTTGTTGATGGAGGGTTCTCAAACTGAAAAAAGAAAGGAAGGCTTCAAATTCATGTTGGGAAAAGTGGTAGTGCACACAACCAAGCACGGATTAAGTATGAGGCTCTTGTGAATCAAAAACAAAATATTGATTGTATTCTCTTTAAGAAGTCAAAAAGAACAAAAGATGAGTATTAAATTCGTCTGAATGCATCAATTGATTGCATTCGATGGCTTCTATGACAGGGGCTTTCATTTCGTGGGCATGACGAATTTGAAGATTCAAGAAATCAAGGAAGTTTTCTTGAACTATTGTAGTGGTTATGTGATCATAATAAGGAAATTAATGATGTTTCTTTGAAGAATGCTCTAAAAAATTTTCCATTGACATCACCTAAAATTCAAAAGGATATTGTGAGTGCTATTGCATTTGAAAAACTTGATGTTATTATAAAGGATATTGGTGATGGGTTGTTTTCTATTCTTGTTGATGAATCTCAGGATGTATTAGTGAATGAGCAAATGTCAGTTGTTCTACGTTATGTGAATCAAAAAGGACAAGTCGTGGAATGTTTTATCGGTGTTGAACATGTCCCTAGTACCACAGCTTTCTCACTGAAGGATTCTATTGATCACTTATTCTCTAACTTGAGTATATCTAGTTTAAGAGGTCAAGGTTAAGAAAGTGCTAGTAATATGCAAGGTGAGTACAATGGTCTCAAAGCACTTATTTTGAAAGAGAATTCCAGTGCTTTCTATATTCATTGTTTTGCTCATGAGTTGCAGCTACCTCTTGTAGTTGTGGTAAACAAGCATGCAAATATTGAAACTTTCTTTACTTTAGCAAATAAAGTGGTAAATGTCGTTGGTGGATCGGCTAAGCGATGTGATTTTCTTCGACAAAAGAAGAGGCTTGAAGTTGTTGAATTATTGAATATTGGTGAAATCTTAAGTGGAAAGGGCCTTAATCAAGAGACTACTCTTCAATGACCCGGTGATACTCGTTGGGGCTCTCATTAGAGTTCTTTACATAGCTTGATTCTCATGTTTTCTACTACAGTTGATGTCATTGAGATGATTGCCACTGATGATACTAGTTGTGGAAAGCGAGGGAAAGCTCGTCTTTTGTTGGTATCTATGTTGACATTTGATTTTGTATTCAGTCTACATCTCATGAAAAAGGTATTGGGCATTTCAGATTAATTGTCAAAATCATTACAAAGGAGAGATCAAGATATTATCAATGCTATGAAATTAGTGACAATATGGAAAGAGCAAATCCAAACAACGAGGGACAATGAATCGGAATCATTTTTAAGAATAGTTTCCTATTTTTGCGAAAAGTACAACATTGATGTTCCCAACATGGATGATATTTTTATACCTCTAGGCCGTTCACGGCGTAACACGCAAGAAATGACAAATTTGCATAATTTTTGTGTGGATTTCTTCTATGCTATCATCGATATGCAAATTCAAGAGTTGAATGATCGTTTCTCTGAGGTAAATAGTGACTTACTCCTTTGTGTTGCATGCTTATGTCTGAATAATTCATTTTCTGCTTTCAAAAAGGACTACTTAATTCAGTTGTGTGAGTATTATCCCAAAGATTTTAAACCAGTAGAGATTTTGGCACTTGAAGAGCAAATTAGACATATATTATTGATATGCGCACTCACAAAGATTTTTAAGGTTTACGAGGTCTTAGTGATCTTGCAGAAAAGTTAGTTGTGACGAAAAAAAATGAGGTATATTAATTAGTTTACAGGCTTGTAACATTGGCGTTAATTCTTCCAGTTGCTAATGCTACAGTAAATAGAGTTTTTTCTGCAATGAAGATCGTCAAGAATCGATTGCGTAATCGAGTGGGAGATCAATGGTTAAGTGATAGTTTGGTTGTATATATTGAGAATGATATACTTAACAATATTGATAACGATATAATTATACGACTTTTTAGGGTATGAAAACGTGTAGGCTACAGTTGTAATAGCGTATTAACTTATTTTCATTAATGATAAATTGATCTAAACATTTTTGAATTCTCATTTTTGACCCTACAAGACAAATTGTCTGGGTTTTGCCCCTGATAATTAATATTTTTTAAGAGATACGAACTTTAAAGACAATATTATTTTCCAAAAAAAAAAAAAAAAGGTTCTTAAATACATAAAAATATGAAAGACCCTTGGTACTCAATGACCATCGATTAGCCACCATCAGATGACTCTAAAGTATATAATGGGGTAAGGAAATAAATGACTATTCAAATCTTTTGTTTAACTTTACTTTTTCTATTTGCCTCCTTATAGATTTGATGACATGTACATTTCTCTCACTAAATTTATAATTTATATCTCAAGTAAAACATGATTCCTTTACTAGTATACACGAGCATGAAGTACATTTTGTTACCATAATAAGAATATAAGCATGATATGTTGACCATAATAGAATTGTACTATAATATATAGAAGATTGACATGGATGACATTATTTTTTTCGGATGGGGAGTTTAAGATCAAATATCTAGAACACCTTGATTAGCCAAATAAAACTTCGAGGATGAATTTTTTCAAGTAGGGGAGATTGTAGTGCCCGAAAATTTATAGAAAAACTTATTTGCACTATATGCTATATTTTTATATTTTGAAAGTTGAAAGGCTAAAGTGCAATTTATTAAACTCTATTTTATTTTGGTCAAATAATTAGATTTTGTTAAAGCGATCTTTAGCATTTCAATATGGGACTCGTTGGATAGTTAGTAATTAATCATGTATGTTAGGTTCGAGAAAAAGTTAATACGTACAAGCAAAGCTTAAGTTATTGAAGTTTAAAGAACTTGTCAATAAATATTATTTTATTACTTTTGTTGTTTTGTGGAAGTGTGCAGCGACGTGGGATTGTTACGATTTAATTAAAATGGGTTTTTTTATTTAAATTGGATAGAAATTTTGGATAAATTTGACTTTCACTTTCTAGAGGGAAATTGTCCTATTATATATATATATTCTTTTATGCAACTGTTTTTCACATAAAAGAAGTCAGATTTCTTTTCCCATACTATATAATTTTTATAAACATAGCAGGTTAAAAATAAAGTTAAAATGTGATTTTGGTTTTGCTTTTCCAAAAATTCGTTTGATCTACCGAGGCAGGATAACGAGGTGCATCTATTTTTTTATCCCATTTAAAATATTTTTTCGTGTTGTTAAATTATTATACTTATGAAAGTTAAAGATATGATACGTTATGTATGATATGGCTACCCGATATCCAATATATGATATGTATTGAGCTCTTACCGATATCTAAAGATATGATGAGAGCATGATATTTTGACACATGTTTTGAATATTTTATTGGGATTTCACCATTATTTTCGTGTCCTATTGAGTATTCTCATATATTTACTATTTTTTCATACTTCTCAAGTTTAGAGAGGGTAGTTGGTTGGCGGGTGATGAGATGCAGGCGTGATGCCAGGATTTATGGAAGTCAATAAATTAATTTCGGTATAACGTGATTGTAGATTTTATTTTCAGCATTGTCTTAGTTTTATTATTCTGTGAATTCGCAATTTAGGATTTGGAGCACGGTTTATTTGGTTATGTTTTTCACATGTCTTAGTTTATTGGTGGAACTAAAAATTTCATGTTGGAATGTTTGTTATGTTTATTTAATTATAGAATGAAATTTTTAGTAACGATCTAAATATTAAAAATTTGGATCTATTACGGTTACTCCCTAAGTCTTGTATGTTTTAATTAAGCATTTGCATATTTAGCCTCCATTTGGCAAATAGTAGTAATAGGTCTCACGAAATGTGCGAATAATAATGAGCAATAGTTATATTTGTGTGGTTGAAATTAATGTATGATTTTGACTGAAAATTTATAATCAATTTAATGATTATATCCAAACATAGGCTTATTGTAGAAGACTTGTCAAGTAAGCTATAAGCATTGACCTTGCATTGTTTCATTGAAAAGGAAGCTTCTACCTTTCTTTGAAATGCATTATTGATTCATCCGTGTGTGACAATCACATCAACTACTAATAGAAGTAAATGTTATTGCAGGCAATGTCTGAAGAAAGGGAACTGATTCTAAGTGTTTGAAGTTGGCAACAATGTATATAGCTCAAATTACTATTAACTTCAAGGATGATATAGAGACTAAAATCCTAAATTAATATTAGAGTGTGTGACTTCATATAATGGCCTCTACAAAGAATGAATGTTACAAAATCAATATTCAGCCACCTTCTACTGAGTTTATCTCATGTGATCCCGCGTAGGCAAACGCTACAGAACCCACGAACAAGATGAAAATCTTCCCAAGAAAGTCAAAACAAGGTTTTGGATTCGAATTCGATAAATCTGAAACCAAGCAACCCGAATTGCCGATGATGTGTGGACCTCTTGATTACGCAAAATTATGGAATCTCACCAAGTTGGTTTGAATGCCACAAGAATTAGATCTTGATAAGTTTGAAAGTTGTTCAATTGAGAGAAAAAAGAGAAAGCAATTAAAGCCTTTCAATTAATCAATATGTCAAAAGTTTTTTTTTTTACAATGAAAATAATAAGAGTATTTATACTAGTCCTAAGAATCTAGGTAATTTCGTGCATAATCTCCTAAATATGGTAAGAAATCAATTAAATATAGAATTCTAGCAAAACTAGGAAAATCGCCAAAAAAAAAAAAGCCCGTCTGAAAATAACCATGCGATCACATGGTTCAATTCCATGTGGCCGCATGGAATTGAAGTCCAGTCCCCTTCAACACTCAGCCTAGGTCCGTGCGATCGCAGGGCATTTGTGCTGTGCTGTCGTACAACTTTGGCTCTCCATTCCGTTTTCGTCCGCCTTTAACACGTTGATCCAAGTCTTTTCGGCCTTCGACCCCAACATAAAACTTGTTCCATTTTGTATCCCGAACATGATTTCATCAATAGTTGTCTTGATGAGCAATCCCATCACCTCTTTTACTGGCTTCGTCCTCGCTCGAGTCATTAGGCCGCCCTCGACTATCAACGTATCTTTCTTCGGGTTTGACGTTGGACTTGACCTTGACGCTTGTGGCTCCTAGATCACATCATCCCCTCCCTCTTCGAAAGGATTCATCCTCGAACCTATACCTGCATCAAAGAAAGAAAGATCAGATACATTAAAAGTTACTGAAACGTTATACTTACCTGGAAGATCTAATTTGTATACGTTGTTATTGATCTTCTCAAGCACTTGAAATGGTCCATCTCCCGGTGGCAACAACTTTGACTTTCTTTGTTCTGGAAACTGTTCTTTCCTGAAATGCACCCAAACCCCATCTCCTGGTTCGAATGTAACAATCTTCCTGCCTTTGTTTGCTTGCTCTGCATAGTACTTACTCTTCTTCTCAATTTGTTCCCGTACCTTTTCATGGAGTGACTTCACCAGCTCAGCCTTTCTCTTCCCATCCAAGCTACCTCGTTCATTCATAGGCAAAGGTAATAAATCCATAGGTGTTATAGGATTAAAACCATAAGCAATTTCAAATGGAGAAAATGATGTAGTGGAGTGTGTGGTCCTATTATATGCAAACTCTATGAAAGATAAGCACTTTTCCCAATTCTTCAAATTTTTATTAACCACAGTGCCCAATAGTTGTGTCATGGTCTTATTCACTATTTCAGTTTGTCCATCGATTTGTGTGTGACAAGTTGTAGAAAATAGTAATTTCGTACCCAACTTATTCCACAAGACCCTCCAAAAGTGAGTAAGAAATTTGACATTTCTATCTGATACAATACTTTTAGGTACTCCATGCAAGCATACAATTTCTTTAAAGAACAAGTCTGCAATGTTAGTGGCGTCTTTAGTTTTGTGATATGGAATGAAATGTGCCATCTTACTAAACCTATACATCGCTACAAAAATCGAATCCCGGCCTTTTTTAGTCCTAGGCAAACTTAGCACAAATTCCATTGAGATGTCTACCTAAGGTTCCCTAGGTACTGACAAAGTTGTATAAAGCCATGAGGTAAGACCCTAGATTTAGCCTGTTTACAAGTTATGCATCGACTACAAATTCATTCCACGTCAACTTTCATTTTAGGCCAATAAAAATTCTTAGTTAATATTTCTAAAGTCTTTGCTATCCCAAAGTGACCCATTAGACCCCCACTATGTGCTTCTCTAACTAATAATTCATGCATAGAGCAATTATGAACACATAATTTGTTTTTCCGAAACAAGTACCCCTCATGCTTAAATAACTTATCTATAGCCCCCTTATGACATGAATTGTAAATGTTGGAAAATTTAGAATCATTAGCATACATGTCCTTAGTGTACTCAAAACCAAGCAATTTTGCACTTAAAGTAGTTAAAAGCACATACCTTCGCGACAATGCATCTGCTACTACATTTTCCTTACCTTGTTTGTAACGAATAACATATGGAAAAGTTTCTATGAATTCCATCTAGCGTTCATGTCGTTTGTTTAACTTACCTTGACCCCGCAAATGTTTCAGTGATTCATGATCAGAATGAATTACAAACTATTTTGGCCACGGGTAATGCTGCCATGTCTCCAAGCCTCGAACAAGTTAATAGAGCTTTTTATCATACATAGGATAGTTGAGAGCTATACCACTTAGCTTCTCACTAAAGTAGGCTTTATGTCTCTTATCCTGCATTAAGACTACTCCAATACCTATGTCGATGCATCACACTCAATCTCGAAAGTTTTGTCAAAGTTAGGAAGTGCTAAAATCGGTGCTTTATGCAAACAATCTCTGATAGTGTTGAATGCATGTTCTTGTTTTACCCTCCATTGAAGCCCATATTTTTCTTGACAATCTCAGTTAGTAGTGGTGATTTTGCTAAAATCCTTGAAAAAAGGCCTATAAAAACTAGCCGATCCATGAAAACTCCTAACCTCGGTTATGTTTTTAGGTGTCGGCCAATCTTTAATAGCTTTTATTTTCTCTTCATCTACCTCTACACCACTAGCACTAACCACAAAGCCTAGAAACACAACTCTATCCATGTAAAAAGTACACTTCTTAAAATTGGCATTAAGTTGTTCCTTTCTCAAAACCACAAGTACACATCTTTAGTATCTTACATGCTCATCAAGATTCTTGCTATAGATCAAAATGTCATCAAAATAAACTACAACAAATTTTCTAATGAAAGCATGCAAAACACGGTTCCTTATCCGCGTAAAAGTCCTTGGTGCATTTGTAAGTCCAAAGGGCATGACTAACCATTCATACAATCTATATTTATTTTTAAAAGCTGTTATCCATTCATCAACATCCCTCATGCGAATTTGATTATACCCACTTTTAAGATTAATTTTACTGAAAATACTTGCACCATGTAACTCATCTAGCATATCATCTAGCCTAGGAATTGGGTGACGATACTTTACCATAATGTTGTTGATGGCTCTGCAAGTTACGCACATTCTCCAAGTTCCATCTTTCTTTGGCACCAACAACACAGGTATTGCACATTGACTCATGCTTTCCCTTACATATCTTTTGCTCATCAATTCCTCAACTTGCCTCTAAAGTTCCTTTGTCTTCTCTGGATTACTTCGATAAGCAGGTCGATTCGAAATAACAGCGCCAGGTATGAAATCAATTTGTTGCTCAATTCCTCTAATGGGTGGTAGCCCACTAGGCACGTCCTTCAAAAACACATCTTCAAATTCCTGAAACAAAGAAATAGCCAAACTAGGGAGGGATGTGTTATGCTCCTCAAAGTTGAGGAGTGATTCCTTGTAAACCAACAGTATCAGTTGTTGCCCCTCAACTATTGCCCTTTTCAATTCACTCCCTCTCACAAAGAAATTTTGTTTCATCTTTTTTCTCATCTCGGAAGACTCTCTTTCTTTTCTCTCATGTGGCCCTACTCTTTTTTCATCTTTATTGGCCACCTCACTAATTTCTCTCTTTTTCTCTAACTCCCACACTTTTGTTTTTTCTTCATTTTTCAATTGAATTTGGTCATCATATACTTGTGCCGGTGTTAATGGCGCAAGAGTGACAGACCTCCCATTTTTCACAAAGCTATATTTATTTTTATACCCATCATGCATTGCTTTCCTATTGTACTGTCATGGTCTCCCCAACAAGATATGCCCCGCATGTATAAGTACAACATTGCACATTACCTCATCCTGATATCTACCAATGGAAAAATTAATTAGCACACTTTTTGTCACCTTAAGTTCCCCACATTCATTTAGCCATTGTAATTTATAAGGCCTAGGATGTTTTAACAATGTCAAACCCAATTTTTCCACCATGTTAGTACTAGCCACATTAGTACAACTACCGCCATATATTATCACACTACATACCTTGCCATTGACGTGACATCACGTGTGGAATATGTTTTCTCGCTGCTGCTCCAAGTCATCTGCCTTGATTTGAGGACTAAGAGCTCGCCTCGTGACCAACAACTTACTGTTGCATACTATGTTGTATCTTTTTCATCAATATCCTCCAGTTATAGCACGTCTGCATAATCACTTTCACTCTTAGTTTCCACTTTCTCGCTATCCCACAGAATCATGGTTCTCTTGTTTGGGCATTGGGAAGCAATGTACCCTACTCCCAAGCAACGAAAACATTTGATGTCTCTGTTTCTTGATGGCTGTGACTCCCCCTTTGGCATGGCCTTGCTAGCACTCTCCTCCTTGCCTCTTGGTACCTCAGTTCTTCCTCTTGCAACAGTTCCTTCTCCCTTGTTATTTTCCCACTTCGATTTCCCAGAAGAATTAGAACCCGAAGATCCCGATTGGTACCTTGCTGTCCCCTTTCGCTTCAACTGCCTCTCAACCTTCATTGTCACATGTAACATGTCTTCAAGTTCCACATAGTGCTGCAATTCCACTGTATTTGCAATGTCCCTGTTCAATCCACGCAAAAACCGAGCCGTGGTAGCTTCACTATCCTCCTCCACATTTGCCCTAATCATTAGTGTCTCCATCTTTTTATGGTAATCTTCCACACTCCTGGAGCCTTGATATAAATTTTGTAATCTTTGATGAAGCTCCCGATAATAGTGAGTAGGTACAAACCTCTTCCGCATTATAGTTTTCAATTCCTCCCATGTATTGATAGGTCGCTCCCCACTTCTCCGCCTCAAAGTCACCACATGATCCCACCAAGTGATTGCATAGTCCGTAAATTCAAGAATTGTAACTTTTACCTTTTTCTCTCCTGAGTAATTGTGGCAATCAAAGATTAACTCAATTTTCTTCTCCCAGTCCAAGTAGGCCTCCGGATCACTCCTACCTTTGAACGAAGGAATGGTCATTTTAATGTTACTCAAAATTCCTATCCACCTCGTCTCCACTGAGATTCCTACCTCTTCTTTTTTGCATAAATCCTCTATTTCAACCCCTTCCAATATTTGCATCCACAATCGCATCTTCATCCATCCTACTATCAACCTCAAATTCACTAAGTTCCTCCATCCTAGGTTCTCGTCTACCCTCTCTCCGTGCATTAAGATCACCCCTTCGTGTATTAGCAGGAAATGGATTTTGCCTTCCCCCCGTGCATCTTGCCTATCCATCCGATCCCTTATATATACACATATCCGCTCATCCTTCGCATCGAGTCATCTAGCATGGAAACTCGATCATCAATTCTATCTGAACTCGGATCCTAAATCTAAGTTATTTTTCTGCCTCACAATTGTTCCCTCGAAATTTCACTCAATATGGCTTTTTCCCTTGATTATTCTCACCATTCTGCCTTTTACCACTCATTGCTTTCACCAAGTCCTCAAAAGAACAATTTTGGAACTCAATAAAAAATTTAATCACGTGGAATTCAAACTGATGTGAGTGAGATTACAAGATCAAGGAATTTAGAACAATTTGATTGGCAATTCAGACTAGACAAGTAAAGAAATTGACTCAAGAACGCAAAATAAGAAAGGAAATTACTGACTGAAAATTTAAACTAGACACAAAATAATAAATTAACTCAAGAAATCAGTAATTCCCAAGAACAACAATAATAATAACAATTTTTTTTTAAATTCTAATTTCTTTTTTTGGATTTTTTTTACTGTACAGATGAACAGTAATTTTTTTTTTTACCCTTAGGATAGAAAAATCAAAAACATCACTGACGCAACAAACAAAAGTTTATTTTGATGCAAATTGAATCCAAAAACAACTTTTAATATTTTTTTGTAATTTTTTTGGATTAAAGACTCTAAAATACTAACTAACTCGAAGAATACGAAGAACAGTAAAGAAAAGGAATAACTGACTCAATAAGAATTAAAAAAGAGATATAACTTTGGATTGGAGCCAAGCTCTGATACCAACTGATGTGAACCCGTGTAAGCAAATGCTACGGAACTCACGAACAAGATGAAAATCTTCTCAAGAAAGCCAAAACAAGGTTTTGGATTCGAATTCGATAAATTTGGAACCAAGCAATCCGAATCGCCGATGATGTGCGGACCTCTTGATTACGCAAAATTATGGAATCTCACTTGGTTAATTTGAACGCCACAAGAATTAAATCTTGAATAGTTCGAAAGTTGTTCAATTGAGAGAATAAAGAGAAAGTAATTGAAGCCTTTCAATTAATCAATATGTAAAAAGTTTTTTTTTTAACAATGAAAATAATAAAAGTATTCCTAAGAATTTAGGTAATTTCGTGTACAATCTCCTAAATATGGTAAGAAATAAATTAAATATAAAATTCTAGCAAAACTAGGAAAATCGCAAAAAAAATAAAAATATATATTTGTAAATAACCATGCGGTCGCATGGTATTGTAGTCTGGTCCCCTTCAACTCTCGGTCTAGGTCTGTGCATCCGTAGGCCATTGTGCTGTGCAGTCGCACAACTTTGGCTCTCTACTCCATCTTCGTCCGCCTGTAACACAATTATCCAAGTCTCTTCGACCTTCGACCCCAACATGAAACTTGTTCTATTTTGTGTCCCGAACACGATTTCATCAATGGTTATCTTGACGAGCAATTCCATTGCCTCTTTTACTCGCTTCATCCTCACTCGAGTCATCGGACAAGGGATCTTTCTTCGGGTTTGACGTTGGACTTGACCTTGACGCTTGTAGCTCCTGGATCACATCATTATCTTAGTGTAAGTAGTAGTTGAGAATTAAGAATGTTAGCGATCAGAGGTAACCTTGACTTCTTGATATTGACATAGTGACATAGACTAAGGTTGTTGTTCCAATCTAGGAGATCATGTTGTAGATGAAGAGTGGTGCTAATTTAGGACAGAGGGTCTTGAATCTATTCAAAAATTAGATTAGACAAAGAAAATGAAGGATTTTGTTATCTCTCAAATTCATTTTGCTTGGCTGAAATATTAGGCTATGATGAGTTTATCATGTGAAACCCACGAAAGGACAGTATTTGCATTCTTAGTAGATTTGTAAGTTCGGAGATATTTGGATTTTCTGCATTTGTTTCCCATTATGTGTTGAAGTTTAAGGTTTTTGGTGTGTTTTATTTCTTCCTGGAGAAAGCCTTTATATAGGCAGATTACATAACACAGATCCTATATCAAAGGAATACATCAAGGTATATCAATCATTTCTCCTATATCTCTATCTCATATAGGAAGATATACTCCTTTCCATACAAATTACCTATAATTTAGCCAATCATATGCTAACACTCCCTCTCAAGTTGGCGCATAAATGTCTTCTAAGCCTAACTTGTCCAGAGATTTATGAAGAATTTCAGTAGAAACTGCATGAGTTAGAATGTCTGCTAGCTGCTCACTTGATCGAATGAAAGGAATGTCCACCAACCTCAGATTCAGCTTCTCTTTGATGAAGTGTCGATCTACCTCAATGTGTTTAGTTCGATCATGTTGTACCGGATTATTAGCTATTTCCCGAGCTACTTGGTTGTCACAATATAATAGCATAGGTTCCTTTGGCTTGAAACCTATTTCAATAAGCAAGATCCTAAGCCATAAAAGTTCACATATCCCAAGAACCATACCTCTATATTCTGCTTCTGCTGAAGATCTTGTTGTTACATTTTGTTTTTTACTTCTCCATGTGACAAGATTTCCAGCAACAAATGTAAAGTAGCCAGAGGCGGACCTTCGGTCAGTGATGTTTCCAGCCCAATCTGCATCGATAAATCCTTTCACTTTCATATGTCCATGTCTCTTGAATGTCAGTCCTTTTCCTGGAGCTCCCTTTAGGTAACTCAAAATTCTCATTACAGCATCCATATGATCTTCACTTGGAGCATGCATAAACTGACTTACCACACTAACGGCATAGGCAATGTTTGGACGTGTGTGGGACAAGTAAATTAATCTTCCTACCAATCATTGGTATCTTTCCTTGTTGGTTGGTACTTGTTCTGGGTAAATGGCAAGGCGATGATTCTGAACAATAGGAGTCTCTGTTGGTTTACATTCCAGCATATCGGTTTCGGATAAGAGATCTAGTATATACTCTCGTTGTGACAAATATATACCATCCTTGGACCTTGCAACTTCAATCCCCAAAAAATATTTCAGTCCTCCTAAATCTTTCATTTCAAATTCAGAAGGCAAGCATTCTTGTAGCCTTTTCATTTCATCTGTGTCATCACCAGTTACGATCACATCGTCTACATAGATAATGAGCAATGTAACTCTACCATTCTTACGTTTGATAAATAGAGTGTGATCTAAGTCGCCTTGGTGATAGCCAATTTTTTTCATAGCATCTGTGAACCTCCCAAACCATGCCCTTGGCGATTGTTTCAAGCCATACAATGCTTTTCGCAATCTGCAAACTTTTCCACTAGAATGTGGAGTATTGAATCCAGGTGGGAGATGCATATACACTTTCTCTTCCAAATCTCCATGAAGGAATGCGTTCTTTACATCAAATTGTTTCAAAGGCCAATTAAAATTCGCTGCCAAGGATAATAAGACTCTGATGGTGTTCATTTTGGCAACTGGAGCAAAAGTTTCTTGATAGTCAATGCCGAATGACTGAGTATACCCCTTTGCTACTAACCTCGCCTTGTACCGATCAATTGTCCCATCTGCTTTGTGCTTGAGGGTGAATATCCATTTACAACCTACTGGATTTTTTTCTAAAGGAAGTGACACAACATTCCATGTGCCATTTTTTTGTAGTGCATCCATTTCAGCTTGCATTGCCTCTGCCCATTTTGGATTTTTTAGAGCTTCCTCAACCTTTGTAGGTATTTCTATATTCTCCATCTCATTTACAAATGCTTGGTGTTGTGGTGACAACCTATGTGTAGAGACATACTGTGTGATTGCATATCTCACTTTTCCATCCGGAGAGTACCTATCAGGTGGTTTTCCACGGTTTTGTCTGGGAGGCAAAGAATAAGATGGAGCAGATAATAAAGGAAGGGAAAAAACTCTTTCAGGTGTATTTACCTCAGGAATATCCAGTTGGCCTTGGACGTGTACCTGAGGAGAGGAAGGGGCTGCTTTATCATGGTCATCTTGTTGTTCACTAGATTCAACAGAAATATGTTCAGAGTTATGTACCATATCGGGCTTAAGGGCTGTATCTGGGTCTTGGTTTTGAGCTTGGTCTTGTCTTTGAACTCCCTCTGAACCAGATAACTCGATGTTTTGTGGAAGATCAATCCAGTTGTAAGCCTCACATTACGGCTCCCCCCGAGGACTAGAGGTGGAGTGATCTGTATGGAAAAAATATTCTGTTTCGGAGAAGTTAACATCCATGCTAACATACATGTGGTGAGTCGGAGGATGATAACATCTGTATCCCTTTTGATAAGGATGGACACCGAGAAACACACAGCGCACTGCACAAGGATCCAGTTTGGTGGGTTGGTCTTTTTGTAGGTGAACATATGCTGTACATCCAAATACACGTGGATCTAAGTGTAGCAAGGATGGAGTCTGAACATGTTGAGTAAATACATGTAGGGGAGTGCGAAACGAGAAGACTCGTGATGGCTTCCGGTTCATGAGATAAACTGCATAGGTTACAGCATCAGCCCAAATAATTTTGAGGAACACTAGCACCAATAAGAAGAGCTCTAGTGGTTTCAAGTATATGCCTATTTTTACGCTCTGCAACACCATTTTGTTGTGGAGTACGTGGGCAGGTAGTCTCATGGAGAATACCATTGTTTTGAAAAAAGTTGGAGAGTTCAGAGTTAAGGTATTCTCCACCATTGTCTAATCGAATGACTTTAATTGAATGAGAGTACTGGGTGTGAACCATTTGATAAAAAATTGGGAATATATTCCGTACATCACTCTTGTGTCGCATAGTATATAGCCAAGTCATTCTGGTGCAATCGTCTACAAAGGTAATAAACCACCGAATTCCAGATTGAGTAGTAATTGGTGCAGGTCCCCAAACATCAGAATGGATCAATTCAAATGGAGCTATTCTTTTATTAATACTTGAAGTGTATGAAGCATGATGGCTCTTAGCCAAAATGCAAATATTACACTTAAGAGAAGATTCTGAAACATCACCAAATAAAGATGGGAATAATTTTTTTAAATAACCAAAGGAGGCGTGTCTAAGTCATGATGCCACAACCAGATATTCTTTAAATTATTATCAGTCTGGCTCTGAACTTGATGAACATGACCTGAAGCAACATCATCTACATAGTATAGCCCCCTCCTCTTAGTACCACGCCCAATAATCGCATGAGTTTAGATATCCTGAAGTAGGCAAAAAGTGGGAAACATTAATACAACACAATCTAACTGTTCCGTAATCTAACTAACTGATAATAAATGATTTGATAGTGCAGGAACAAGTAAGCAATTATGTAGTGAAAGAGTGGGGTTAAGGGCTATAGATCCTGCTCCAATTACTGGAAGAGGCTCTCCATTGGCTGTCATGACACTATTCTTGGAGGGATAAGTCATGTGTTAAAATAGAGTTTTGTCATAAGTCATATGGTCTGTGGCACCCGAGTCAATGATCCAACTTGTATCATGAGCCACAGATGCACAAAAAACCATGCTAGTGTTACCTGAGGTAGTGGTAGAGTCATTCAAGGACATGTGGTTGACTAAAGAGAGTAATTCACCCAGTTCACCTGTTGCCATAGCAGCCATTCCAGGGACAGTATCCATTGAATTTACTACCTTTGCTTGGCCTGGACGCTTATTGTTTCGTGCTTTATTTTGCTTTCGTTTTTCTAGAAACCAGTCAGGATAGCCATGAATTTTAAAACAAGTATCTTTGGTATGGCGAGTACCATTGCAATGACTGCAATGCAACTTATCTTTTTCTGCATCCTCAACAGCTCGAAGAGTGCGATAGTTAGACGAGGTGGTTTTAGAGACCATTGCCATGGACGAACCTTCACCAGTATCCCTTTTTCCAAGCATGGTGACTTGACGTTGAACCTCTCATCGAATAGTATTGAAGCATTCTTCAATACCTGGGACAGGTTTCATTCGAAGAAGATCACTTTGGACAGAATCAAACACCTCATCTAATCCCGCAAGAAAGTCATACATCCGATCTTTCTGAGTTTCTTCTTGTCTAGTTCAGAGATCTGTGGCGCATACCATTTTAATTGGGCGTCGCTTATCGATTTCTTGCCAAACACTGTTGAGTTCAACATAATAAATGTTGACTGGACGTCCATTCTGCTTTGTCCTCGTGGCCTTGCAGCGTAGTTCATAATATTGGGATTCATCAGCCCCATCATAGAAAGTTTGGGTGATACTATCCCAGATTTCCTTGGCTGTTGGAAGATCAATAAACAAGCCAAGGAGATTTGGTTCCATGGTTTTCAACAACCATCCTCGCACAATTGCATCCTCAGTGCACCACTTTGAGTAACCAGGATCTTTCTCATCTACTTTTGGGGTCTGTCCATTCAAATAGCCAAGTTTATTTAATCCTGCAGCATGAACTTCAATCATTCGTGACCAGATTTTGAAGTTTGTATCGTTCAATCTAAAACCAAATGGTAAGCTGTTGAGATTGGGTAATTCAATTGGGTTGGGAGTTTGGTTCATAGTGACAATATCAGTATTTCTGTCATCCATGGTTGGTCCCTTGTTTCAGGGCCAATTCTGAATGAGGAATTTGGCTTAGGGTTTATAAAAGAAGTTTGGGATAGGCTCTGATACCATGTTGAAGTTTAATGTTTTTGGTGTGTTTTATTTCTTCCTGGAGAAAGCCTTTATATAGGCAGATTACATAACACAGATCCTATATCAAAGGAATACATCAAGGTATATCAATCATTTCTCCTATAATATCTCTATCTCATATAGGAAGATATACTCATTTCCATACAAATTACCTATAATTTAGCCAATCATATGCTAACATTATGAAATTCCTGAATTTTCATTCTCTGTGTAGGTTAAATTAGTTCAACACTCGGTAAACATCAAATTCGTTATTATGGTAGAAATCAGGTTGCTTTGTGAAATTGGATAACCAGAACCCAAAATTGTCTTTGATGTTGTTTATGCATTGCTTTGTTAGCATATTAGATAAGCAATTGTTGACCTTCAGATCCGCAAAAAAAGTTGTCAACAGATTTTTTAGAGAATAATGAGATAATATGGCAATATGAAATAAAAACAATCAAGAACATTATATTTTATGTGGAAAGCCAAGACGGGAAAAAATCACAGGCAGAGGAAGAGAATTCACTAATTCAATGGGGAGGATTACAATGTTATGTTTTCAATCAATATATAAACACAATGAAGAGCCAGTATTTCGTAGAGTTCTAGCCAAACCCTAATTATAGTGTTTTAGGTGGAATGGGCATTTTAAAGTTGACAAAATCGTAAAACAAGCTAGGGACGGACGACACCGCTGCTCGAGCAATGTTCCTCATGCACAACGAGGGACAACATTGCTGCTCGAGGGCTAGATTCGCGGACAGCGAGTGAAGATGTTCCTGTTTTGAGCGCCCAAGTGACTCTCGAGAGTATAGCCAACAGAAATGGACTTATTTTTGTCTCCTCATTCAACTTTTGACATCAAGGCCTCTTAGACCAAAGTAAACCTCCTTTGTAGCAAAGTAGCAAAGGCTCTGGTTTACTTTGTAGCAAAGTAGCAAAGGCTCTGAGCCTTTGCTCATCCCCTTGTACCTTTTTTTTTTCTTCAGCTTCCCACAGCCTTTTTGGAAGAGTTTCACACCTTTTCTCCAAGGAACCGACTTTCTTCTCCAGTTTATTAGCTTGCAGAACACAGACATCATACTTACTCTACTGATCATGATGAAAAACAATAGCTCGTGAGAGATGAGTGTCAATCAGATTTTCCATTTGCTTGGGAGTCATACCCTTCGCAAACCTTTCCCATGCTGAGTTAGAACTAACTAAAACTAATTAAATACTATAGTCCCCGCAACGGTGCCAAAAACTACTATCAATTAATTTTAACATTAATTGAATAACCAAATTAGTGATCGTGAACAAGCAATAAAATGCTGAATAGAGTGTCGAAACCACAATGACTGTGTTCTTAATTTAGTATCAATTAATTTCAACCTTAGTTGAATAGCTAAATTGGTTTTAGTATTTATATGAAATTTGATTATATTAACTAAGCTAATTATGGATATTTTGTCATATATGGGAAATGGATGCTAAAACTTCGAATCCCCTTGTTAATCCTTTTTAACACAATTAAATGTCATGGCAATATGTACTTATTCATGTTGATCAATATTCATAAGTTAATTAAAGCATCTTTCAATGTTAATCAAATATATTCCTTCATATGACTTTCCTATAACTCTATGAAAGATGCGAATATGAAAACACGCATTAAAAACGATAGAACGTCTATAGAAATCATTCAAAACATAGCAAAATATTTATATCCCCTATCGGACGTTACAATGATTGTTGTAAGTGCTATCTATTCTATAATTTCTCGCGAAATCAATAAAATTCACATTCAAGACAATTGATGATCAAACAATTGGAAATGCATTAAAACTCAATAAGATCCATCACTTAATTTACACATATTGGATGTCAAAATATTTATTTTCTATTAAAAATTTCATAACAAGAGTCCATCTACATCCCAGCAATTATAAATTTAGCCAAGAATATGTAAAGTACAAGAAAACATATTAATTCTTTAGAACATCACCTGGATTATGAATTTGATGAATAACGAAGAATCTTGATGTTATTGAATTTCTTCAATGAAATCTTGACTAATCATCAATTGTTTCTTAAATTCTATGCTAAAAAACAATGAATATTTCGGTTGATTTAGTTCTTGCACTTGTCCCTTGATTGTATCTTACAATATTATGAATTTGCCTCTCATTTGGTGAATGAATCGATGGAATTATGGAAGTAATACATGTCTGAAAGATGTAGGAGTGGTTGTTACTAATGATGTGCCCACGGCCCACGTTCATTATCTATAGAGGTTGAAAATAGGTAAAAAAATCGTGCAAAATTTGGCTTCCAAAAAGAGTTTGAAGCATTTTATGAAAACTGCTCGGAATACAAGTTCTGGGCACTGGCATGTTGGTCACGTGCACCATAGAGTCTTTCAGCTCTCTAGTCCAAAAAATAGGGTGCTGCACGCGTATAATATTTGGTCGTCGCGTGCCCCCTCTTGAAAGAATTTTTTATTTGTTGCATTTTGGTCTCCAACTTTCTTCAAGTGCAATTTTGACTTCATTTCTCTTATAATTTTAATCCTTCATCTTCTAATTGCTTCCAATTAAATCCAAGAATATTCCAATCATCAATCTTAAGTCCAATTCAACTATTTAAAAGTTCTATTTTTCTCTTATTTCTTCCAATTCCACATCCGATCATCAAGTTTCACCCATTATACAAAATGTACAATAAATTAGCTATACTGGATGAAAAAAACTTCTAAATATAATTATTTTAAGGTTCGAATAAGTATATAAAATACGTTTGTCAATCGATCCCAATGCTAGACAAGTTTTTCTCGTTCATTATTAATCCAAGGGTTTTAAGTTCAATAGCTTGGCAACACCCCTATTCAATTAATCAATGTATGAAGGCAAATGAAGAGGTCAACCAAGTAAGGCCTCCAATTGAGAGGGTGGAAAACAACTCATGTCGGGCAAAGAAAAATGTATGATTTTCACCTACAATTTGTAGATGGGAGCTTTTTGAAGTAAAAGAGGTTTCTGGTCTTTAGATATACATAGCTGTTATATTAATAGAGGAAATACATCTAAAAAAGATAACTAAATGGAAAGTGTTGGTTCTCCCTACCTTCAAGGTGTCCAGATAGAGAACCACCTCAAGAAGGTTCTTTGTCGACAGAAGCTAAATGAGGCCCGAGGCACAATAGCCATGGCAAAGCAGTAGCTCAAATACATCAAGTATCTGTTCAAGAGACCTGTAATCATAGTGACTTAGTATATAGGGAACTAAAGTGCAGTAGATCCCCTACTACGCCTGTTACGTGTTGATAGACTTAGCCAACCTACTGGGCTCATAGCCCACCCATGTCGAACCACGTGGCATGGTGGCCGAGGCCCTTACGTCGAAGCCCTTAGAAAGTGCCAAGGCCTTATTTCGAAGCCCTTTGAAAGTGATGAGGCCCATATACCGAAGCCCTTCGAAAGTGTCGAGGCCCATATACCGAAGTACTGTGAAAAGTAATCGAGGCCCTGATGTTGAAACACTATGAAAATGGAGCCGAAGCCCTGAAGTAGAAATATTATGTGAGTGGCCGAAGCCCTAAAGCCGAAGCAGAAGCCTCCGAACCATAAATGAGTATCTTCCATATTCACTTCTCCCAAGAGATCTTCTTCTATATAAAGATCGTGTTTGAATGATTGATGGGACGTTTGTCATGAGTGTAAATGTTAAGTCTTATCAATAGAGTGGGGGTTCTGCATAAGCAATAAACGTGCAACGGGCTAGCAAGTTAAGAATGATGCCTAGGATTAGACGTTTGAGTTAAGGAGATCAGGCCACGTGCCTCCTCATCCAAGGGCCATTATTTCACATGTACTTCTATAAATACTTCCCTTATGTAACATTAAAAGGATAATGCAAGATTCAACACAAGAACAAATACAACGTTCTTTACATTTTACTCTCTTACAACACACACGAATCCATACACGCATTTGACAAACATCGATTGGTAATTATTAAACAATCATTATGCAAATATCTTTCTGAATTCCGAACGTCCTCGTCCCATGCCTTTGAGTCGCTTCCACACCCTCTTTTTACTACTGGTTCTAAACCGTCCACGTGTCTTGACGTGTTGGACCAGGCTCACGTGTACGCAAGTGGGTCCAGTATCTGTTGGCAATATATTCTGGGGTCAATAGATTGGCGTCGTCTATGGGGACCATACTATAACCACGAGCAACCATGTGGAGGAAGCTTATCGAAAAGAACATTTAGGCATCCTCTTTGAAAAAGGATTTGTTCTTGAAAAAGAACTTGGAAGAAATTTGAAGCTCAAACATATAAATATGAGTTCAGATGAGGATGTACCCCCTAGGAGGGTGAGAGAAAACATAGGGATAGCCCCACCAACGGTAGCCCCAACAGCTCGTCATAGGCCCCACCACCATCGTAGGATAGGTGGTACAAGAATGGCTGCCCAAATCTTAAAAGAGATGGCTACCATGGCCACGAATATGGGGGACATTGCAAACCAAAACATGGCCATGAGCTCCCTCATGGCCCAGATGCAGGGCCAGAAAGGTTTCCCCATGCCTCCCTATGCACCCCAATAGCAGTACCAACAAGAGGAAGAGGTCCAAAGCCAAAGGGTTGCATCACCGAAATACGACCAAGGTGGTGTACCCTTGGAAAAGGAAGTAGAAGTTGACATTTCTTCCAACTATGCTTCAGGCCGACCTATTAGGGTCCCATATAACCAGGATAACTTCCCACCCACATATGAACCGGAACAAAGAGCCAGAAGGTCAAACAACATTTTTTACAGAATTAGCCCAGTCGATCCGAGGCGAAGGTAGCAACAACAGCCACGTAAACCTCAAGGGAGGCCACAACCCCCACCTACAATGACAACAATTGGAGGAGAGGCATGAAAATGTCCCTCATGATTCTCTGCCTAGAAATAGGCGCCAAAGGAGGGAGAAGGAGGCTAGAAACGAGGCCGGTCCTTCATATCCGCCACCCAGATATGAAGCTGATGAGAACAACGACTCAGATGAACAGTAAAGGTCCTGTGACTTGGATGATGATTATGATGAAAATCTACCATTTTCAAGGGAGTTAAGGAGCGCCCAGGTATCGAACCACTATTTTGTGCCTAAGATACCAAAATACCATGGAAGAGGCGACCCGAAGAAGCATTTAAATGCTTATGACCCATATAAGCCTAAAAGGAGCCACTCCGACAGTAAAGTGTAGGGCTTTCTACTTGAAACTTAGTGGGGAGGAGGATGAAGAAGTGGCCTTTAATGAGGGCCCCTGTTTTATGGAAGAGGCGATGAAAAGAAGACCCCCTGAAAGGAGAAAGGCTATTGAACCAGCCCTTAATGATGCCCCCTCTTTTAAGGAAGAGACAATGAAAAAGAAGACCCCCTAAAAGGGGAGAGACTATTGAAGTGGCCCTTAATGAGAGCCTCTCTTTAATTAAAAAAAAAAAAAAAAAGAGGCAACGAAAAAGAAGACCCCCTGAAAGAGGAGAAGCTATTGAAGTGGCCTTTAATGAGGCCCCCTCTTTCAAAAAAGAGGCTATAAAAAGGAAGGTCCCCTGAAAGGGAAGAGGCTATTGAAGTGACCCTTATTAAGGCTCCCTCTTTTAAAAAAGAGACCATGAAAAAGAAGACCCACTGAAGAAGTGGCCTTTAATAAGGCCCCCTCTTTTAAATGAGAGGCAATGAATAAGTAGACCCGCTGAGAATGAAGGGGCTACTAAAGAAGTGACCTTGAATAAGAGAACCCTCTAAAAAGATGAGGTCTCTGATGAAGAGATTATTGGAAGACTCCTCTGTATAAATGGGAGGCCTCCAATGAAGAGGCCATAAAGTGAGTAAACTTGAAGATGTGGTAATACTTGATGAATTAATTTAGAATATTCATCCTTTAAATATGAGACTCAAACGCTATAAAAGGACTAAAAGCGTACGAAAATGTGAACTTGGGGACTAATGTGTAGATGTTTCGAAAGTGGAAGGATCGTGAATGTAATTTTATCAAGGGTATGATTGAAATAAAAGCCAAAATATGATGGTCGAAATGTACAAGATCAAAGTTAATGGACCTAGCCATGAAATTATTGAAAAACTTGAAGGCAGTTTTCATATTTTGCTTAAAAGCATGAGCTTCCACAGGCTCACCATGCAAGGCCTCATATTTGTCTATACTTCAGTACCTCGGCATGGAAGGCCTCATCCTTGCCTATGCTTCAAGCTCACCATATGAGGCCCCATATTTTGTCTATACTTTAGAACCACCACTATCTAAGACTTCATCATTTCAAGGTAATTTATAAGATTATAATAGTTTGAGAACTATACACGGAATGTTTATTCCCCGCATTGTCAGATGCCTATTCTTGGCTTCGTGAGATATTTATTCCTCACCTCACACTATTATCAAGCCTAGCTGTAAGACCTTATCATTCTGAGGCCAGTTTATGAGACTGATAGTTCAAGAGAGCCACCTAGTTCAACATTTATTCCTTGTTCTTCGAGACGCCTCACTATATGAGATGTATTACAACTGCTTTTATCTTCAGAGAGCTTATATTAGTCTCCACATTTGATGAATCATCTACCATGTGGGGAAGCGTGGGTACCTCGGATGAGAGGTTCCGATCTCAACAAGAGATCACCTCCCTAAACTTCGAGGTGTACGCCACATGCCTCCTTTTGGTGAAGCTGAACGCCAAAGGAAGAAGCATCTGCATGGCTGTACCATCCACCACGTGGGGAAGCGTGGGTGCCTCGGAGGAGAGATTTCGATCCCAACAGGAGATCACCTCGCATGTACTTCGAGGCGTATGCCACATGCCTCCTTTTGGTAAAGATGAACGCCAAAGGAAGAAGCCTCTGCATGGCTGTACCATCCACAATGTGGGGAAGCGTGGATGCCTCGGAGGTAAGATTCTGATCTCAACAAGAGATCACCTCGCTTGAACTTCGAGGCATATGCCATATGCCTCCCTTTAGCGAAGCTGAATGCCAAAGAAAGAAGCCTCTTCATAGCTACACCATCTACCATGTGGGGAATCATGGGTGCCTCGGAGGAAAGGTTCCAATCTCAATAGGAGATCACCTTGCTTGAACTCCAAGGCGTATGCCACATGCCTCCCTTTGGCAAAGCTGAACGACAAAGGAAGAAGCCTCTGCATGGCTACACCATCCACCATTGGGGAAGCGTGGGTACCTCGGAGGAGATGTTCCAATCCCAACAGGAGATCACCTCGCCTAAACTCCGAAGCATACGCACATGTCTCCCTTTAGCGAAGCTGAAAGCCAAAGGAAGAAGCATCTGCATGGCTACACCATCCACCATGTGGAGAAGCGTGGGACCTCGGAGGTGAGATCTTGATTCCTAAAGGAGTTCACCTTGTTTGAACTCTAAGACGTACACCACGTACCTTCCTTGGCCAAGTTGAACGTCATTGAAGAAGTCATATACAACATGCCTCAACATTCTTCCTGCCTCGACTTAAAATAAAATTCAGCTATCCTTCAACAATTCAGCTACAACACACGACAAGCCTCAACAGGTTTGACACACTCACCGCCTCGGCTTCAAAACCATAGATATCAACCACAACATTGTGAGCCTTGACAGCACATACTCCCTGCCTCTGTCCACAACTACACTCTATAACAGGAAACTCGGGTATTTGTCCAGACGTGACAGTACAATGTTAACTTCAACTATGATATAAATATCTATATTTGGATTTGGGAGACTATTATTTATGGTTCAAAAAATTCTTCCAATTTTTTACCTAATGAAAACAAAGGGCTTTACTGCAACATTAAAGTCCACGCGTTACATAAATGACTATACTTGGACTTGAGGGACTATTGTTATATGTTGATACATTTGACCGACCCACTGGGCTTATGGACCACCCATGTAGAACCACGTGGCATGGTGGCCGAGGCCCTTATGTCGAAGCCCTTCGAAAGTGCCGAAGTCCATATACCGAAGCCCTTTGAAAGTATCAAGGCCCATATATCGAAGCCCTTTGAAAGTTGTCGAGGCCCATATACTGAAGCCCTGTGAAAATGGTTGCGGCTCTTATGCTGAAGCGCTATGAAAATGGAGCCGAAGCCCTGAAATGGAAGTATTATGTGAGTGGCTGAAACCCTGAAGTCGAAGCAGAAGCCTTTGAACCATAAATGAGCATCTTCCATATTCACTTCTCCCACAAGATCTTCTTCTACATAAAGATTGTGTTTGAATGATTGATGGGACGTTTGTAATGAGTGTAAATGTTAAGTCTTGTCAATAGAGTGGGGGTTCTGCATAAGCAATAAATGTGCAGCAGGCTAGCAAGTCAAGAATGATGCTTAGGATTAGACGTTTGAGTTAAGAAGATGAGGCAACGTGCATCCTCATCCAAGGGCCACTATTTCACATGTACTTCTATAAATACTTCCCTTATGTAACATTAAAAGGATAATGCAAGATTCAGTACTAGAACTGAGAATATACATTCTTTGCTCAATACACTTTGTACAACTATATACAACGGATCTATACTCGCATTCTACAAAGATCGATTGGTAATTATTGCACAATAGTATGCAAACATTTTGTCGGATTCTGAATGATCTCATCCCGCGCCTTTGAGTCTCTCCTAGCCCTTGATCTGTTCGTTTAAGACCGTCCACATGTCTTAGCGTATTGGACTAGGCTCACATGTGCGCGGATAGGTTTGATCTCTATTGGCAACATATTCCGAGGTCAACAATGCCACTGCTCTGTCCCACCCAAAGGAGCCTTAATGGGGTGCGCAAGGTTGACCATTGGCTTGCTGTTGAAGTCGATCTCTAAATCACACTCAAGGAAAGAATCATTACTGATGGGGTATAGGCCCTAGGGAGAAGAAAACTCCAATTGCTAGTCATCCTCGAAGTTCTTAGCTGCAGGGACACCAAGAGATTAGGAGTTTTGGGTACCGATTATTAGGAATTTAAAGTACTAATTTTAGACATTTATGAGTGTCTGGTTTCGGGAGGTATTTAGGAGTGCTTTATTCAAAAAAAAGAGGAACACATGTTTGTGAGTTTATTATCTAATAGTTCTATTTTATTTTTATTTTTTTCAATACAATAAAATTTTATATATGCCCATATATATAAAAATATTGAGTGTGTAAACAATAAGGAGTAAATATATAAGGCTCCTTAAAATTCAGTATGGCTTTATATAGTACCCAATCATTTTCTATTGTGTATAGATTAATCTATGCACTAATTATTGTTGTTCTATGCACTAATTATTGTTGTTCTGATTAGCTCTTTCATGTCAATCATTTTCTATTGGACTATAAGCGAAATAAATATAAATATAAAGCTCATTTTCATGACTGAGTACATCTAAGCTCTTTCTACAAAATACATTTTAAGATATGAACTCTATTTCTTTTACTCAGTGAAAATTTCAATTTATTGTAACTCAACCAGGCATGGACCCGAAAAAAGAAGAGGGTCAAGAATCAAGAGGAAAAATCGGGGTCGACCCCTAAATTAAAATTGTTAAATAAAATAAAATTTGTATAGATATGTGATATTTAAAAAAAAAAAATAATATAAAGATATATATTTTTTAAAAAACTAATGTTATATATATATATGGGCCTAAAAATGGTCATAACCTTGTACAAATGAATATAAATAGGGCCATTTATAAACATAGAAGGCCATCAAGTTATATAGGAAAAATTGCAGCAGCTATCCTTAACGTTCCACAGTCCCAATCGTTTAAAAAATATGCACTCGGGGTCCAAGTAGATGGAAATGATCCATTTGACCGTTAGTTGACTATAATAGTAAATTTGACGAAATGTAATAAGAGCAAAATTGTAACTTTGCAATTCTCATGTAAAAAATTTAGAAAAAATGAAGAAAGAAAGAAAAAAAGGGCTATTCTTATCTTCTCCACAAACCCCACCCTACCCCACCCCATCCCACCCAACCTCACTTGACCTCAAAATCATCACAGTCGGTACCATCGTCCCAACACTAACGCCACCCAACACTACCCAACGTCGTCGCCTCACACACATATTACTAGCACATCAATCCTCACAGTTTGCCTCTATTAATCCCACCACAAATTGCCAGCACCACCACTGTCAATCCTATTACAAACCATCGACGCCACCATTGTAAACAAAACTGCTTTGTTGAACTTTCAATTTTCAATCTAGAAGGTAACGTATCACCGATTCATTTCATTCTAATGCTAATTAGAACTATTTCCAATCAATTCTAGTAAGAACAAAATCAATTTTGATCAACGAACTGGATTTTTAACCGTCCATTTTTGACCAACGAACTAGATTAACGACATTCAAATGAAATCAAGCATTTGAAGAATTGGAAGTGAGTGTTTGTGAGTTTTCATCAGGAAATTAGGTGCGTCTTGCGGAATGTAATGGAGAAGACAAAGGATGAAGGACGATGTAGTTTTGGGTTGGGTTGGGTTGGGTTGGGTTGGGGTGGAGTGGGGAACCTTGGGTTTGATTTTTTGTTTTTATTTAATTACTCCTTAGTTAAAATTGCAAAGTTACAATTTTGCCCTTATTATATTTGGTCAAATTTTACTATTGTGGTCAAGTAGCGGTCAAATGGACGGTTTTCATCCATTTGGACACCGGATGGATATTTTTGAAAGGTTTAGGATTGTGGGTGACACAAAATAAATGTTAGGGTAAAGACTGCAAAAATATAAAAGGTTAGTAATCGCTGCTGCAATTTTCCTAGTAATAAACTCAAAAGTTAGAAGAGAAATTGGAGACAATGCGACTACCGCTTTCTTATTTTTCCTGAGGCTTCTTTTGTATATATGTGTGCATATGAATTTATGAATGATCTTTCATATAACTTAGACAAGTTAAGGAAGTTTCAGACAGTATTATCAATTTTATTTTTTTTGGCATGATAACCGATAATAAACTCTATAATTCGTGTCCAATTCATTGATTTCCAATTGGACTAGTCATTTTACTGAATTCTTAACGTGAAAATTACATAAGCAGGTGATTTTTAACTACCCAAAATAAAAAATAAAAAGTTCAGGTTTCAAGGTTTTTTATATTCGTTTGATTTTCCATGAGTTTAGGGTAATGCAAACAAGTGATAAGTAGGACATTGTTCCCAGGAGAACTATGTACTTATCCTATGATAAACTAATTGTAGCTCTAATTGAAAAGAAAATTTTGTTTGAAGAGCTTATACTAATTTATCTAAATAAACTAATTATTCCGGTAAGCATATACTAATTTCAACGTGATATTACTAAGATCTTGAATCCCACTTACTAACTGGTTTCAATGCAAATCAATAACATGACAATATGTGCACATTCTTGTTGATTAATGTTTTCAATTTAATTAAAAGCTTATATCGATGTCAATTAAATTTGTCATCTCCGTGAGCTTCTTGTATCTCTATGAAATATGCAAACACGAAAGTATATATTAAAATGATAGAACATCTATTTGAAATCATGCAAAACATACCGATGTATCTCTATCCTCTATCGGACTTTTATAGTAATTGTTGTAAAGTGCTATCTACCGTATTGTTTCTCTCGAAATCAATAAAATTCACGATAAATCCAATTAGTGATCAAGTAATTGAAAAATCATTAAATCCTATTATAATCGTCCAAGAATAAACACATATTGGGCCTCAAACTATTGAATTTATATGAAAAAAACATTATAATAAGAGTTTATCAATATCTTAGTAATTGAAAAATTATCTACCATTACAAAATTACAAGAAATCATAATTAATTTGTAAAATATCACATAAATTTTAATTAATTGAAGAAGATGATGATGAATCTTGAAATCTTGAATCTCTTCAATGATTTCTTAATGAATTCTGGTTGCATCTTCCCTTCATTGCCCAAAAACCAAGCTTTGATTGTCAATGAACTGATTTTTGCAATTGACATGTGATTTGCTTAAATTATTAATTTTTTTGTCTCTCTTTGATGATGTCAATTAATGAACTTTGGCGTATAAGAGGTTCTTCTTAATGTACTCCTCTTATTTATTTATAGGCCTCAAAATTTGGCTAAAATTTTGTCCAAAATTGAAAACAAATAGAGTTTCAATTGCATTAGGAATGTTGCCTTCGTGCGCTCATACTTTTGTCTCTACACAATCGTCAATTTTTTGTCATGACTTTCTTTTTTTAATATCTGATTGAATCGATTCAAAATATGTTGGAAAGCTAACTAAAAGGGCTACAACTTTACTAAAGTGGCATTTTAAAATTCGAATATTTATTATGCCAAAAATGAGTCTCAATCTCTAGCTAAAAATCATGAACATAACTTGTGCGATTGAAAACTGATTTTTAAAAATGCTCTAACCATATTTTCGCTCATTTTTTGCTTTTAATTACATCTAATTGACTACTAAAAATCTTCAATTATCGTTTTGTTTTCTAAATCAACTATTCAATATTTACAATTTGATCCCAAACTTTGGATTTCATCATTTTCTTTCATTTCTGCTTTTTTTTCCCTTTCAATTTCACTTCTAATAATCGAGTTGTACCTAATAAACAAATAATAAAATAAATTAGGTCGTAATTAATCAATAGAACAATGAAATATCAACAAATTAAAGCCTAGATAAGTGTATAAATTGTACTTATCAGACACGCCAAATTTAAACATTTATTTGTCCTCAAACAAAATCATAATCTAACTTAACAAACAAATAAACAAATATACAATAAAATTTTACTTAAATAACTTGTTGTTTTTCCTTGAATACATATATTAAATCTATAAACATCTTCAAGGTCACGTTATCAAAATTAATATCGACTTCTCCATTGCAAATTTTACATATTAATGCTTTGGTTTGAGGTTTGAGGATAATAATGGGGTTGGGAAAGGGGGATAGGGATCATGATGAGGAAGAAGATGATGGTTTTCCTTTTAACCTTTTTTTTCCTTGTTTTTGGTTTTTTAATAATATATTTAGGATTCATTTGTACTTCTTTTAAAAATTTTGGTAGTATGGTTGCAATTAATTTTTTTCTTTTTGTTTTATTTAAATAGAAGGATATATTTGTTATTTCACAGCTTCTTATTTAGAATTGGATAAAATTATGATTTCTGCAATAAAAAGGTGTAAATATGGGTGAAAATGCAATAAAAAAAATGCAACGTTGGAATGTTTTGCACAATGAACTCCATACGTGGGGATGTTTTGTGCTAATAACCCTTTCTTTTAAGCCAGAAGATAAAGAATTTCTTGTGCTCATGTAAAGGGTATGCCCAGCATTTGAGCATTCGAGGGCGACTCGATCTGTTTGTGTACACTTTCAGTCCCTTCATTTTTAAATCAATCAAAATTCAGCTCTACAACATTCAATTGCTTTCAAATTTTATTTCTTTCAGATTGGCTATCAAAAGTTTCGATAGTGGTCAAGTTATCTTGAACTTTTCAAATGTTAAGCAGTTAACAAAACTTGTGAATTCATCCAATTGACACTTTCAAATCTTCCAATCAAGTTGTAGCTTCCGTGTTGCTCTTTAATTCAACTGTTATTGCTCATTTAAGCTCCCATTGATCTCCATTTTTTAAATTCACCTCCAAGTTGAGATTTTTACCTACAAACATAATATATATACAAATATGAGTAGAAACAGTGATATTTAATCAATAATGCACAAATTCAAAAGGCCAAAGAAGAGTGGAAAAAACACATTTACCACCATTCCTATTCGGCATTGTTCACCACCCTTTTATAAATAAGTGAATTGGTCCATGACATTTTTTTACGATGTTAGGCTTTCAACACGCCAATGACCATTTTCATTTTCATTTTCATTTTCATACTATCAAGGTGTTTGGCATCAGTTTTTAAGAAAAAAAGAATTTTAGAATAGTAGATTGATGAAGAATGTGTGGATGAAAAGTTTTTGACTTACGTGTAATATTATTTTAATGAATATTGTGTGGTTGAAAAGAAAAGAGAAAAAAATGCATTTTCAGAAAAATGAGAATCAAACAGGGCCTATTTATCATACGCTACTGAACTTTAAAACATCTCTACCTAGCCACTTAACTTATCAAATCATTACAGCACCCGCTCCTTCAACCATTAAAAATTAAATGGTATAGATGAAGTGAAGAATGGAATTTCACACGTGGCACTTTTTATCGTTGGTTTTTGCTTTGTCATAAAAGTTTATTGACTAGTCATAAACGTTGTAGAAAGTACAACGATCAATGGAAATATTATGAAAAGTACTGTCATCAATAGGATATTTATCCCACTACTTTTAGCTCTTTTAGTTTTATTTATATCTTCAAAATGCTTTAATCAAATGAGACATAAGTAACATATTGACAAAAAATAATAAATCTTGTGAATCTTGACAAATTCAATTATTGAAGTACATAGTGATCAATTAAGAATCATGACTTTAATAGAGAGGATCAACAATCTTGAAATGAGTTGTAAGAAACAAAAATAACGATATTGATCGTTTCACTATAAAAATAGAACTGTTGTTATTTGTTAACTCAAGTGCTGAAAATAAAAATAAGGATACTGATAAATAAATATGATTTGCGTAAAATGATATACTATACATCAATATGTTACTACTATATCTTTTAATTAAAGTAATTTGAACATATAAGATAAAATATAAAGAATAAAGTTACATGATTAAATATCTCGTTAGCCATTATACTTTCCACAATGTTTTTCATTAATCCCTATGCGACGTTTATGACCAGCTATGTGTGAATACCTATTATCCACGAAATGATGATGGTGTTATGATTTGGTAAATTTAGTGACTAGTAAAAATGTTAAAGTTTCGTAGCCAATAAAAACAACATGAAAAATATAATAGTCATTGATGCATTTAACCTACAATCATATATACAATTTGTGTTCATCGACAAAAACTCTCTAATATACAATTTATGTTCATTGAAAAACACTATCTAATATTTATTAAATTCTCAGATAGTCTTCGAATGAACTTTGCTATTTGTACACTGATTTTTGACACTTTGGTTGACACTTTGCATTGTTGTCAAGTGTTAATTGGATAAAAAAACTGTTTGAAATTTAAACTGTTCAATAGGATAATGACACGTAACAAAGTATAAACTAAAGTATATACCATAATGTACATGTAGCAAGGTTCGTCTTCGAATATCCAACTTTGTGACACGAACTATATTCAAAAACTCGAAACACATTCATTGAGGACATACATGAAAATTAAATGAAAAATTGCGATTATTTTTGTTATAGTTTAAGATCAAACCTAATTGCCTATTCCATATGCTTACATGACAATTATATTAAGATGCACTAAACATTTGCATTTAATTTATTCTAGTTTTTATAAATGATTAAATTTGGCCAGAACAAAAATTAATGACCATTGACGAATCCAAGGAAGAAGGGTGGTGGAGGAAGCAAGAAGCACGACCAGCACGTGAGCGATGGCGGAGTGGAAGCGAAGCTGATTATGCTGATGCTTGTACGGGGAACACGATCCACAACAGGAGGCCTCAATATTTTTTATAAATCTAGATAGATTCCACATATATTGATAAATAATGTAATTTTTAATAAGTTATTATAAGTAATATAAAAAGTTTATGCTAGTCAAGCTTTTATTTTATTTTTTGAGGTACTTTATACTTGAATCTTTGTAAATTTAGATTTGATGTTCGACATGCTAGGTCGCCTTTGGTCGTCTCGTTCTATGATAAGTTCGAAATTGTTCAAAAGAAGAACAAAGGAATTTGAAACCAATAAGCCTCGAAATTTTTTTTTCTCTCAAAGTTGAAGTTGTCTACAATGAATAATGAGAACCTATATTTATGGTAGTCTAAAAACCCTAAAAATCTAGTTGAAAACCAACAATTATAGCAAAAGCTTACAAGAATCCTACAAAAACTAGAATTCTATCAAAATAAAGAAATTCACAAAAAAATGAATTTTTTTGTCTAGAGCTCCTTCTATGCGATCACATGGCTTAGTTTATTGCGGTCGCACAAGCCTTCCAAAACACCTCATCTAATTCTTGGATTGCCACCATGCGACTGCATGGTCATTTGAAATGTACGGTCCCAAAGTTCACTTCTAAGGCCCTGTCTTTGTCCAAACGTATCAAGTTGGTCCAATAGTTTTTGGCTTTCAACCCCAACATGGAACTTGTCCTATTTTGTGCCAAGATCGTCTTCTTGTCAATTGTTGATTAAACTAAAGCCCTGTAACTTGATTTATTTCCTTTGCCCTTGAACTCATCATCAGTCCACCTTCGATAATCAACGGGTCTCGTCTAGGACTTGTCTTCATTGGGCTCGGCTCTTGGATCATATCAAGAGATCTACAGGTATTCTACTGGCCTTAGATTATTTTGAGTTTTCTTTTGTAGATGTACCTTTGAATTCTTGGTGGTTAGATTCGGGTGCTAGTATTCATATTGCAAATTCCTTGCAGGGGTTCACAAGCAAACGGAGGTCAAGTAAGAATGAAGTGAGCTTGTGCATTGGAAATGACGTTCAAGTAAGTGTTGAATTTATAGGAGCAGTGAAGTTGTCTTTGGAGTTCGATTTTTCTATTGTTTTAGAAAATACAATTTTTGTATCGCAAATGAGACGGAATTTAATTTCTCTATCAAAACTTGATGTTTGTAGTTTTTCCTTCGGTTTTGGTAATGGAATGGTCGAGTTGTTTTATGACTCTCATTTGATTGGGAATGACCTTTTATATGATGGTTTATATAAATTGTCTTCGACTCATTTTGGTGAAATCTCCTGTGTTACCAATATATCAAAGAAAATGGCTTTAATTTGTGAATTGTCCTCTATGTTGTGGCATAAGAGGTTGGGTCACTTTTCGAGGGATAGAATCGCAAGATTGATAAAAGTTGAGATACTTTCCTTTCTAGATTTCTCTGTTTTTGACACCAATGTGGATTGTGTAAAAGGAAAGCTAACTAAGTCTACAAGGAAATGTTTCACTAGGAGTGATGGTATTTTAGATTTGATACATACTTATATCATTGGACCTTTACTTTTCACCATATGTGGAAACAAATATTTCATAACCTTGATGATTTCTCACGATATGGATATGTTTACTTGATCAATAATAAATCTCATGTATTTGAGAAATTTAATATTTTCAAAATGGAAGTAGAGAAACAATGAGGAAAAATTATCCAAGTTGTAAGATCTGACCGTGGTGGTGAGTACTATGGCAAGTATGACACATTTGATCAAAATATAGGTGATTTTGCAAATTTTTTACAAGAGTGTGGAATAGTGTCTCAATACACCATGCCAGGGACACCTAAGCAGAACGGCGTTTCAGAAAGACGTAATCGAAATCTGAAGGATATGGTCAGGAGCTTGATGAGTAGAACAAATTTTCTAGAATATCTATGAGGTGAAGCCTTGGAAATTGCTATGCACATCTTGAACAGAGCTCCAAATAAAGCCATTGCAAAGACGCCTTTTGAATTTTAGACAAGAGGTAAGCCAAGTTTGGCTCATTTTAGAGTTTGGGGTGTCCATATGAGGTTAGGATTCATAATTCTTTTGAGAAGAAATTAGATCCAAAATCAACTCCAGGTTACTTTTTTGGGTATCTGGACAAATCAAAAGGATATAAGTTATATTGTCCAAATCATGGCATTAGAATTTTTGAGTCCATTACTACTGAACTTCTAGAGAATAGTTTTGGTGATAGTTGGAGTTCTACATTGAAAGAACTTTTTGTTGAACCTAATCAAGTTGTTGTTCTAGTTCTTGATATACAGGAAAGAGTTGGTTCTCAACCAATTGAATTTGTTAATGAAGAACCGAGGAACCACGAGAAACCTTCAATCCCTCTAACAACGCTTGAATCAGTTTTTGAGCCACAAGTTAGAAGATTACATAGGGAAAGGAGATCTGCATTGCCCAGTGTTTACATTACCTATTTATTGGAGAGTAATTTTAATATTGGGCATATTGTTGATCCTACTACTTATAATCAAGCATTGACAAGTCTTGTGGTAGATAAATTAATAAATGCTATGGAAGATGAAATGAATTCCAATGAATAGAATAAAGTTTGGTAACTTGTTTGCACTTCCTCCAGATGCCAAAGTTATAGATAACAAGTGGATTTCAAAAGTAAATTAGATTTGAAAGGAAATGTCGAATGAAAGAAAGCGAGATTGATTGCAAAAGATTTCATTCAGCGAGAGGGCATTGATTATATTGAAACCTTCTCACCTATTTTATCGAAAGATTCTTTTCGAATTATCATGAAATTTGTAGCACACTATAATTTTGAACTTCATCAGATGGATGTTAAGACAACATTTTTGAATGTAAATCTTTCTGAAAAAGATTTACATGAGACAACCTGAAAGTTTTGTTGTGAAGGGAAAAGAAAACTTGGTATGTATGTTAAACAAATCCTTATATGGCATCAAGCAAGTATCACGGCCATGGTATTTGAAATTTGACGAGGTTGTGACTTCCTTTGGTTTTGTCGAAAATACAATTGATCAATACATTTATCTCAAAATCAGTTGGAGAAATTTTAGTTTTCTTGTACTGTATGTTGATGACATTTTACTTGTTAACAGTAACTTGGGATTGCTTCATGAGACAAAGAGAATGTTGTCTGCTAATTTTAAGATGAGAGATCTTGAAGAAACTTTCTATATGCTTAGCATTGAAACACATCATGATAGAAATTGTGGCTTCCTAGGACTTTCTCAAAAAGCTTACATACGACATGTTCTAGAAAAGTTCTATATGCAAAACTTTGCACTTGGGAATAGGTTTATCAAAGCTCAATGTCCAAGAAATGATCTAGAAAGGGAATTTATGAAGATGATATCATATGCTAGTGCTGTGGGGAGCTTCATATATGCTCAAGTTTGTACTAAACCGAAAATAGGTTACACGGTCAGTGTCCTTAGAAGGTTTCAATCAAATCCAGGACAAGAACATTAGAAAGCAGTTAAGAAACTTATGAGATACTTGAAAAAATTGATAGTTATATGCTTACATTCTAGCATTCAAATCACCTTGAAGAGATAGGCTACTCGGATTCTGATTTTGCTGGATGTCAAGATGATTTGAAATCAATCTCAACTTAAATTTTCATGTTAGCTAGTGGTTCTATCTCTTGGAAAAGTGCTAAACATATTCTAGTGGCGTCTTTTACTATGCAGACTAAATTTGTGGCATGTTATTAGGCTACAATCCAAGCATTTGGTTAAGAAATTTCATTTTTGGGTTGAAAGTTGTTGATTCCATCTCGAGATCAATCACTATTTATTGTGATAACAGTGCAGCAGTGTTCTTTTCAAAGAATAATAAAAGTTTTGGTAGGTCAAAGTATATTGATATCAAATATTTGGTGATCAGAGACAGAGTCAATGAAGGGCTGATGAAAATAGAGCATATAAATACAGAGGCAATGATTGCAGATCTTTTGACTGAGGGGACTCGCTCCAAGATTTTTTAATACATATTGCTAATATGGGTATCGTGAAAACCTTTGATTTTTTTGGTTAGTGGGGGTTATATATACGTAAAAGAACTACATTTTAGCTTGATCCCTTCACGGGGTATGTAGGCAACCCATATGTTTTCTCGGGTACAATCTCTTCCAATAATAAAATATATTTTCCTCTATTTATGAATTATTTTGAGTATGCATTTGACTTTAGTCTTTTATTATGCTATTATTGTAATCTCGAGATATGATAGATAAAGATAAAAGATGAGTCTCCTTTAGAGACATGTGACTTCATTTTGATATGAAACATTATGAGGACCGATATGAATTAGCACAATTTTTTTTTATCGCATTTGGTAATAAATTCACACCACATACTACCACATTGGATGGTAGATGAGAATCTATGTCGATAAGGATGTTGGCATTTATAGTTGTGGAATGTCTTATATCAATTAATCGGTGTAATAATTTTCATGTTTAGTGTTAACATTCTTATTGAACCAGATCATGTTGCATAAAGTATCATCATTGGAGCTATACTTACTCGTGTGGCCTCCTTTGTAGCCTAACTTGGATGTCAAATATTTTGTTATAGCAATCAAATGTTTGCCCAAGTGGAAGAATATTGAAATAATTCTAATGTGGGCTTTCCAATTGATTGTAAATTTTATGGGTTAAATGTATGGTTCATAATGATATTGTTATTGGATCAAATTTATTAAATGATCAATTGTGTCGTTTTACACCATACGTGCTATATTTAATATGATGTGGTAACTTTAAGTATGTGGACCGAAAATATATGTAAACCCTAATTAAAGTTTAATTCGTAATGAGATGACTTAATAATTTTTTATATAAATGTTATTGTTTTATTAGTTTGCCCTATTGATGGCTAATATCTTATGAGGAGTAAGGAGGGGAAGATCTAGTTGCTATTATTAATATCCACGATGTCTTCTGCAAGTATGAATTTGATTTATCAATTTATAATTTTGTGACTCTTGTTTTTAGCATGATTATCGTTAAAATCAACAAATTCAACTTACATCTGTTGTGGTGTTTGTTGTGATCATTGACAGGAGAAATTATTTCATTTTAAGTATGAATATTGTTATTGGGCTATGATATATTTCATTACATGTTAGTTAGTCCAAATTATAGGGATAATAATGCTGAAATATCCTTAAAAATAAGCTATAATAAAATGTGTATTGTAGTAATCTTGATATGGATCCGACTTTTAGTTGGTACTTGTCATCAGTGCACGACACTCCTCGAGTTCACTAGAATTACTGGAGATAGATTGTGTCACATAGCGACTCAATTTACAAGGACCCAAAAGCATGATGGATCCCTTATCATGTCCCGGCTCTGCCCTACTTGAAGGAGCCCTGTCGAGGTGCATAAGGCTGACCACTCATGTGTAGTGTACGTTGGTCTCTTTGACAAATTTATGAAAACAATCATCACCAATGGGATACATGCCCTAGGGAGAAACAAACTCTAGCTAGTTGTTGTCCTCGAAGTTCTTCTAAATTTTTATATTTTATAATTTTTTTTATATTATTAGAAATATTTTTACTTTGCAAGTAAATTTTTACATGAATTTTAGTCGTGTAAGCGATCTTTTATTTAGAAGTACTTTCTTAGTTATTGTATTGTATATTTATAAGCAAGTTCTTTCACATATAATTGAATTATTGTCTTGTAAGCAATTATTTGAAATAACTGATCAGAGATGACATCCATCAATTTTGAAAAATATATGAGGGTTGGTAATTGCTTTAGAGAGGGTAAAATTGAACGAAAAGTTGAAAAATATCAAAACTACCAATTTTATCGGTTGAGAAATACAATCAAAATATAATGCTATGTCGTGCCCCGAAAAACTAACAAACAATATATTAGTTTTCTCAACCTCTCATAATTAGGAACAGTTAGGGGACACTGACAAGCAAGCCCTAAAACCCTGGCTCCATAACATTGCAGCCTTTCTTGGGCCATAGCAGGGAGGGTCAAGTGTTTCAATAATTAGATCAAGATTTAGAGGGAAGTAAGTTAAATTTATAAGATATAATTAATTTTGGTGGAAAATATTAATTAAATCTCACTGTTGGGCATTTTGGTAAGTGATGCCCAAATCCCCTAGGTAATGATGAAAAATAGATGTCCGTTTAACTTCATAGGTTATAAGCCCAGGTTTGAAGAATTAAATCTACACCGCAATTGAAGTAGCCCAATTATGTAGGATATTTAGAGGTAATCAACCCACTGGGTTAGGTGCTCAATACCCAACTTGGAGGTAATTTGAAAATCACGTGAAAGGTAAATAAACATAATCTTTACCTTTTCCAACCATTTTATCTCGTTTTGGTTGATCTCTATCTTTCAGTTTTGATTTAGCTTAATCTTACAGTTTTGATTGAACCCAATCTTGCAAGATTTTGGAAAAACCATTCCTGTGTGAAGCCTATAAATTGGAGTCTTTTTTCTTCATTTATAACACACCCAAGAACAAGAAAAACTCTCTCTTCTTTGTGCAAAACCGAAACCTCCTCTACCTTCTTTGTGAATTTGTCTTTGTGAAATCACATTTACATGAATAGATACTTGATTCTGGTGCATCATTCCAAGTTTCATCACATAAAAATTGGTTTCAAAATATGCAAGAATCTGAAAGTGGTCATACTATTCTGTATAATAATCATGCATATAAAATTGTTGGCATTGATGATATCATGTTAAAATTTGAGACTAGTTATTTGCTTAAATTACATGGAGTCAGATATATTCATGAAATGGCTAGGAATCTTATTTCAGTAGGAGCATTAGAAACTGATGGTTTTACTGGTAAAATTGGAAACAACATGCTTAAAATGATTAAGGGTGCTCTTATCACATGTAAAGGTACTAAAAGAAATGGTATTTATGTAACTACTGTTGAAATTGTTAAAAATTCATCTTTCTCTATAAATTTGACCAACACAGATGACCCACACAAGTGGCACAATAGATTATCTCATATAAGTATTAAAGGACTTAAAATTGCTAAATGATAAAGGTGTATTTGGAAAAAACTGTGTGTCTAATATGCTTTTTTGTAATCATTGTGTACTTGGTAAACATCATAAGTCATCTTTTTCATCTGCATGCACAAAACTACTAAAATTTTGGAATATATTCATACTGATTAATGGGGGCTTGCTACTAATCCTACAATGGATGGTAATAGATATTTTATGTCCATAATTGATGATTATTCTTGTAGGGTGTGGGTTTATCTGCTAAAAGATAATACGAAAACCTTTAAAATTCTCAAAATATGGAAATTACAAGTTGAAACTTAAACTAGCAAAAAGATAAAATATCTAAGAATTGATAATGGCCTAGAATTCGATAATAATGATTTGTGTGAAAAATATGGAATCACTAGACATAAAACTGTTTCTTATACACCTCAACAAAATTGGGTGGCTGAACGTATGAATCGTACTTTACTTGACAAAGTTAGATGTATGATGTTGAATTTTGGAATTCCTAAATCTATTTACGGTAAAGCTGTTATGACTATGTGTTATCTGATTAATTTGACACCTTCTGCTGCATTAAATGGTGATAATCCATATGAAAAATGGTATGATAAATGTGCTGACTATATTATGTTAAAAACATTTAGCTGTGCTGCTTTATCTCATCAAAATGAGGGAAAACTAGGACTTAGAGCTAGGAAATGTGTTTTCTTAGGATACCCTGAATGAGTTAAATGATATAGGCTTTGGGATAGAAGTCAAAATGGAGTTAAGATCATCATAAGTCGTGATGTTACATTTAATGAGTCTGAAATGCCGTGTCTAAAATTAGAAAGTGAGACCTTGAGAGAAAAACAACAAGAAAACACTAGTGATGAATCTCAAGTAGATTTAAGGCCTTTAAGTGTAAGGCCTTTAAGTGTTCAAATCCCCACCACCTCAATTGAGGTGGAGCATCAAAATCCTGAACTAGAAGATAATCAGAATGAAAATAAAGAGAGAGATGAAATTATAGAAGAATACTATGAAGATCAAAACCCTTTGTCTGATTACCAGTTAGCTAGAGATAGAGTTAGAAGAACACATAGGGTGCCTCAAAGGTTAGAGTCTGATTTTGAACTTGCTTATGCTAGTTATGAAGAACTAGTTGATAGGGGACCAAACACGTATGAAGAAGCCTTGAGAAGTTAACAATCGATTGGGTAAAAGCGACGAAAGAAGAGATAAATTCCCTCAATAAAAATCAGACATGAGAATCAGTCCCAAGACCGAAAGACAAGTCTATTATTGGGTGTAAATGGGTTTTTAGAATTAAGGAGGGAATTACCAAAGGAAAGGGTTTAAGGTTTAAGGCTAGACTTACGAACAAATATTACACACAAAAGGAAGGGGTAGATTATAATGAAATCTTTTCTCCAGTTGTTAAGTATACCACAATTAGGACTGTGCTAGCATTAGTTGCACATTTCAATTGGGAACTTGAATAACTTGATGTTAAAACTGTTTTTCTGCATGGAGAACTTGATGAAAAGATTTTTATGGATCAACCTAAAGGTTTTGAAAACAAACAAAAACCTAATCATGCGTGTTTTCTTAAATGCTCTTTGTACAAACGTTTTGATTCGTTTGTTAAAATAGTTGGTTTTAAAATGAGTGAATTTGATCATTGCTTATACTATCAAGGTAATGCAAACAATAATAACTGTGTGTTTTTATTGTTATACGTGGACGGTATGCTTTTGATTGGTCACAACTTGAAGTTGTTAAATGATGCAAAAACTACTTTAAATAATGAATTTGATATGAAAGACCTAGGTAATACTAAAAGGATCTTAGGCATGAAAATTCAAAGAGATAGGTCTAATTCAATTTTATTTTTGCATCAGGCTCCATATATTATGAAAATTTTGAAGAAATTTGACATGAATGAATGTAAACTTGCTACATTACCTTTAACTAATCACTTTCTGTTATCTAAAGAACAATCACCTGCTAATGAAGAAGAAGAGGAATATATGAAAAGGATTCCATATACAAATGCATTTGGTTCTATGATGTTTCTAATGGTGTGTACTAGACCTGACTTAGCCTTTGCTATTAGTACACTTAACATGTACATGTCCAACACTGGTCCCAAACATTGGGAAGCTTTGAAATGACTGTTTAGATATTTGAAAGGAACATGCAATATTGGCTTGATATATAAGTTTAGTACTGAAGGAATAAAATTAAAAGGCTTTACTGATGCTAACTATGCTGTGATAAAGATAATGTGAAATCTACATCTTCCTATATGTTTACTTTGTGTAATTCATGTGTTAATAGGAAATCACAACTTCAACATGTTGTTGCATATTCCACTACTGAATCAAAATACATTGTTGCTACTGAAACCTTTAAAGAATCTTTGTGGTTTAAAGGTGTATTAAATGAACTTGGTGTTTCTTAGAATAATGTGACAATATATTCTAATAGTCAATCTGCTATTCACTTATGCAAAAATCCTATCTTTCACGAATGTACTAAACATATAAATGTTAGATTGCATTTCATTAGAGATATGGTTTCTCAAGAACTGGTAAAACTTGAGAAAGTCATTTCATAATATAATCCTGCAAATATGGGAACTAAGGTGCTCTCATTGGTAAAGTTTAGAAACTGCCTTGATCTTCTAAATATCGGTACAGACTTGTAAGTCTCTTTTCTTAAGATATTTGTCATCTTATCTAACTTGCAAGTTGATTTGACATCAGGTGGAGGTTGTTGGGCATTTTGGTAAGTGATGCCCAAATCCCCTAGGCAATGATGAAAAATCGAGGTCCGTTTAACTTTACAAACTATAAGCCCAAAATTGAAGAATTAATCCATACCACAATTGAAATAGCCCAATTATGTTAGGTATTAGAGGTAATCAGCCCATTGGGTTAGGTGCTCAATACTCAACTTGGAGGTAATTTGAAAATCACATGAAAAATAAATAAACATAATCTTTATTTTTTCCAACTATTTTATCTCGTTTTGGTTGATCTCTATCTTTCAGTTTTGATTTAGCTTAATCTTACATTCTTGATTGAACCCAATCTTGCAAGATCTTGGGAAAACCATTTCTGTGTGAAGCCAATAAATTGGAGTATTTCTTCTTCATTTATAACATACCCAAGAACAAGAAAAACTCTCTCTGCTTTGTGCAAAACTGAAACCTCCTCTGCCTTATTTGTGAATCTGTTTTCGTGAGTAAAAATGGCCTTCAAATTGGAGATACATTTGTGGTGTGGATCAAGTTTTTGAACCTAATCTAGAAGGGGAAATCGTTATTCAATTTTTGTGATTTTGGTTCTTGATTTTATTTACTTTATTCTTTGCAAATCCTTCACTAATTAATTGATTGGTTCGATTTGTAGGTGGATTTGCTCAACACTCACACGTGATTCCATTAAACACGATCAAGTCAAGATTGTGATATTATCATTGATCTAGGCAAAGACAATAAAATTTAATCCTAGTTTATTTATAAGGAATGAATATGTTAAATTAATTATAAGATAATCCTTCAAATCGTTTGTCATGAGACCCTTTAAGCACCAAAATTTGTATTTGAGAGGGAGCAAATATCGTTTGAGGATAACTGTATAATGTCGTGTTTGAGCCTTCATATTTTGTTTCGATATCTACTCATTTCAACTTCTTGATATTTTGTTTCTCGGTTTTGTTCTCTAAACCCCGGTGGTGATAATTTTCCAACAAATCCTAGTTTATTTATAAACAATGAATATGTTAAATTAATTATGAGATAACCTGTATTTATATCTATAGACTTTATATAAATAAATATATTGTTATTAAGTGGACTTTTATCGACAAACACATGTATGAATACATTTATTAACTTGAGGGGAACAAAAAACATGTGTAACTTAGGAATAAAATTTCAACACAATATAATAGAGTAATTGCCACAAATATCAGAAAAGTTTAGCTTTTTAAAAACGAAACGTAGCGAAAGAGGTAAGTCTCCATGTTTAAGATCCATTTGATCGAGGAAGGTCAACATGCTTTACGGGTGACTTGAATTCATTGATCAAATCATCTCCAAAACTTCCACCGTTAGTTTCACATTCAGAACCTGTAATTGATAAAAACCAAGGCCTTTTAACCATTTAATATATAGCCACTGTTTAGTTTAGATAAAAATAAAATTTTCAATAAATTTTGTTCAAAGTTGATGAAATGTATGATTGAAAAATTATAAGTGCCAAAAAATGTATTGTTAAAATTAATGTCTGAATTTGACTTAAATTTTAATTAACATTTTAACTGAACCAAATATGGATATATTATCAAACTGACAATATCAATTAACTAGCTATGTAAATCAAAATACCAATGCAAAACCTAAAAATTGTTTTCCTTCACTAATCATTGTTGCAGTTATTGATAGAATTAGTATTGGAGAAAAATTGTAAAAATTAGATAATACTTGGCCAAGAGTCGCAATCGCATTCTATACGTAAGATTCGCGCAAGTGATTTTTGTTCCCTTTCAGGACAATCTTCACATTTGATTTGCCCAGAATACTGATTCCCTGCTCAATTTACAGTTGTTATATGTAAGCGAACGAAAAAAAAAATTGGAAAAAAGGAATTAACTAAGATTGCACGTAGTTTTTGCTGGCCAATATTATTAACTGCAATCTATGGTGTCGATGTGGGAATTGGAGAATAAAGCAAAACTTGCATCACAGTAAAATGTGTGCATGAACGAGCCGTAACGAAAAATAGATTGGAGGTCTTGACTGACTCCATTCCAAAACAACTGGGTTGAGTAATTTTCTCGTATACTAAAATTTAAAATCAAGTAGAAGGGCATGTAGTGGAAAGAAGGAAGGATCGTAAAATACTAATATAAAAGTTCCACCTAAGCAAAAAGAGTACAATTTGTATCGGCAAAGCTTGGCTTTAGGTAAACATGGAAATAATTTACCCCGTACTAACAAATTGCTGGATGAGTTAAAATATAAAGTTTATTTACTTGCTGAGAAATCTTTTACATAGATGTTATTAAGTGACTAATAAATGCATACATTCATGCGAAAGATTATTATAGTGAGTAAAGATATAGAATTAGAGAATAATTCCTGAAGTATTTATATTAATAATTATATCTGTTGCATTATCGCAATTAATGTCAATCCCATTTATAGCAGCTGCCCAAACAAAACATGGTGATATGAAACCTAAAAATTGTTTTCCTAAACTAATCATATAGATATTGTGAGAGAAAAATGTAAGTAAAAAATAGAGAATACATGGTGCTGCTGCTAAGGATGGCTTTTGAGAATCCTCTTCACGTTTCTTCCCAAAAATGCGAAATAGATTAAAACAGCTTCCTGCTCAAAAAAATAAAAAAAATTTAATATTGTTAACTGCAATCAATTCATGGTGGGAATGGGAAAGCAAAGCAAATTAAACTTGCATCACAGTACATTGTTGGAAATGTGTGCATGAGCCATAAAGAAAAATGGATTGGAGGTCTTGACTGTTAGGGGAATATATTCCCACATCGTTAAAATACCGAAATAATGATCAATATATAAAGGATTGGTACACTTCTCTTAATAAGGTTGACTTCATTAACATGGACCTCAAATTTTAACATGGTATTAGAGTCCATTAAACTCCAACGAGCGATTCGATCAGATTAAGTCTCTAAAAATGAGCACACGGATTTCAAGATTGGTCTGCTCAAACGAGCCACCATCTTGCGGGGGTATGTTAAGGGAATATATTCCCACATCGGTAAAATATCGAAATAATGACCAATATATAAAGGATTGGGACACTCCTCTTAATAAGGTTGACCTTATTAAAGTGGACCTCAAATCTTAACATTGACTCCATTCCAAAACAACCGGGTTGAGTAATTTTCTCGTAAGAGAAGTATGCTAACCTTTTTGAATGATTCCTTAAGTCCTAGCTTTAACTTAGAAGAAAAACACATTACATATAGACCCACGGTGTCGGGAAATAAAATAAAATAAATTGTACCTAAAGGAATGAAGAAGCTGAAGCATGAGCAACATCTTATTAATGGATCCACTTCTTCTTCACTTTCTTGAACTGTATCAATCACTACATATTTGGATTCTTCTTTGTTTGAATCCTCTGAGCGCATAACCCCTTCATTGAGTGATGGTTCCAAAAGAGCAGCAGCCAAACCAGTTTCTACAAACAAATAATTTAATATTTCATCCCTCATACAAAAATTTGATTCGCCGAAATTTTTGATTACTTCGCGATTTTATTTATGATGAGTACTGATGTAAATGTAAATCGGATATTTTTTACATCTATTCAAGACGTGATCCAACCCCCTGAATCACTGCTCTCTTAATTTTTGACGAATTAGTTAAGCTGTTTACCTGCATTCTTGTTCAAGTAAATGTCGTTTGCTATTCCCTTCTTCTCAGCCTTATTTTCACTATTCAAATCCAATACTTCCATCCTACCCTTAGCACTACAACAAAACAAAATACTCGTATGCTTTCTTGATGAACTAATTTCTGAATCTTTATATAAATAATTTAAGTTCTATGTTTTAAGTGTATGAAAGCGAGCTGTGCAATAGCTGTATCTGTATATTGTTAATTTGCCTGTTGATCATTGTTAAGGGTTTCTTCTTTTTTAAATACTATTTCAAGATCGGTTTAATGTGTCAATGATTCATGAGCTGTCTGCTGTGGTGTGAACATTTAGAGAAGATTAGATTAAGCTTGAAGAATGTCATGGGCTTTGCAAGGCAGATCAGTTGGGAAAACAATATTATTAGTTGTTTAGAAGTACTTAAACTCATAAAAAGTATTGGTTATTTAATGAAGACTTTTATTGACTTATTTAATTTTCACATATTATTTTAAAAGTATTGGTTATTTAGTATTACTCTAATGTAAGCACTTTAAACGTATTAGTTGTTTAATGGGGACTTTTATTGACCTTTATGTATTTGATTAATTATTTTTTAAATCTCTGTAAGTTATGAATATTAAATTGAGAAGACTTTAGATTTTGAACTTAAATTATACGCAATTGTTATTTAAAAAAAAAAGATAAAAAGATAAAAAAAAGACTTGTAATTAACAATGCAAGTGTTAGGTAAGTGCAAATGGAATCAAAGCGAATTCAATAGTTTTTTGGTCAACTATTTGTTCCGTTTACCATTAAAACTTGTCATTCTCCTCCTTCCATTTACACTTACGCGTATCTTACTTGATTCCTTCACACAATGAATTAACCAATCACGGGTAAATCTTAGGGATGTCATTGGCGGGCAAACTGGAGGCCTACTAATCAAATCAGATTCTTTCTCGGTAAATCATGTTACAGTCGGTTGAAAGTACTAACCAAATATACCTATTCAGTATTTACGTGTTAGGTAAGTGCAAATGGAATCAAAGCGACTTCAATAGTTTTTTGGTCAACTATTTGTTCCGTTTACCATTAAAACGTGTCATTCTCCTCCTTCCATTTACACTTACGCGTATCTTACTTGATTCCTTCACACAATGAATTAATCAATCACAGGTAAATCTTAGGGATGTCATTGGTGGGCAAACTGGAGGCCTACTAATCAAATCAGATTCTTTCTCGGTAAATCATGTTACAGTCGGTTGAAAGTACTAACCAAATATACCTATTCAGTATTTACGTGCTTCTTCTCTGTCCACTCTTCACTCCTCATGTTAAAGTGGTTCGATGATGGTGGACTCGCTTGGATACGATCAAATCAAGGAAGAGGAGAGGAATCAAGTCAAACAAAAATCTTAGTTCAAATGTAAAGTTTCATGTTTTAGACAAAAGAAATTAGGCGCTGGTTTGATGGGAATTAAAATTAGATTTTTATTGGATTTTGATAGAAGTTGATAAAATATGTGGTTGAAAAGTTGTGGATATCATATAATATGAGGTCAAAATTGATTGTTGATATTGACTTAAATTAAAAACTAGATTAAATTCACTACCAAGCAAGGGCTAAGTGAACAAGGAAGATTGTGATATATTTTGAACAAACTCTAAGCATTTTACTTTCATTATGAAATCTTATAATTTGTGCTTGGATATCATTTGAATGGAATTTCAGTATATTTTTTGAGGTTAATTGAAGTAGCATGAATCGAGGTGAATAAGAACTTGTACGGTAAAGTATATTAGAAGTCGAGGTGAATAAGAACATGGCACCTAGAAATAGTAGTATGTCGTGCCATGTTTACCCAAAAATAGATTTTTGCATGCAAAAGGTTAACAAGTCGAGTTCCTAAATAACCTAGTTAAATATGCAATTTTAATATGTTAAACTTATAATAATATATGTAGACTTAATGCACCACGCTAGAGTGTTAAAATAGGAAATAAATGTATGCGGGCTGTTACACATGGCACCCTCACTCATGATGCCTACATCTCTCAACCCTTGGGATTTTTTGATAAACATAAGTTTGTCATCTCAGAAAGGTAGTATTTAGACGCTACTTTCCTACAAATTCTGGGGCCCTTATCCTTCTTTTTGGGTGTTAAAGTGTTTTGTCGTCCTCATGGATTATTTTGCTTCAAAACCATTATGGATTTGATCTTCTTTAGCAAATTAATGTGCATCATTCCACACCAATTCGGTCACTACAAAAAATATGGACTCCACCGACCAAGGTATCAGCGACCAACAAATATTGGTTGGTATAAGTCTTGTTCACTGACCAAAGCTTGGTCGGTGAAATTGTCAGTTTGTTAAAATAGAATAAATTTTGGAAAGGCAGTCAGCGACCAACATTTGGTTGCTGGTACCATTATCCAGTGACTAAAATTGTTGTGGTCGCTATACCGGTTGGCAGGAAGAGCCTCGCCAAATTTTGGTAACTTCTTTACTGACCAAGATTGTGGTCACCAAATATAAATGCCTCCAGCGACCAACATTGTCGTGGTCCCTATACAGGTTGGTGGGAAGAACCTAGCCTAATTTTTGGCAACTCCTTTACCAACCAAGCCTATGGTCGTTGAATATAAATGCCTCCAGTGACCAACATTGTCGTGGTCGCTAGAACACTTGGTGCAATTCTTCCCCACTTTTTTTTTTTCCTTCACTTTTTTATCAATTATTTTGCGACCAAATCTATGGTTGCTGGTTAGTCTTATGTTCCAGCGACCATATGCTGATGGAATGTTCCAGCAATCAAGTATATTTAGTCATTGGAACCCTTGGCGCAATTCTAACACGCATTTTTTTTTTCACTTTTTAAAATTGTTCAATGACCAAATTTGTGGTTGCTGATTAGTCCTATGTTCCAGCAACCAAGTATTCTTGATTGTTGGAACACTTGGCGCAGTTCTTCCTGACTTTTTATTTTTCACTGTTCAGCGACCAAATTTTTTGATTGCTAGTTAATACTAGGTTTCAGCGACCATATGTTGGTTGCTGGTGTAAATCTAAATTAACACTCGGTGCCATTACTCTTCCAAAGTGAAGATCTTCTTATGTTATCCCGTTTCACAAATTATTGAATTTCTCACTGTCCGATTTCACCATTCGATCGATTTATTTTCACATTTGCCATTTATGCTCTTTGATTTCCCTCATGAAATTTTCACGTCCTTCTAAAATTTTTGTATTTCCCTCTATTTGTTTCTCTTATCTACTCAAATATTTCATTTCCGTGTTACTTTATTTCCAAATCCATAACCCTATTTCATCTCTCGCCCCTCTCATAGCTTTCTCATTATCTAGGTTTCAACTGTCATCCTCTCTTTTCAATTGGTACCACACCCACCATCCAAAGAATTTTATGATGACCCACACATAAGAGTTTTATGATCAACATGTTCAAAGTATGATGACCCACACATAAGAATTTTATGATCAATTTCATGATCCACACAATTGCTATTAAGAGTCATGTTCAATACTCACTCAAAACCGACCCAAGTGACTTGGATTAATTGTAATCCGAACTGAACCACAAAGATTTGAAAACAATTTGATCGGGACCATATTTTGTCATTGGATCTTTTGGTGGTTTCAATTAGGACTTTGGCCCAAATTAGTTAACCATCAAACAGTTCCATGATAAATTCCATTTTGAACATCAATACAACATCTTGGTTAAAATAAAAAAGAAAAGAAGTAATACAATCGCCTTTTCTCATTTGTTATCCATTTTAATATAGTGTAGAAGATGGAAGATTTTAGTTCGATTTTTGCTTTTGTACCTACATTCGATTATTAACTCCTTGATTCGCTATCATCGTTACTAGGGGAGAAATCCATCTTACTGATGTGGCAATTGAGGCTACCCAATTGCTTTATCTTTTGGTTTTTGCTTTTGACTGATGCCTAAACCTCATAGATTTATATAATTTGGTCACTAATTAATAATTTAATTAATCACGTATTATTTTTCGGTCAAAAATCAAAATAGTTATGTGTCAAATTATTTAGCAGTCACAATTCAAATATTTTACTAGGCACAATTTGTTCATTGATTACAAATAAAAAAACTTATAAATAAATCAACAATTTATTCAACACAAACCAATTCCAATCAGAACCCGACCTAGTTGGCCCAAAAAGCTAAATAAACTCATTGACATATAACCCTAAACTCATACCAGCCCAAACCCTTCCCCAATCACCCAATTGTTCCTCCGGCTACTCTCAATTTAAGCAAGCCCCAGGCGATTCGTTCAAGTTTTCAGCCGTTGGAATTCTGAAATCTGTCTAGTCAAGGCATGGCTTAGAAGTGAATTTTGAGATGTTATTTTGGTGAGATTTGTTGCGTTTTTTGTGAAAATTCAATTCGAATTTTTAATGCCAAGTGATTTGCTGTGTGAAATTCAGAAGATAAACATTGCCTTCCAGAAAGAGACGGCCATGTATGTGCTGTTATTTCTTAGATTTAAACATGAGAAGACATTTATTTATGATGCGAAGATTACATTTCAGTACTTTAGTCTTAGGATTGCTGTTCTTAGTGAATTTTTCTTTCCTGTTTTTAAATAACGCCGATTTCCCTTGTCACCATATTCTGTTAAATGGTTTTGAACTTTCGTATTTATTCTACCGGTCATGTTATTTATATCAAATCGGTTGAATATGTGCCCACTAGAGCTTCTTATGGTATCAATTGATTTTCCCTTGGGCTGACGGTTTGGCAATTTTTCTAAGGCAGATGAAGATTACCGATTTTGGGTTTGCTACACTGAGATGCAGACCGAATGAAAAACACTGGAAATAGGGACTTACCCCTGGATTGGCCCCGTGAGTTTCTTCATCTTTTTTCTTCCTCCTGGTATGATTATTCCTCACTTATATAATAGCCTTGCGTTGATTACTTTCAGGTTGTTTCTGTTTGAGTTGGGGTTCTGGAGTTATTTTGGTTGGAGACTTTCAGATATGTTAAATATTCAATATTATCTTTAGTACTAAGGTTCCAATTGCCTAGATTTGGTTTGTGTTTCCTATTGATGATTGTGAATCTTCTTTATTTTGTGTGATCAAGTAGTTAGATTTATTTTGATTTTCCTTTTCTTTCTATTTCTTGATGCGGATACGAAGAGTTTCCATTTAAAAATGATGAATTAAAGCAAAATTTGAAGATTAAGTATTCTCATTGGGAAATCATAAAGAATAGTCAACAGCATATGTTTAATTTTCTTATTGATTATTGTGTTGAAGTTTCTGTTGATGACAAGGATATTTTTGTCATTACATTTCTTGGTTGTTTTGGATGGATAACTGATGTAGGATGGATAAGAAAGAAAGAAGAAGGAACGGGGAGGAGAAACAGAGAGAAGGGAGAAGAGGAGAAGAAACCAGAGGAAGAGAGGGGAGGGAGAAAACGGCTGCAAGTCACCAAAAATATTTCAATTCTAATTCATCATCAACTGTCTCAAATGAGAAACAAAACAGAAATAAATAGCAGAAGATAAACCCTAAAGAGAAGGGTTTGGGCCAAACCCACTAAACAAGCTCAATAACGAAAACATAAACAATAGTCCAAATAAAATATAACTAAGAGTCCAAATAGAAAATAAATAATAAATGGATGTCCACATCAACTCTCCCGGGGTGGGAGAAAAACTCGACCCCGTCGAGTAGATAAAGTAGAATGTTGCACTGAATCTGATGCAAAAGGCTCCAAGTCATGCCACGGGGGACGATCTTTCTCGATGACCAAATACCGAAACTCCACAAATGATAACAAGGATAGTTGTAGCTTATCCTCAAGGATATGATCCAACCAAGGAGGACGATCTTTCTTTGTAATCACATACTGATACTGAACTCCCAATAGTAAAAATTCATGCCACTCATCTCCAAAATCTTCCTCATTGGTCAACACAACCTGTTTATCTAAAATAGCATCAATTACATCTTTGTGTGCTGTGACATGTGTTATTGGAGTGAAAATGGTAACATATTTAGGTTGGGGATCCACATAAGGAAGTAGAAAAGGATCATCAAGAAAATTAAAAAGGCCTTTGTAAGTAACTAAGTCTTCAATATGTAAAGTAGAGTGGTGGCCAAAATGTGATGAAAAATTAATGACATGTGCGTATGGACCAACATGCTTTAAAACTTTAAAAGGACCAGCACTACCGGCTTGCAATATAACATAATCCCCGATATGAAATTGAAAATATTGTTTATGCAAATCAGTTTGAAGTTTATATAAGGCATTACTTGCGTGAAGTTGTTTATCGATCTTAATATGCAAGTCATGAAGATGATGCACAAATGGTTCAACTGATATCGACACACTAGCATGTGGGGATATGGAAATAAGGTCTAACGGCCGCCTAGACTTATAACTATGAACAACTTCAAATGGATTCAAACCTAGAGACCGATTTACAGAGTTGTTATACGCAATTTGAACAGTTGGGGGAATCAAGTCCCAATTTCTAAGATTTTTCTGGACTAGAGACTTGTATAAATTGCCAGAACTTTGGTTAACGACTTCATTTTGACCATCAGTTTGAAGTTGGTCAGTAATGGGGAATGTTGATTTAATACTAACCACAGGCGACTGAATTCTCCAAGGGTGGCCAGTGAAATCATCAAGCTCTTTGAGTTGTGCAAGGGTATGACATATAGCATGTGACCGAGAGTTGTCAGAAACAAGGGATATAGTATCTAAAGTCTCGGGAAGAGTCTGGAGTCCACCTAAAGAAGTGTCCTCACTATCATCCAAGTCATCAAAATCTTCAAGTTTAGGTTCATAGACTAGATCTTCTAATGGCATATCTATTACAGTCTTTCGTTCTTCCATGACTAAGGTTCGATTAGTACATTTGGAAGAAATGTGGCCAAAGTCTTTACAGTTGACGCACAACAAGTGAGAAGAAGACCTTGGAGTTTCAGAAATTTTACCCTGATTTTCCAAGATTGGAGAACCATTAGAAGGGGGAGGTCCTAGAAGGGACTTAACGGGAGGAGGTGGAGCCAATGAAGCCAAATGATGATTATCAAAAATTTTACCCTTATTTTTCAAAATTGGAGGAACATCAGATGGGGGTGGTCCTAGAAGGGACTTAACGGGAGGAATTGGAGCCAATGACACCGAAGGATGATTGTCAATATGCTTTCTACATGGAAAAGGAGATTGTGGACTATCACGACCTTTACAATTATTTTTCCAAATAGGAGGAACATTAGATGGAGACGATTTTATGATAGATTTATGATGAGGCGACGCTAATGAGATGGCTGAGCGACGATGACCACGCTTTTCATATGGAGTACTGATAATCAACTCATAATCTCGAGCTAAAGAGTAAGCGTGATCAAGAGTAGTGACACCTCGAAGGAAAAGCTCGCGCTTAAGATCATCTCTCAGACCTTGGCTAAACCTACTCAAAGTCGTGCTCTCATCCTCAATTAAATGACATTTGATTCGAAATTCCTCAAATTGCGCGATATACTCAGTCACTAATTGATTTCCTTGTTTAAGGGCATTCCATTGAGTAAAAATTTCAAAATTATCTCGTTCTCGCTTACGAATCTGATCCCTATTCCTATCCCTATCCTTACAATCGGGTCGAAAGTATTTTTGATTACCTTGGCGACGATGTTGTCTATTATGGGACACCTTAAAATTATTAACATCAATCGAATGAGGGATGTGTTTAAAATTTTTCGAACTAACNTAATAAAGCAAGGGTCCAATGCTTGTTAAGATCAAATGGTATTGTCAAGATTTCCAATCAGGTAGATAAAAGAGATAACAATGGAACATCAATTTAGTGAGATAAATGGGGCAACAATGGCAAGTCAATTCAATGAGTGATTCCAGTCAAGTGAAGTTTGAGGCCAAAGTTGTGATAGTAACAGCAACACAAAGAATCTAAGTGATGCACTTTTAAAATAAAACAGCAGTATAAACCATGAGAATTAGGAGATAGCAACTCCCTGTAGTCTAGTTGCCTGAATTGCTAACGATTGGGCCTCTGATTTGCCTGTGTCAAATGTCTCCAGCTTCTGAACTCACGGTCATTGCATATTCTAAATTGTTGGCTTCACTGAAATTGGACAGATGCTGAAATAGAAACCTCTGTGTAACTGAATGGGTTGCTTGGTAGTAGAGACAGTAAACTGCTTGATCAATGAAGTTGGTGGAAGATAGAAACGCCGGGGATAGAGGCGTCTGAGTGGGTGGGTGTCGGTGATAGAAATCTGTAGAATGTGTTGAAGAAGGCGGCAAATTATGTATATGGTTGACTGTGCTGATTTGAAGTGGATGCCTGGGTACAATAGATAATGAAGTGGTTGCGTGATGGTGATTAGAGGCGATGGCAGCAAGAGAGTGGTTGTGAGAGAGGAATCGGGTGAAACTGTTGGATATTTGATGTTAATGGATTGGTTATAATCGGGCTTGGTCGGATATTTGGGACTGTGTCAGATGGGAAGGGGTTTGGATCCAGTTATAGAGATGGGCCAGCTGGGGTTGGTGTTTGGAGAGTGGGCCTGGGTCGTAGAGAGTAGGCTGGGTTAGTTGGGCTAAATGGGCTTGAATGCTAGGGTTTGAGATTTGTGGAACAACACCACAATTTTTTTATGAGCAGCAGAAAAAAAAACGAAATTTTTTTTTGGGGCGTAAACAGTATTTTTTTTTTTAAGAAATTGACCAAAATACTAAACTGAAATTCTGTGTGAACAGTACCGCGATGAACAGTAATTTTTTTTTTTCAACTAAGACTGAAAATTGAAGAAGAAGAAAAAAACTGCTGCCTGTACCAAATATTCTTTTAGTTCGTGCTGTTCCAACAGATTTTGGGAAGGAAATATGAATAAATTTTGGATTAAAGAAAAGAAATTACCCATGGTTCGGCTCTGATACCAAATTTGATGTAGGATGGATAAGAAAGAAAGAAGAAGGAACGGGGAGGAGAAACAGAGAGAAGGGAGAAGAGGAGAAGAAACCAGAGGAAGAGAGGGAAGGGAGAAAACGGCTGCAAGCCACCAAAAATATTTCAATTCTAATTCATCATCAACTGTCTCAAATGAGAAACAAAACAGAAATAAATAGCAGAAGATAAACCCTAAAGAGAAGGGCTTGGGCCAAACCCACTAAACAAGCCCAATAACGAAAACATAAACAATAGTCCAAATAAAATATAACTAAGAGTCCAAATAGAAAATAAATAATAAATGGATGTCCACATCAATAACAGTTACTAGATCTTATGTCAAAGTATCAGTATTGGTTGAACATATGAAAGGACGGTACTGCCTTTAGCTTATGCTCTGTTAAAATATGAAAGGATGATACTGCCTTTATCTTATGCTCTGTTAATATTATATGCATCTTTGTCGATGACCCTTATCTCTGCAAATAGTGAACAAGAAATTGGGGAATTGATAGCACATGCAATGGAGAAAGTTGATAAGGAAAGAATCATCACTATTGTGTCGATGTCTCTATCTCACTAACTTGTGTCTAAATTGATATCTTCTTTTGATGCTATATCTTTAATAATGTCTGCTGTTATTGTATTGATCCACAATTCTGTTTCCTGCCATGCTTATCATTCATATTTGCATGTGAAAACTATGCATAAGTTACTGAATTGCGTCACATTGCACAGTGGCTAATTGTTACTATGTGCTTCACGTTATATTATTTCACTTGCTTCTCGGTGCTTATAACATATGACCTGGGTAGTTGCCAAGCCACTTGAATGTGTTGTGTATATATTGAAGAATTTTAACCATGCTGTACATTTGTGCACTGGAAAGAACTGAACTTTTGGTTCAACAGATGTTTATATTTTGCACAACTAAGCAAGCAGGAATTGTGGTGCTCTCCCACTTGTTTTAAGGATGTAATATTATCCACATCAACCGTAGTATTGTGATTATATTGTTGACGTTATAAGAAAAATATGATAAGTTCACAGATTTGGGCTCTGGTGGTTTGACATCGTCACAGGTATTCTTTTACAAATGCACCTATTTATGTGCCAATACTGCTGTTATCTAAGATTAGTACTCCTTTTTTGGTTGCTTGAGTTGGTTTGTCATACTAAGTTGTGTCATAGAAATGGACATTAATATTTGTATGATGATTACTTGGTGAATATTGAGCTACCAATCTGGTCATATGATAATATATATGTTTTGCACATGTAACTTTATTTCATGGAGTATTATTTTGGAGGAAGTACATTATTTCGGGTGAGTTCCCTTTTTCTTTTTAATTGGAAGGTGCTGAGCTATTTCTGGAAAGATGGCCATAAGTAGAGAAAGAAGAAAGATGGAAAGGCAGTGAAGGAGGCTCATGAAAGGCTCAAGGTATGTGCTGGATGATATTTCTCTGCTTTCATGGACTTCAATTTTACCGGTTGAAATCTGAAAAATTGTTCGAGCAGTTTGTTATGGTGTCTTGAATGGTACTCTTGTTTGTTAGGATTTTTATTTTTTAACATGATGAAGTTATTTGGTTGGTTATAATTGAATAATTGGAGTGAATGGCAGCATAATCATGGCAGTGACAAATCAAAGTGCAGTGACCAAATTGTGGTCGCTGGTAGTTGACATTTAGAATTTGGTCGCTGGATGTCAACTACCAGCGACCACATTTATTTGGTTGCTAAAGGCATTACCGACCACTCGTTAGTTGCAAAAAGACATTAATAGACCAGTTTTCCACTTTTACTAGTGAGTAGAAGTGAACCCTTTGGCGACCGAAAGTTGGTCGCTGTTAGTTATATGTTTAGTGACCACACATATTTGGTCGCTGGTACCCTTCATTGACAGTCTATTAGCGACCAGCCAGCGACCACATTTTGGTCGTTGGAACCAATTTTTTTTTGTCGTGAGTCACCAATGTGTGCTAGTACTTCTCTATACACGAATGATGATACTTATCTATGTGATGCAATTGGCTGTAGTGAAGTACTTGGGACTATGCTGTATGTTGACCTCACAAATTGGACCTCAATGTGGCCAATCGAGAACTACACCAAGTGTTCTTCCCTGCGCACAATAACACACGGTCAGAAGCACACGGTCGGAACCAGTGGGGGTAGTGGTGGCCGTATACACTCCGACGATCAAGTCAATGGGTGGTGATCGGAACACTACCGAAATTGTGCAAGAGTAGGGAGGGGAAAGCCATACTTGTGTGTGGGTAGCTAAGTTTAGTGTGTGTTTCATTACCTTTGGCTCTTACCAAACCTTAGATATTTATAGACGAGGAACACCGTTGGATATGGGACACGTGTATGAATCTGACGGTTTGAGGTGTCAGCTCGTAGGCGTTAATCAGTCGCGCCTAGAGTGTGCGGGTAATTAATTCTTCTGAGTTGGATTGACATAAAGTTGACATGTCATATCAACCAATTCATGGAGATGTCACGTCAATTAATCCATTAAGATAAAGGGAATCCTGACAAAGATCTCTCCTTGAAATTAGTGGCGGAGAGCTGTTTAAAGAAGTGCCTCGGTGTGTCCCATGCTTTGACATGGGGACACTTCGTATGCCTTGGCAGATTAACTTGGCGACCTGCATGTGGTCTTGTAGTTAGGTTGAGGCTTATATCACTTCGGAACCACTTTAGAGGAGACACGTGGCACCTCGTTGAGGAGTGGGATCGATCTGTTGAAGTGGTTTGGTTAGGGGTATGAAAGTGGTCCTCTCAAGTTCGTGGATGAATATTTATATTATTCGTGAACTTGTTTGAATGGTTATGTTGGCTTTTGAGAGAGTAGGTCATATCGGAGTGCTGACCCCATGGAAACAAACAGATGGGTAGCAGTCTTTGTAGAGCTTGTAAACGTGGTAGGGGGCTCATCTTCGACCGATGCACTGACCCACTGAGAACAATGCTTGGGAGATGACTTGAGGCTTTGTAAAGCTTTTATAGCTCTTCGACCGAGGCGATGACCCACAGGGGTCTCTATTTGGGGAGTGTTGAAGCTTTATAAAGCTGATAGGAGAGCTCATCTTCGATCGATGTACTGACCCACAGGGGACAACGCTTGGAAGACGGCTTGAGGCTTTATAAAGCTTTTGTAGCTCTTTGACCGAGGCAATGACCCACAGGGGTTTCCATGTAAGGAGAGTTGAAGTTTTGTAAAGCTGATAGGAAAGCTTATCTTTGACCAATGTGCTGCCCCACAGGGGACGACGCTTAGGGATGACTTGAGGCTTTGTAAAGCTTTTGCAGCTCTTTGGTCGAGGCGATGATCACAGGGGACTCTATCTGAGAAGAGTTGAAGCTTTGTAAAACTGATAGGAGGGCTCATCTTCAATCGATGTGCTGATCCACAGGGGACGATGCTTGGGAGACGACTTGAGGCTTTGTAAAGCTTTTGTAGCTCTTCGATCGAGGCGATGACCCACAGGGGTCTCCATCTGGGGAGAGTTGAAGCTTTATGAAGCTGAGGTACATGATTCGAAGTGTCTTAAGAAAGATGAGAAGATTGATTTGAAGTGCCTTATTCTGACGTTAAACGATGTGACAGCTGTCGCGTATTTTCAAGGCTATAGTTGGGTGTGATGCCCATTTTCAAAAAAGGTTGCTACGGCTACTTATTGTAGACGGCTGTTGTAATTCGAGGCGAAGCATTTGGGGTTTGCGTGGGAGTCACAATCAGATCTTGGGCGTTGATCAAATCTGATGTTTTGTTTCAACGCTTTAGATTTAGCAATGCAATCAATGACCCAGATCAATGACATTTGAATTGGACGATTGAGATCATGTGAGGTTCCTTATAAAAAGCCTTGGCATTGCTATTCGAGAGCTTTCACTCTTGCAAACTCAGAAAAGTTCATTACTCTCAAAATTTCTTGCGATTTTCGACGAGTGTTCTGTAATCTTGAAGCTTTTCCAACAACATTTGTGTATTCCGACGACTTCCAGAGGACGTTTTGAGCTTTATAGTAGTAAGGCATTACTTTCTTCCCATTTTTGTAAGTATTTTCCATAGTTTCGCATCTCTCATCTTTGAAAATGTCTTTAGAGGGTAGTAGGTCCTCGGGGCGGGAATTGGAGATAGTACGGGTAGATGAGCTTGTCTTTGCGACCTTCGTCGATATCCCCAATTTTTCTATAAACACCGGAATGTTGCGAAAAACCCACTTTTCCTTAAGTTAAATGCGGAAATATAAAAATAGAATTCTTTATTAAACAAGAATTGCAATATTTATAAATTTAAATTTAAAAACATGAAAATCATATCTAAACATAAATATAAACTCTTAGCAAATTCATATAACACATTGTGAATAAATTAAACTAACTGATAAATTTTAAAAACGGCAAACTTATTTCTTTCTCTATTCTGTATCCACTTGGCAGCCTGTATCACCAATTCGCCACCATTCCAATCGGCTCGAACTAACATGTAAAATTAATGTAAGAGTGAGTATTTAAAAATACCTAGTAAGATACGTGCAGTTTCCATATACAATTACATAACAAATAAATTATACACTTCATACGGCTCTTCTCTTATGGAGTATATTAGTGACCAAGCGACACACCTATTTTAGGTCCTCTTAAATCCCCGTAGGAATTTCATATCTCTTTCTCTAGAACCCGGAGGTCCAGTAGCAATCCATGCATATTTAATTGCATATAAGAGCAGAAGGAAACTAAAACACTTTGCACATAATGTATCTTACCTTGTTTGAAAAATTTGAATGCACGTTCAAAATCTTTTCTCCACTTTGAAAAATACGTGATTAAAATATTTGCTGTATGAAACTTTATTTCCAATACTTCTCTTCCCTTTTGTCTAGGTTATTTTTCTATCCGGCAGTGAGCCTGTATTTTCTTTCTCTTTTTGATTATCTCTCTCTGCCGTGTACGTATATATATAAAAGGAGGTTATTTCAAGGATTTGTAGGTTGTTGTAGGGGGTTGTTAAAACAAATTATGAAAAATCCTACTCAGTACTCTTCTTAATTTAGATGTCTTTTTCTTTTGATAAAATAATATCCTTTTTTTTTTTTTTAAATCATGCCATCTGAGATATATGAACTTGGGCCTAACTCCATTCTAGTAAGGACACCACTGGCACTCCCTTAACAAGAATTCTTAAAACAGTGATCCCTTTCCCTCTTCTATGCGTCTCCTAGCCTCTTCACTGGGCCTTTACGCTTTGAGAGGTCACTCAGGGCTTATTTTAAAAACAGTTTAAACTTTTAACTTGGAGTTAAGACATGCTATTATCATATACTCAGCATGAAACATAAAACTCTTTACAAAAATCATAAAACTTTTACAAAATAAAAATTTTATGAACAAAAATTGTTCTTACAAGATCTGGAACTAATATTAACTATTAGCACCATATCTTAGAACTATAAAGCATACCTACCGGAATGATCCATCGGTAGTTTTTAAAACAACATATTTTTGTGGGATATTATTCTATCTAAGAATAAGAACAATTAAGAATTTCCCTTTCGGGAAAGAAAGAAGATTAGAACATATTTCAGAGAAATAAAAACTTGTATTGTATATATTTTCTTGTGTCTTTACAAATGAAAGAATGATCTCCTTTTATAGGAGAGAAAAGAAAGAGGAAGCGTTTTTCAAAAGCAAGGAATCTTTGCTTTTTTCAAAACGTCAAAAAGAAAACAGTAAAAAGGTATACTATCAAATCTTACTTTATCAAACAGTAAGATTCTTTACAAATTTTTCAAAAAGAAAACAGTAAAGATTTTTCTTTTTGTACAATAATTCTTGATCTTTTCTTGAGATCTGGACAAAAGTCTTCAAATGGTTGAGTCTAGTCTGAAAATCACTGTAACTTTTTGCCAAATGTCTTCTTTAGGCTAAAATCCTTATTTTGTTTCATAATTATGTCTGCCAATGCTGTCTAAAGAGTCTCCTCCATCAGTACAACCTTCTGGATTATCATCTTCTTCTGAATTATTGTCTTCAAAATTATCCAAGTCTTTTTCTTGTTCAATTTTCTTTTTCTTTGTAGTACTTTGTTTAACTTGTTGCTGTATTTCTTCAATCTTATCAAACATTTCTTTGATTCTTCTAATATCTGATTGAGAAATCTGTTCTGGATCTTGAGCTGATTGAAATGATTCCGGAAAATTGATTGGGCTTTTCTGTTTAAGGTCTATTGGACTTATAAGTCTAGTAACAGAATTTCCAGTCTGCTGTGTCTGGTCTTCAGAAATATTTTTATTTTCTGTAACAGGATTTTCAGCCTGTTGAATCTGATTAAATTGAAAAGTAGGAGAATCAACAGTCCCCTGAGTCTGTTGAGCTTTTGGTAAGCCCAGAACCATAAACGGATTTGATAAGTCTTTACCAGCTTCCGTTTGAGCTGTACTAGCTATAGATTTCTTTGGCTCTATAGTACCTGCTTGTGTCTGAACAATTGGATTTGAAATCTTTAAATTAATAATTTCTTGTTCTAATTCAGAAATTTTCTTTTGTAAAACTAATTTTTCTTGTTGTAAAGACTGATTGGACTCATTTAAAATTTTAAAATTCTTAGACATACATTCACAATGTTCACAAAATTTAGAAACATAATCTAAGGGCTGATCTGAAACATTCTTTAAAGAAGGGGCAACAAAATAATTAATTCCTATAAATTTTCTACATTCTTCTAATGCTTCTGAAATTGAATAGAATCCTTTATAAAGAGGATTTGGAAAGTTTTTTTCTACAATCTGAAACTTCTAACCAGGTATGATAGATTCCTGGAATTCTGCCTTGTAAAACAACATAAAACTTAAATTTTTTATGGTCTTGACTAAAATGTTCTGAAAGAGCATTTAAACATGCTAAAAAGTATTTTTGGTCCTTAGGATTCTTATTATAAGATATCCATAAATTGTCTAAAATACATTTTTCTGATTTAGTCACTGAGATATGAGAAAGTGTTTTAAAACTAATATTACTATTTGGAAAACAAAGTAATTCTATATTACCAAATCTTAACTTATCATGAGTCTGTAGTATATTTGTCTGAGAACTTGAACTGCCAACAATTGGCAATCCTGGTCTGGGACCTCTTGGTCTTTGCATCTGCAAAAAATAATCAGTCATATTCTTTATTTTTAATTATTCTACTTAAAATATCTGCTATCTGATTATCACTACCTTTAATATGTTCAAAATTAATTACTAATCCAGTATTAGTAATTCTATCTATAAAATTTAACCATCTTCTTCTATTACTTCTTTTATTTTCTAATTTCATTTTATTAACAAAACTTACTATTGCTTCACAATCTGTTCTTAAAGTAATTTCTTTTTTAGAAATAATGAATAATTCAAAAGAATCTAATGCATAATTAACTGCAAGTAATTCTAAATCTATGCTACTTATATTACATTTTTCTTTATAATTTCCACTATTATATCTTACAATTTTTTCACTATCTTTATCTGCATATTTATTGGGTTTTGCAATTAAAATTGCTCCCCATCCTGTTATACTTTCATCTGTTTCTATAATTAAAAAATCTGTTCTAATGGCATAGATAATTTAGGTAAATCTTTTAATTTCTCTTTTATTTTTTGAACTAATTTAATATCTTCTATATTAAAATATCTTTGACCTTTTGGTGAAGTTTTTCCATATAAAGGTCCTGCAATTTTTCCTAAATCTTTAATAAAGGGTCTAGCATAATTAACTAATCCTAAAAATTTTTGTAACTGTTTAAGGTCTTCAAGTTTATCTGGAAAATCTAAAGCTTTTTGAGCTATATGAGGTTGTAACTCTATTTTTCCTTTTCCTATATTTACTCCTAAAAATTCTATATATTCTTTAAATAAAAATATTTTCTTTTTATTTATAATTAAACCATGTCTAATAAATTCTGAAAAGAGAATTTGTAAATGACCTCTATGTTCTCGCCTATTTTTACTAAAATACTAAAATATCATCTATATAAACTATAATAAATTTATTATGCTTACTGAAAATACTATCCATTTTTCTTTGAAAAATACTAGGGGCATTTTTTAATCCGAATGGCATAACTAACCATTCAAAATGTCCTTCTGGGCTAGTGAAGGCTGTCCATTCTATTGAATCTGGGTGCATTTTTACTTGCCAAAAATCAGATTTTAAATCAAACTTACTAAAAATATTACAATCTTGAATCTTATTTATTAAAACTGTTTTATCTGGAATATTATAAGCATCATCTATTGTATTATCATTTAATCTTTTATAATTAATTACCATTCTACTTTTTCCTCTAATAATTTCTGAGTGTTTTCTAACTATAAAAGCTGCTGATCTATGTGGACTTTCTGAATTTTTGATTACTCCTAATTTTAATAAATCTTGCATATGCATCTTAAAATCTTCCTGATCTTGATTTGTAGCTTCAATATTTTTTGTTTTTATTATATACTCTGGATTTTTTATTTTTATTTCACAAAAAACTTTATCTTTTTCCCAATATTTTAATATATTTTCTCCTAAAATTTCTAATTTTTCTAGTTTACTAATCATATTTTCTATGTCTTGTTCTGTTACTAACAAATTATATATTTTTTCAATTTCTACAAAATCTAAACATATTTCTTCTTCTTCCTTAAAGCTTTCATAATATTCTTCTAGAAAATTTAAATTTTCTAATTCATCTTTTTCTATTAATTGGCATTCTCTTTCTCTACTGCACTCACATTCTTTTTCTTTTTCTATTATCCCACCACGCTTCTCAGAATACTCTGATGGAATAATCTTAGTATAAGTAGGTGCACAAATTGTAAATTTTTGTAATTGCAAATAATCTTTACTAATTATTATACTACCATTATCTTTTAACAAAAAACTTAATTAAGTCTGTATTTAAAGATAATTCTCTTACCCATACTGAGTCTTTAGGTAAACTATATTCTGTACTCCTTCCACAATTAGTCTCAAAACCAATTCTTGCTGGTTTAAGGATATCTTGATAACTATAAAAATTCTCATCCATTTGTTGAGCATACAAATGAAGGTGCTCTTAGCATCCTAAGATCTATGGGAAATGGTGGAGAAAGGTTATACAGAATCTACATCTAAAGCCGATGAAGACGTATTATGTGCAGCTGAAAAGGTAGCACTTAAGGAAGCAAGGAAGAAAGATTTGAAGGCCCTGTATCTAATATATCAGATAGTAGATGAAGGAAAAATTGAGAAGATTGCTTCTATTACAAACGCAAGAGAAGCATGGGATGCACTTCGAAATTCATTTCGAGGTATCGAAAAGACAATGAGGATTTGCCTACAAATGCTGAAAAGCGAATTTGAAACATTGGAGATGCTTGATAGTGAGTCAATCTCGGAGTATTTTACTCGAGTCCCCACTATAGTGAACAATATCAAGCGCAATGGAGAAAAGATCAAAGATTTGCAGGTAATAGAAAAAATCCTTCATTCACTAAATTTGAAGTTTGTTAATGTAGTCATAGGAATTGAGGAATTCAAAAACCTCAGTACTACGAATATTGATGAACTATTGGCTTCTCTAGAGATCCATGAACAATGGATCAATAAAAAAAACTTCATCAAAATCTCTTGATCAAGCATTGAAATCAAAGCTTTCTCTTCAAGAAAATAAATGAGATAAAGGAAATTCACGACCAAGTCAAGGAAGGGGCCGATTTCAAAGAGGACAAGGTTTCAATAACAGAGGAAGAGGAAGAAGATTTAACATTAATAGTGGACATGAAGTTCAACAACAATTTTATCAAAGAGGAAGAGGACAATATAGAGGTCTAGATAGAGGACAAAGAAGTGGACAAGAAAGATACAGAAATGGTTTTAATCATCAAATTTGTGACAAAAGGAACGTGTAGTGTTATAACTATCATAAGCATGGACATTATAACAATGAATGTCACGCAAAAATTGCTGAAGTTGAAGTCGATGAAAATACGAACTTGGGTGATACAAGTGAGCCAAAATTATTGATATTGATGGCTCATCATACGACAACAGATAATGGAAATATAGGGTTTTAGATACAGGAGCAAGCAATCATATGTGTAGGAAAAAGCATATGTTCATGGGGCTTGATGAAACTCTGCATGGCCATGTCTCTTTTGACGACCTCTCCAAAATTCCAATAAAAGGAAGAGATAACATTTTAATCAAGCCTAATAATGGTGGTCACAGTTATATTACTGATGTTTATTATGTGCCGGATATCAAGCATAATTTATTAAGTCTAAGATAGCTCCTAGAAAAGGGAATAACATTAGTTTAAAAGACTCCCGCCTGATAATCAAAGATGATCGTGGATATCTAATATCCCAAGTACGAATGTCTAAAAACAGAATGTTTGCTTTAAACATTCCTTATGACTTACCAAAATGTTTAAGTGCCATTATAAATGATAAGAATTGGTTGTGGCACTTGAGACTTGGACATTTAAATTTTGAAGGATTAAGATTGTTGCCAAAGAAAAAGATGTTGAAGTGGTTGCCAAATATTGATCATCCGAATGAAATTTGTGAAAGCTGTGTTCTTGGCAAGCATGCAAGAACAAATTTTGCAAGGGAGACAAGTTGGAGAGCAAAGAAGCCACTGGAGTTGGTCCATACATCTATATGTGGTCCACTGAAACCAATATCAAATGGACAAAACATGTACTTTCTTACGATTATTGATGATTACTGTAGAAAGACATGAGTATACTTTCTCAAGAAAAAGTCAAAGGTGTTGAATGCATTTAAAGAATTCAAGTCCAGTGTTGAAAAACAAAGTGGCTATCACATAAAGATATTGCGGCTAGATCAGGGAGGATAATATACTTCTGATGCATTTAAAAGCTTTTGTAATTTGAATGGCATCAGACAACAGTTCACACCAACTTATACTCCCCAATTGAATGGCGTAGCTAAACGAAAGAACTGTGCAATCCTCGATATGGTGAGAAGTACGTTAAAAGATAAGAAATTACCTAAAGGATTTTGGGCTAAACCAATTTCAACTGCAGTATATTTATTAAATCGATTTCCTTCCAAGAATGTTCACGGAGTAATACCTGAAGAGGCTTGGAACACATATAAGCCTAGTGCAAATCACCTTCGAGTGTTTGGATGTATAACTTGTGTAAAGATCCCAGAAGTAAGGAGAACTAAACTTGATGACAAAGGGGAAAAAATGTATCCTTATTGGCTATGGTTATAGGATAATAGGATACAAGTTATACAATCCCATTACAAAATATATTATCATGAGTCAAGATGTAATCTTTGAAGAAGATAAAGCTTGGAATTGGGAGAATGCTAAAGACGTTGAGCAAGAAGAATTTCAACCACCAAACAATGGAGCAAGCGGTACACAAACAGTTATATCTAGCTCACCCACAACACCTGAAGATTCATCATCTTCATCAGAATCATCCTCCGAAGAAGGGCCGAGAAAGATGAGAAGCTTGAGGGATATTTATGATGCTACTGAACAATAAGAATTTCTTTGTTTATTAGCTAACAGTGAACCACTTTCTTTTGAATAAGCTTCAACAGGTAAAAGATGGCAGAAAGTAATAGATGAAGAAAATAGTTCTATTGAGAAGAACAACACATGGAAGCTCACTGAATTACCTGAAGGAAAAATGGCCATTGGAGTAAAATTTGTGTACAAAATTAAAAATAATATACAAGGCAAAATTTAGAGGTATAAAGCAAGGTTGTTTGCACAAGGTTACTCTCAAAAAGCAGGAAATGACTATGGAGAAATATATGCACCTCTTGCACACCTGGAGATAATTCGATTGTTGATTTCACTGCCTGCACAACACAGATGGAAAATTTATCGGCTTGATGTCAAGACAGCATTTCTAAATGTATATCTTGAAGAAGGCATATATGTCAAGCAACCACTTGGATACGTATGAGAGGGTCAACTAGATAAAGTTTATAAATTGAAAAAAGCTCTTTATGGACTCAAGCAAGCCCCCCGAGCATGGAATACTCATATTGATGACTACTTTAAAAAGAATGGGTTTATGCAATGTCCGTATAAACATGCAGTATATGTAAAACGAGAACAAGATGGAGGTATACTATTTATCTGTTTATATGTGGATGATTTGATTTTTACAAGCAACAATCCATCTATATTTGAAGCCTTTAAAGAAAATATGATGAAAGAATTTGAGATGATTGATATTGGATTGATGGCGCACTTTCTTGGAATTGAAGTTAAGCAACAAAAAGATGATATTTTTATTTCTCAAAGTGCCTACGCAGCAGATATTTTAAAGAAATTTGGAATGGAGAAGTGTAATCCGGTTAATACTCCGGTTGGAACTAGACTGGAACTCCGCAAAAATAAAGATGGTGATGTTGATCCTACATATTTCAAGAGCTTGGTTGGAAGCCTTAGATATCTAACATGCACCAGATCGGATATACTAGATGGCGTAAGATTGATTAGCAGATACATGCAGACACCAGATCAGTCCCATCTTAATGCAGGAAAAAGAATACTCCACTATCTTAAAGGTACAATCAATGAAGGCTTATTTTATACATCTACTAATGATTTTAAGCTCACTGGTTATTCAGATTGTGATTGGGGAAGAGATATAGATGAAAGGAAAAGTACAACTGAATTTGTATTTTTATTGGAAAAACTGCATTCACATGGCCATCCAAAAAGCAACCAATTGTTACTTTATCTAGCTATGAAGCTGAGTATGTTGCTGCAAAATCAGCTGTATGTCATGCTATCTGGTTGCGTAATATGCTGACATATTTGGGATTCCCTCATGAAAATTCCACTAAGATTTATATTGATAACCGATCAACAATTGCACTTGCAAAGAATCCAGTCCATCATGAAAGAAGCAAATATATAGACACACGTTTTCATTTTATCCGGGAACACATAAAGATGAAAGATGTAGCACCCCAATTTTCTGTAAACTCCGGAACGTTACGAAAAACTCATTTTTCTTTATTTTAAGTGCAGAGCTATAAAAATTAAAAATTTTATTAAAAAATAATTGCAATATTTATAAATCTAAATTTGAAATATGAAAATTTTATCTAAACATAACATAATCTCTTAACTAATTCAAATAACATGTTTGGAACAAAATTAAACTAATTAATAAATTTAAAGACGACAAATTCATTTATTTTTCTTTTCATTTGATCCATTTGACAGCTTGCGTCACCGTCCTTCCACAATTTCAATCGAGCCGAACTAACCTGTAAAAATTTGTAAGAGTGAGTATTCGAAAACACCCAGTAAGATACATGCAGTTTTCATATACATATATATAACAATGAAAATTAGAATTCATACCATCTGATCTTATGGAGTATATCGGTGACCAAACGACACACCCATCTTAGGTTCTCTTTTAATCTCATAGGATTTCATATCTCTTGAAAAAAAAACAAATGTCTACTGACAATCCATGCATTTTTTTATTGAAAATAAACGCACGAGGAAACAAAAATACTTGCACTTAAAGTATCTTACCTCGTTAGAAAAATTTGAAGTACGTTTAAAATCTTTTCTCCGCTTTGAAAAATACGTGATTAAAATATTCGATGTATGCAAACTTTATTTTCAATGCTATTCTCTCTCTCTCTCTCTCTCCCTCCCTCCCTCTCTCTCTCCCGTATATATTGTATTTATTTTTGGTAGTCAATGATGAGACTTTTGGCATTGTATTTATAGTTGAAAAAGACAATAGAATTTTGGTGAAATTGGGATGAAAGAGACGTGTACCACCAAATTGGATAAAGCTAAATTTTTTTGATAAAGCAAATCATGATGTGATTCGTGTACTTGATTGTGATAAAAATATATATAATTAATACTTATCAAATCAAAAGTAGAATCATGGCCAACCACTACAATTACAAATACAAGGTAGAATTCCTATATATCTACACGTGAAAGTATTGGCTCCAACTACACCAAATCCTAAACCAATTTAAAATAACATCTATTCTTAGAACTGCGATATCTTTGACCTAACTTATCCAAATTAACTTTTTTTCTCGAGCCTAAAATTTATGATTTAATATGATCTATCTAACAAGCCCAATATTGATATATTAAATCTTGATATGTGAAAATCTAATTATTAGACCCAAATAAAATAGGAATTTATATAATATACAAAATAAATAAATTTTTATCTATAAATTTTTTGGGTTGCTACAATCTACCCTTCTTAAGAGAATTTCGCCCTCGAAATTTACCTGCGTTTGGGTCTTCTATGGCCTGTCCTTGGGCTAAAGTAAAAACTCTGGCATTTCCTTTCCTTTCTGGCTCGTCATTCTTCTTCGAAAGGCCCTCTTTGCAGTTTTTGGAAATATGTCCGATTTTACCGCATCTATAGCACACATGCTTCCCATATAGCATTCACCCCTATGCATTTTCTTGCACTTTGGACAAGGTGGAACGACTTGTCCAAAACCTGATCCGAAGTTAGCCTTCTTGTTCGATCCTTCTCCTTTCTCTTCGTTAGACCCATTCCATTTCCTCTTTCCTAAAGACTTGGCCTCTTGTTGGGGAGTTTGGTCAATTTCCAATCTATTTGAGATTGCTTGGGCAATCTGCAATACTCTGCTATAGGTGGTGAATTGGTGGGATGCTAGTATTCCACCAATCTCAGGACGCAATCCTAATTCAAACCTCCTTACTTTCTTTGCTTCAGTGTCCACTAGGTGTGGTGTATACCTTGATAGTTGTTCGAATTTTCTCTCTTAATCCTCAAGCTTTATTTTTCCTTATTTAAGTTGAAGGAATTCTATTTCCTTTTGATCTCTTAAAGCATGGGAAAAGTATTTTCCCATCACTTTGTCGTTAAATTATGTCCATGTCAGAGTACGTTATTGTGCTTCTATTCTAGTGCAAGATGCTGACTCCCACTAGTGGCCTGCAGCGTCAACCAACATGAATTCTGTGCATAACACCTTCTGAGCATCAATGCAAGATAGATGTTTGAAAATTCACTCCATTCCTCTTATCCATTCTTTGGCTGCTAGTGGGTCTGCCTTGCCATCGAAAGTTGGGGGTTTGTAGCGATGGAATTGTTTCACAATTGAGCCGATGTTGTTAGCGTTTGCACCATAGGGACCAGCCTGTGCTTGTTGCCTACCCAAGTCTTGTACTGCCCTTAGCAAATCCCTGATGATCGTAGATTGATTTTGTTGTTGTCTCAACATTTTCTTAACAGAAATAAAATTTTAATTTGGGAATATTTAATAAAACAACATAATCTTATTAATAATCTTTGCAATAACAAAGAATTTTAAAAATATAAATTTTCAATCCTTACATATAGTAATGTGCTCTTCAAAATCAACTAAACAATTAAACTTTTCCTAAGTAAATAAATAACACTTAATCCTAATTCATGTGAGTCCTAAAAAAATCTTTTTTTATGGCATCTCATCATCCGAAGTAATGCATGACTCTGACTCGGAATTTGCAATCAAATCAACGAAAGGGTCTTCCAACTCTAGTTCGATATCTTCCTTTGGGGCCTCTTCCGGCTCCTCCTTCGGGTCCTCCTCTGGCTCTGGTTCGGGTGCTGGTGCTTGTTGTCTGTGATTCCATAAAATTATGATATCCTCACAATATCCTTTAAAATCAATCTTGTCCCAATCTTCTTCCAAATATAACTCATAATCCATATCCCTCACGAAGTAAGCCACATCTCTCCATTGAGGTCGCATAGTGCTTATAAGATGGTATATCAAGAAGATTGTCCCCTCATTATATCCAAATGATCTTGCTCGCTCCCACTTAGAAAGGAAATCTTCAACATCTTTAACAAAAGTTCGCTCCTATCTTACTTCATAATTTATGTAGTTCTCAATGGTCATTTCAGCACGCTGGAGGTAGGTTGGGTAATTCCTAATCATCCTAATCACGTGACAATTATAATTTCAATTATGTTTAATCTTGCATTATCAGTATTTTTTTTTCAGTGCATACACGATATTCTAGTAAAATGCAAAAATGGAAAATATATTATGCGAGGTGACCATGCTTATACATTTCATAACATGTAGAAATATGACTCATAACCATACTAGAAATTAAGAATGAAATGAATTCATTTCATACCTGGGATCAACTGGAGAGTAATCGAATGGTGAGCGCCACATGCCAAGTGTTCTTATAACATTAAAAAAATTACATTATCCTTCAAACTCCCTATTTTCTTTTCCTTTCTTCTTTTTAAAAAAAAAAATTTGACTATAATTATTTATGAATTTCTTAGAATAGAAAAGGTCGAGAAGTAAAAGTTCATAACAACGATATCGTTATTTAAAATCATGTTATAAATGGTTATTTAAACACAAACATATAATAAATACATATACATTCTTGAAAATAAAATCACAGTAATAACACATAAGTACTAATAGAGCTAGATAACAACCACGTAGTATTTTAAGAAATTAACTTATATTATAAAAATTAATATATACTTAAAGGTAATTGTGGGCTAACATTTGAAAGGTTGGTTTCAAAGTATGTATACAGTTACATATTAATTAAGGCATGTAATCTCTTTTTACATAAAAAAATTCACAAAATCTCACTTTATTATTATTATTATTATTACTACTACTACTACTACTACTACTACTACTACTACGTGTATACATCTTTTAATAAAAAAATTTCAAAACAGGTGTTTCAAAATTTTGAATTTTTTTAAGTTTAGAATTGTCCAAAATATTGTCTTTCATCTTGTTGATTTGAATAACGCACAATTAAAAGGCTTCCAGATGAGGAAGGGGTCACAGACGGACCGCTTAAATCCCAAGCTCTTCTTAGACAGTTTAGGTCTTTTTGACAAAGCCTTTCAATTTTGCAATTACGCAATTCAACAAAATTCAAACAATAAATCGAACGTGAAATCTCTTAAAAGAGCAATTTTTCAAAGGTCTATTTTTTTAAAAAAAAATCCCCAAAGGCTAACGTTAAAACACATAAAAATTTATCATATATAAGATTTAAACCATAGGCATGAAACTATAACAATTTAAATTCTAAATTACTATTACTCGAAATCAATTTAAACAATCATTTATTCTTCAAAATAAAGAGACAAATGCATAAAAATAAATGTGTATATATGTAAATGGTAATCCAAACTACTACAAAATGTGACAAAAACTATAAAAAATTTGCAATATTCAAAGTATGTCACATCATAATTAAAATCCGAAAATTCTTTGTCATGTCATGTAAAACAATTTTTTTTTAGGTCTTTACTGTAACGTGAATAGTAACACTATCAAAATTTTTTTTTTCAAGACTTTTTTTTTTATTGTTCACGTGAACTTTTCAATTTTTTTTTTCCAAAATAAGTTTACAGAAAAGTCAAACCGTGCTCTAATATCAAACTGTAGCTCCCCAATTTTCTATAAACTCTGGAACATTACGAAAAACTCATTTTTTTTTTATTTTAAGTGCAGAGCTATAAAAATAAAAATTTTTATTATAAAAAAAATGCAACATTTATAAATCTAAATTTAAAATATGAAAATTTTATCTAAACATAACATAAATTCTTAACTAATTCAAATAACACATTTGGAACTAAATTAAACTAATTGGTAAATTTAAAGATGGCAAACTCATTTATTTTTCTTTTCATTTGATCCACTTGGCAGCATGCATCACCGTCCTTCCACAATTCCAATTAACCCAAACTAACCTGTAAAAAATTGTAAGAGTGGGTATTCGAAAACACCTATCAAGATACGTGGAGTTTTCATATATATATATATATATATATATATATATATATATATATATATAACAATAAAAATTACAATTCATACCATCTGATCTTATGGAGTATATTGGTGACCAAGCGACACACCCATCTTAGGTCCTCTTATAATACCGTAGGATTTCATATCTCTTAAAAATAAACGAATGTTTACTGGCAATTCATGCATTGATATGCTGCTAGCCAGCTCTAGTAAAGTTGAGATAATGAGACTAAAGAATCTCCTAAAATTTGAATTTGACATGAAAGACTTAGGAAATATAAAGAGAATTTTGGGGATGGTCATAAATATGAACAGACAGGAAGATATGTTAACAATAACACAAGAAGATAAGTCTATTAATGTGCGACTTGTTGCTCGCATGAACCTCTCCTTATCTCAATGTCCTAAAACTGAATCTGAAATAAAAAAATATGACAAATATCCCATATGCTAATGCCATAGGATTTGTTATGTTCTCTATGATCACAACTCAACCTGATTTAACATATTCCATCAATTTATTAAGTAAGTTCATGGCTAATCCTGGGAAACAAGATTGGGTTGGGTTAAAGTGGCTATTGAGATATATCGCAGGAACACTAAGTGTAGGATTAGTGTTTAAAAAGGGACCAAAACCATTGACCCTTAAGGGATATATGGATTCTGACTTTGCCGGAGACAGAGATCAAAGGAAGTCTACCACTGCCTTTTTCTTTACACTATGTTATAATTGTATCACTTGAAAGTGTAAACTTCAATCCATTGTTAATTTATCCAGCATCGAAGCTTTATATGTGGTGATCACTGAATGTGTAAAAGAATGCATATGGCTGAAAGGAATTTTAAGTGAACTGAATTTTATGAATACACAACCAGTTATATTGACTGATAGCCGAAGTGCTTTATTCTTAAGTAAGAACCCCATCTATCATGAAATGTCTTAACAAATTGAGGTGAAGTACCATTTCATAAGAAAAAAGCTCTCATAAGGTGAAATGGTTCTCAAAAAAATTTATACTGACTTTAACCCTGCTGATATGGGCACTAAAATTCTTCATGTTAATAAATTCAGATCTTGTTTGTTACTCATTAATATTGATACAGGTTGATCTTTCCTTGCAGGTACTTGGGCAATGATGTAGGGCAATGTGTTGCCACATGCATTATAGCAACTAGAGAGGATGTACGGTTTGAAAACCAAGGTGAAGAATTGTGAAGTTGTGTTTCTCAGACCACAACTTTATAAGTGGAAAAACATTTTATTCTCCTTTCACTTAGATTGGACAAATGGCATTCTCACATTGGCTAATTATTGGTCACTCGAGTTGTGCTACTTTACATACACTATAGATTGTTGATTGTATCTGGTGGTTAAGATTTAACCACTCAACCATTATGGTGTATAGGGGCCTTTTCGAGTTCAATCGTTCTAAGGGTCTTTAGTCTGTTTTGGTTCTTGAGTTTTCTCTCTCTACTACGTCTGTTCATCCTTTATGTTCGATCTGCGATCTGCTTTTGATCGTGAGTTTGTAATAATATTTGGTTATCTATTGATGATAGGCCTCTTGGTGCAATGTTTTAGGCCTAAATATTGCCTGCTAAATTTATACTGAGTCGATTGAAAGGATTCTTGTAGTCAAGGTTTAGCTAGGGTGGTTGTTTGCGAGATCTTTTTGGATCGATGACCAAATAGGCGTCTGATTTGGTTTATTCATTCTGGTTGTACTCTCTCTTGAATGTTTTTAGCATAATGACGGGCTTACCTCTAATCCCCCTAGATTAGGCCCTTTTTGATTGAATTGGGTGAATAATCTCCTATGTTCGTTTTATTTTCTTGCACCGTGTTTGATTATTATGCTATTGCTTGTGGGTTTTGGGTCAAAATACCCAACAAAGCTAAACAAAGTTATTGAAAGGTTTAGAATGGATTAAAAATAAAATAAAATTAACTAAGTTGTCATGAGACTTGCCTCGTACGATGATGAGATGTAACAGTTTTCCTTAACTAATCATAGTTGTTGAAGTTAAAGAAAGTTATTGAAAGGTTTAGTACGGGAGAAAAAAGTAAAAAATTTAGGGAATACTTGGTTCCTTCGCTTTCCATTTCCGTGGCTTTTGAGAATATTCTTCATATTTCCTCTCAATACGGCTCCCTGCTTAATTTTTTTAAAAAAAAAAATTACTAATTTCTTTTAAAACTAAGATTGTTATGTGTAAGGACGGATCTAGAATTGGACTATATATATATATATATATATTACTTATAAATTTTTTTTTTAACCCTTGAAAAATTAAAATAGGCTTGGGGATTCCGTCCATGGCCGCGTGGGCTGCCTAGTAGGATGAGGAGCAACAGTTTTCCTTAACATAATTGTTGAAATTAACAAAGTTATTGAAAGGTTTAGTCCCTGTTTGACATCCTTAAATTTTAAAAAAGATTGTTTTGAAAAATATTTTTTGAAAAAAAATGTGTGGTTAAAAAGTAGGAAAAATTTATGAATTTACTTGTAGAATATTTTTATTGTGTGAATGTATTGTTGAAAATGAGTGTGAAAAATAAATTAAATTAAAAGATGTCAAACAAGAGCTTAGTATGGTAGAAAAATGTAAACATTAGAGCATACTTGGTTTGTCTGCTTTCATTTTCGATGGCTCTTGAGAATCCTTTTCATATTTCTTCCCAAATTGGCTCCCTGCTAAATCTACAAAAAAAAATATTTAAAATATTTAACTGCTGTAATCAAATTAGCATTGTATAATACCGTTGCATATATATATATATATATATATTTAACTAAGTTGTCACGTGACTTGCCTCATGAGGTGTGACAAATTTCCTTAACTAATCATAGTTGTTGAAATTAAACAAAGTTATTGAAAAATTTATTATGGGAGAAAAAAAAAAGTAAAAATTAGAGAATACTAGGTTCCTCTGCTTTCGATTTCTGTGGCTTTTGAGAATCCTTCTCACATGTACGGCTCCACGCTCAATTTACATTAAAAAATAAATAAATAAATAAATAAAAAATAAAAAAGATTTCACGTGATTTGTCCTGACATTAATATTATTAACAGCAATTTTATGGTTTAGATGTTGGGACTGGAAAACAAAGCAAAACTTGCATCATGGTAAAAACTTGGAAATGCGTGCATAAAAAGCAGTATAATTTTTTTAGCTGATTATGGCTGAAATTTCAAATTTCCTTTGCAATCACATTTATAAGAGTACTGATGTAAATGTAAATTGGACCATGATCCAATCACCTAAATCATTATTCTCAAATATTTTAGCTGCTTTGTTTGCTTACCTGCATTCTTGTTCAAGCCGCCATTTTTCTCTTGTATTTCCTTCGCTTCGGAGGATTTCAAATCGAATACTTCCATCCTACCCTTAGCACCACAACAAAACAAAATATTCACGTGCTTTCTGATGAACTAATCTCTGAATATCTATAAAAGAAAATTAAGTTCTATAAATTTTACGAATATGAAAGCAAGTTGTATGCAGCTGTATCTATATTAAGATCTTAGATGTCACGCAATCATGGTCAATATTGGTGCGTTTGATTTCTGCATTTATTTTTTATTATTTTACTAAACTAGTTGTTAGGTACAAGTCATACCAACTTTAGATATGTCATCAAGTATTTGATACAATATCAAACATTATTTAAGACAATATGGACCATAGATTTTTGATGGTATAATTGTGCTAGACACGTGATCCATGTAAAACCGAAAATTGTAAATTTGAGTTGGGGTTCTGTTGGGGTTGGACATTTTGTTTATGTTTGCCTTATCAATTGTCTTCTCCAAGTAAGTGATTCTATTTTTTTTTAATCACTTTTATCTATGCAACGAGTAAGCAAGACCAAGTTGCGTTTTAACATTATAAAAGACCGTCTAATTTCGTTCATTTTTCACAAATTTTATTAATTTCACGAAGGTCCTTCTCAAGGCCTTTAAACTCGTGGATGAGCAAAAACTATAACTTTTGACAGAACAAGTCCCAACGGTAGCAAGACTACGAGCTCATGAAATTCATTCAAATACAATATGTTATCACTAGTGTTAGCATTAAATGATGATTCAATAAAATGACTCTTATATCCCTACGTTTTACTAGACGAACTTAGACAATAGAGAAGGTTTAATTATCAAACTAATAGAGCTGAACACTAATTTATTCTGTAAAATAATAACGCATTTACGTGTTTAGACCTATATACCACCTTAATGAAGAAATGAAACATCATCAAACAAAATCATCTCCACCATTTACTAGTTCACAAATATTGAAAGGGCTTGTCAACAAATATTAAAGGACTAAAAGTGAATATTAGCCCACAAAGTCTCCATTCTTGACACTCTTCGACTTTTAAGTCATTGTTGATGGCTTCTCTCGACAAACTACTTTTATTATCACTAGTCTATTGCACGGGCAGGATTATTTTAAACATCATATTAGCGTTTTTAATGTTGATACGAGTTTGATGTTTAAAGAAGAAGCGAATCAATTAATTATAAAAATAATCATTTGAGGTAAGCAATTTGTGATAGTAATTTTGAAATTGAATGACTCAATATAGTAATGACAAAAATGAATAGTTCAACTTTGTGCAAAGAAAATCAGTAATTTCCACCAGTAGAAAAAATTGAAATAATTTTAAATCAAACAAATTTATATTGAAAAAATTGTGAATAGAAAAAACTTCTCTTTTGAAGGAGAAAAAAGCAGTAATTGAAAAAATTAAGTTCAATTAAATATATCTAATTATTTAGTTAAAAATTTTGAAGTTAATACTTCCTTAAAATTATAAGTAGTTTTTATAATTATGAGTTTTTTTATTTCTTTTAAATAACTTGAAGTGATTTTTTACTTATAAGTAACTTTTTACATTCTAAATAGTGTAATCTTTTTGTTAATATTTAATTTAAAAAACTAAATATATCTACATATTTATACTTAAAAATTTTAAGTTAATGTTTTTTACATATAAGTATTTAGATATTTAAAAAATTTTAAGACAATATTTTATTTTTTACTTATAAATTATTTTATTACTTTCAAATAACTTTTTACTTATAAGTAATTTTTTACATTCAGTGTAATCTTTTTATTAATATTTAATTTAAAAAACTAAATATATCTAAATATTTATACTTAAAAAAATTTAAGTTAATATTTTTTTACTTATAAGTAGCTTTTACAATTATAAATTCGTTTTACTTTTAAATAATTTGAAGTAATCTTTTTAGTTATAAGTAACTTTTTACATTTTATAAATAAAGAATAAATTTTATGTAAAAAAATTATTTAAAAAATCATTATTAATAAAATTATAGGATATGATTGATAGTTGATAGCGTGAAAAAATGAAGAAAAAATATTATGTGTCAAATTCAAAGCATGTAAGCTGCAGATAAAATAAAAAAAGACGCCGTTTCTGCTCCACCAATAAAAAAAACTACAGTGCGACAAAATATTATTTAAAAAAAATATTACTACTAATAAAATTATAGGATATAGTTTATAGTTGATAGCATGAGAAAATCAAGAAAGAGTATTGCGTGTCAGATTCAAAGGACTAAACCAGTTCAATGTGAAAACCAATGTGACAAAAATGAAACACTAAAAAGATCACTTCAAGTTATTTAGGAGGTGTTTGAGAGTCATTTTTATGTAAAAATACATTTTAAAATATTAAATTAATGTGAAATGTGTGGTTGAAAAATAAGGAAATTTTTTTTATTTACTTGTAATATTATTTTAATAAAGAATGTGTGCTTAAAAAGAAGAGAGAGAAAAATGCATTTTGAAAAAAATGGGTACCAAACCGAGCCTTAAAAGTAAAACGAACTTATAATTATAAAAGCTACTTATAAGTAAAAAATATTAACTTAAAATTTTTAAGTCTAAATATGTAGATACATTTAGTTTTTTAAATTAAATATTAATAAAAAGATTACACTATCTAGAATTTAAAAAGTTACTTATAAGTAAAAAAATATTTCTAGTTATTTAAAAGTAATAAAAAACTTATAATTGTAAAAGATACTTAAATATTATTCTCTCCTTCTTAATTTCATAATTGTAATAGCTACTTATAAGTATTAATAAAAAGATTACACTAACTAGAATGTAAAAAGTTATTTATAAATAAAAAAATCACTTCAAGTTATGTAAAAGTAATAAAAAAAAGTTATATTTATAAAAACTACTTATAAATAAATAAATAAAATATTACCTTCAACATTTTAAATTAAATATTTAGATATATTTAATTCTTTTAAATTAAATACCATTAAAAAAATTTACTATAGTTAAAAAAAAAAAAAAAAAAAAAAGGTAACTCCGTGCAAGAGGCACTCCATGCAACTCCTTGGTTACCACTAAACACTCTGTGCACGGAGTGGTTATGTATGTTTTTTTATATATTTAAATTATAGTAATTTTATTATTAATATTTGATTTAAAAAATTTTAATATATCTATATATTTACTTAAAATGAAAGCCACTTATAGGTTAAAAAATATTAATCCCTCATTCTCTTATAATTGTAAAAGTTACTTATAAGTATTAATAAAAAGATTACACTATCTATAATGTAAAAAATTACTTATAAGTAAAAATCACTTCAAGTTATTTAAAAGTAATAAAAAAATTTATATTTGTAAAAGCTACTTATAGATAAAAAAAAATATTAACTTCAACATTTTTAAGTAAATATTTAGATATATTTAATTTTTAAAATTAAATATTAATAAAAAATTACTATAATACATAAAATAAAATAAAAAAAGTAATTCCGTGCATGGAGTGATAATGACCACTCCATGCAACTCCTTGCATGAAGTGATAACCACTCCATGCACGGAGTGATTATGCATTTTTTATATTTATTTAAGGGTAATTGGCACAAAACGTCTCTACCATTCAAGTGTATTGTAGAAAACATTCATACCTTTCATTTTTTGGCATAAAACGTCTCTACCTTCCACTTTCTTGGCGCTGAACATCATTTTTATCAATTTTTGACGATTTTACCTTCCATTCAATTAAAACAAAAAGAAAAGAAAGGAAAAAAACAAAAAATTAATTGCAACCACATTCCCAAGTTTTCTAAAAATTGCAAATGGTAACTTCATAATTACCATATTAAATAAATTGAAAAAAAATCAAAAAATTAAGAAAAAAATTAAAAAAATGGGTTGTCTTCTTCAGGACACCCCACCCCACCCCACCCCACCATACAAAATCAGTCAGCACAGCAGCTCATACAAGAGCAGGACTTAAACCTGCCGAGAACTGCAAACTGGCGGCATAGTCACGCGCCCACAAGTCATAATGTACGATTTCTTCAAGGGATGGTGAGGATACAAATTCGTCTTGAAGCTTACCACAAGTTAGCTCCACTACTTTGAAAATTTCCAGGTAGCTAATTCTGAAACAGGAAAACAGATTATTAGCAGCAATTTCATAGCAAATGTAGTGCAGCATTTGTAGAGTCGAGAGTAGATGACGAATATGGCAAGCACGAAGCGTAGAATTGCATAACATCAACTCTAAAAATGAAAAAAAAAATCTATAAAAAGCGGTGTAAGTTTGGTCACTACAGGCAGAATCTAGTTTTTCGTTTGATGATTTTATGATTGTCTCGCTGTGAGGTGAAGTTAAGCACATCAGCTGCCCAGATTAGATAGTTTTAGTTGCCTTTCTCAATGAGACTCGAGTTGGCTTGATTAAGGGATCCCAAAAGGTCGACGATTAGGTAACAAAAATGGATCTATTTTAACAATCTCAACTTTTCGAATTTGGAGGATTTACTGTGCAGAGAGATTTTGTATGGTGGGGTGGGGTGAAGAAGACAACCCATTTTTTAATTTTTTTCTTAATTTTTTGATTTTTTTTTCAATTTATTTAATATGGTAATTATCAAGTTATCATTTGCAATTTTTAGAAAATTAGGGAATGTGGTTGCAATTAATTTTTTGTTTTTTCCTTTCTTTTCTTTTTGTTTTATTTGAATGGAGGGTAAAATCATCAAAAATTGATGAAAATGACGTTCAGCGCCAAAAAAGTGAAAGGTTGGGACGTTTTATGCAAAACAAAATGAAAGGTATGGATGTTTTCTACAATATACTTGAAAGGTAGGAACGTTTTGTGCCAATTACCCTTTATTTAAGTTATAGTAATTTTTTTTATTAATATCTAATTTTAAAAAATTTAATATATCTAAATAATATTTACTTAAAAATGTTGAAGTTATAAGTTTTTTTATTACTTTTAAATAACTTAAAGTGATTTTTTTACTTATAAGTAACTTTTTACATTCTAGATAGTATAATCTTTTTATTAATATTTAATTTAAAAAACTAAATATATCTAAATATTTAACTTAAAAAATTTTGAATTAATATTTTTTTAACTTATAAGTAGTATGTGAAAATGAAAAAATATTGCAGTGGAAGTGATATTGCAGTAAAAAGGTGTGTGAAAATAGTGAAATGGCTTATGAAAAAAATGTTGTAGTGTGATTGAATAGAATAATTTACTGTTGCCAAACCAATTCCAAATGAATTTAATGTGAAAACCTATATGACAAAAATGAACAGTAAACCTCACATTCTCTCTTTTAAGATAAGGATAGATGAAGGTCATTTTCCGCTATTATTTCTCTATTTTAGCTATCGTAAAATCCATTTATTCACGATGATTTTATTCATAAACTTTATGATGTATATGTTTTAAACATGTCATTTAAACGAATTCATTGGTTCTTAAAAGTATTATGGTAAAATATTATCGTTTTGTTTTACTTGTTTTCCAAACAAACTATGTGTTTACATGTTCCAACCTATATACCTTCTGTCTATGTTGGCCACCATTTTTTTGAAAGTTCACTTTTTCAAAACTTATTTTCCAATCAAACATTTTTCTCTAAAATCATATTACATGTAAATCGAAAATTTTTCAACCACACATTTTTCAAAAAATCACTATTCTAAAACTCATTTTCTCCCAAATTCCCTTTAAAATGGAGCCCAAACTAGGGCTTAATTATGAAACATCATCGAACAAAATCATTTCCATTGTTTACTCGTTCACAATTATTGAAGGGCTTGTCGACGTGTATTAGGGTTGAAAGTGAATATTGGTCGACAAAGTCTCCATTTTTTACCAATGTTAAAGATAAGAGACAAAAGTAATACAATTAAACATAAAATCATTTGTACACATCATGATGTACAGTCCCCTCATATGTTGAGAGGGTCCACATAAATAAAAAATTGGTAGACCCCCTCCTCGTGAGGGAACATAAAAGTGTATAGCACAGTAAGCAAAACTCCATAATTATTAGCCCAAAAGTCGCGTTTCATCTATTTATAAATACTTTTTACACATATGACACACACACATACTTCAACTTTTTTAAATCATTCGTGCTGGCTGCTATTATTAACAATCCATTTTTATAATCATTAAAGTCCTTTCCGCAATTATTTTCTTTATTTTAGCTATTAAGAATTTCATTTTCCACAATAATTTTAGGGAGATTTGTAGCAATGATTCCAAACCTTTCATTTTTTAGAACATTTCACTCAAAATTTTCATTTATATCATCCACAGTCCCAAACCTTTAATTAGTCGTAACATAAGGACAGATGAACTTTTTCGTCTAATTGACCGTCGTTGAGTGGAAAAATAAAATGTTGACCTATTTTTACAAATTTTGATCAAATTTGAAAGGTTAAAATGATAAATTTACATTTTTTTTTTCAAATATTAACAATTAGAATATTTAAATTAAAATAAAAAGAAAAAAAATGCCCCTTCAAATCCATCATCTTCTTCAACAAATATTCAAGGGCTTGTCGAAAATTGTTTTAGAGTGAAATTTAATATTGGCCCACAAAGTCTCCATTATTGACCAGTGTTAACAAGAAAAGACAAAACATATCTAAATATATACACCTAACACACCCACACTTTTAACTTTTAAATCATTCTTGATGGCTGGTCTCAACAACCCATTTTTATAATCATTAACATTCTCAACGGCCAACGTCATGAAAAAGATCGAACTGTCCAACAAATTAAGGAAAAAAAAAATTCTCCGGCAAGGATTACAAAAGTCCAAGAAAAAGTCCAATGCTCAAACATCATACGAAGATTGCTGGCATCGAAAACAAAGCAAGAAAGAGGGCAAAGTTAATTCCAGTGATAAAGATAAATTTGTGACTACCAAAATCAATGTTATCAAAGGAAAAGTATCAGGTTGGTGGGATGATACATATGTAACAATTTATGTATCACTGTTCAAAATTTGTCATAAGTTAGACGAAGAATAAAATATATAAATGGGCAACAAAGGTTGCTCCAAAGAGGTTGGGAAAGGGAATGTGGATATTATTTTCACTTAGTTATTTATTTTTAACACTTAATTTTACTACTTCAAAAACATATTTATTATTTTTCTCTATCTTTTATTTTAACTAACTTTCCTTTATATTATTTTATTATTTTTTTTAATATTAAAAATTGAAACATTTTGATTACATTTAATTATAGAGAGTGAGTTTGACTCCTCAAATTTGAAGAGAAAAACTCACTCTCTAAATTAAAATGCTAATTTAAAAAATTCTTTGGAGCATGATTTTAAATGTTGCTTTAAAAAGCAATCACATGTTAAAAGATTTTTTATTAAAATGCTCTTAGCGGAAGGGCACATTCAAAGAAGCAGATTAGGGGGTGATGTGATGGTTGTTCCAGTAGTGGGTAGGTGATGTGGTGTGAGAACATTGACTATGGTTAGTTAATTGTGTGATTCGAAACTAATTAATAATATTACCTATTTGTAATTTGTCACTTAATATGTGATTATTATTCATAAATTGTTAAGCCCCCGTTTGATCCCCATTTTTATCCAAAATACATTTTTTCCATCACATCAACGTGGGACCTACACACATTTTCTCTTTGTAAGTCACATGGGCTGTCAGAAGAATAATTGGCAGCGGTCCTAAAATTAATTTTTGATCGAAATTAATGGCTCCCAAACAGTCCCTTAGCCCCCTTTTGATCCCCATTTTTATCCAAAATACATTTTTTCTATCACATCAACGTGGGATCTACACCATTATTTCTTGCAAATTTGAATTCAAAAGGCATAAAATTCCAACTTTACCCTTTGTATCAAAACAATTCTGAGACGTTCCCAAAACCCGTTGAAAAGTCAAATGGGCAGGTAATGAAAAAGAGAGAGTCATTTTCTCTGTGTAAGTCACATGGGCTGTCAGAACAATAATTGGCAACGGTCCTAAAATTAATTTTTGATCAAAATTAATGGCTCCCAAACAGCCCCTTAGCCCCCGTTTGATCCCCATTTTTATCCAAAATATGCATTTTTTCTATCACATCAACGTGGGACCTACACACCATTATTTCTTTCAAATTTGAATTCAAAAGGCATAAAATTCCAACTTTACCCTTTGTATCAAAACAATTCTGAGACGTTCCCAAAACCCGTTGAAAAATGAAATGGGCAGGTAATGAAAAAGAGAGTCATTTTCTCTGTGTAAGTCACATGGGCTGTCAGAACAATAATTGGCAAAGGTCCTAAAATTAATTTTTGATCGAAATTAATGGCTCCCAAACAGCCCCTAAGTATGTGATGTGATTTTGCCCTTGTTTGGACTTCGTTAAATCAAAAATATTTTTTTTTAAACTCACTTTCAATCACATATTTCAATAAAATAATATCATGCATAAGTTCAAAACTTTTCTTTATTTTTTAACCAACATTCTAAAAAAAAAAAAAAAACTATTTGAAAATATATTTTTCTCATAATCTTGTTAAAATAGAGCCAAACATGGGATTTGTGTAATTTGTGATTTAGCCCATATTTGATTTAGATAAAATTCAGTTTTTAATAAATTTTGATAAAAGTTGATGGAATATATGATTAAAAAATATGAGTTTGATAAAATGTAATATTAAAATTAATTGTGAAATTTAACTTGAATTTTAATCCACTTTTTTAGTGGAATCAAATACATGAGTAATATGTGACTGTGACATACAAATTATATAATATGTGATTTTTATAATTTCAATTATAGTTCATAATATTTTTCGATGATCACATGATTAACTATTTTTTTTTTAAATTACAAGTTTATTAATTTCGAAATTATATTCTTAAGGGCATTTTGAGTCCCATTTTTTGGGTTGGAATACATTTTGAAATAGTAGATTGATAGTGAATGTGTGGTTAAAAAATGAGGAAAATTTTTGAATTTGTGTGTAATATTATTTTATTGAAAAATAGGTGGTTAAAAAGAAGAGAGACATAAATGTATTTTGAAAAAAAAAAAAAATGGAATCAAACAAGAGCTTATGCATTTAAGGTGTATTTGATTGATTTTATTTTTTTATGAAAAATATCAAATTTTTATCCAAATTCATACTTTTGGATATTTGATTGATATTTTTTTCATGAAAAATATTTTTCAAAAGTTGGTCAAATAAAATATTTTTCTCAAAAAAAAGAAAAATATTTTCTTTTGGAATGTGTAAGTTTTAATCGCTCTCTCATTTACCATTAATAAAAAATTGATAAATATAATATTTTCTAAGTTTGATTAAACATATTTAATTGACAATTTTTATGCAAATAAATTTTAAGCAATTAAATTATCTAAAATTAAAATTTTTCTCCATGTGAAATTCATGCCTGCAATCAAACACGTATGGTTACAAGAATATCCCAAGGTAAATTGCTCTGGCAAGAATTTTGGGCCAAGTGGTATTTAAAATCTTACTGACAATAATTACTTTTGATTATACAGTTTGCGTACTTCTAATTTTCAAGATAATTATCGGCACCTATGCACGGAAATTGTTAATAAGTAAAACTCGTAGTTTCCACAGTAAGTTTTAGGTAAGAACAGATCGACTGAAAGCAACAGCCTGGGCAATAGTTTTTTTATTGACTAGTTGATCAGTTTACCAGTAAAAGTTGTCATTCTACTCCCTCCGTTTGCACTTATCTTTCTTGATTCCTTCGCACAGCGATTTACTCAATAGCTAGTCAATTTCAGAGATCTCATCGGTTGGCAAATTTCAAGCGTGGAGAAGGGAAGATTCATGGGGAGAGTTGACATTTGACAAGGCATTCAGTGTTGATTAATCAAGAAATCCTCAGAAAAAGATTATGTGAGTTAGCCAGAAATTTTGGATTTTCGATCCATAATAAAGTTTTGTTAAAAGGTTGCATAGAATTTTATAGATTAGTTTGTTGTTTCTGACTTTCCACGAACAATTAAAAATGTCTCAGACAAGAGCAGACTGTGTCACTGTTAACATTGATAGTATGCTTAATAGCTTGTCTTCTGCACCTTCAAAGCCGTCAATGTTTAGAGTTAGCGATCATTTACGCACCATAAATCCAGAGGCTTATAATCCAGAAATAATAGCTATTGGCCCATTTCACAGCGATAAAAAGAACTTGCAGAACATGGAGCAGCACAAAGTCTGGTATCTAAAGTTGCTTCTGGAAAGAAGAAAAGAGTCGAGCGTAGAAAGATACGTTGCCACTATAAGACAGTTAGAAGAGAAGGCGCGGAAATGTTATGCAGAAGACATCCAACTTGATAAAGATAAATTCGTGCAAATGTTGATTCTTGATGGTTGTTTTATCATCGAATTTCTCCGTAAGTTTCAACACCCAGAATATTGAGATGAAAATGACCGCATTTTCCAGTATGTGCATATAGTGGGCCATTTGCTTCATGATCTAATGGTATCAGAGAATCAGATCCCATTTTTCATCATTGATCAATTGTTTAACATGATCAAGATCAATGATGAAGACAACGTCGAATCTCTAATATCGCCTTTACTAGGAAATAGCATTTTACCGGCGCAAGATCTTCCTGAAGTCCCTATTACTGGTCACCATCTTCTTGGCATTGTACATGACATCCAGTCTTCTTCATTTGCAAGGATATTCCGTAATGTGGAATCTGGAGATCCACATAACATGGCGAATATAAATTCAGCTGTAGAGCTCAAAGAGGCTGGGATTTCGTTCAAAAAGTCTGAAGGTAATAGTTTTTTTCATATTGAATTCAAAAATAAAGATGATCATTCCAGAATGGAAATTTTCTGATTCAACAGAATCATTGTTCCGAAATCTGATTGCCTATGAGCACTACCTCACAGGCAGTCCTCAAAAATATGTGAC